>NC_091000.1:11106071-11412857 GCF_041146395.1 Eulemur rufifrons
TTACTCAGGCTGGTCTCGAACTCCTGAGCTCAAGTGATCCTCCTGCCTCAGCCTCCCAGAGTGCTAGGATTACAGGCGTGAGCCACTGGGCATTCTGTGCCTAATTTTTAAAAGTGGTCCTGCTGCCTCCATTTTCTCCCTCTCTAGTTTTGCATTATTGTCATATTCATCTTCTCTAGACTCTGTGTTTGCCAAGCTCTAATGCCTGCCAAGGCTCCTTAGTCCCTGACTGGGAATGGGGCCTTGACCTAAACTTCTGCCGACCCCCATCCTGCACTCAGTTCTGCCCAGCAGGTCTGCCCACTCTTTCCCCCTCGCTGCTCCATTCTTAAACCCCAGGCTCTTCCTGCATCTGATTTTATTCATGCTCTTCCCTCAATCTAGATGCCCTCCCTGCACAGATTGTGGTTTCTAGAGGAGAGGACGACCTTCCCAGGGAGAGAAGGACCATGTTTTTTAAGACCTCCCATAAGTGGGGTCATGTGCTATGACTCAGTTAGGACTAACCACAGGCAACACGGGCCCTGCCCTCGTCACTGTCCCTCATTATTTCTCCTGAATTTCAACCCCATGCCCAAAGGAACAGAGAACAAAGCATAGTAGCATTACTCCTCTTTTTTTTTTTTTTTTTGTAGAGACAGGGTCTAGCTATGTTGCTTGGGCTGGTCTTGAACTCCTGCCTTCAAAGAATCCTCCTGCCTTGGCCTCTCAAAGTGCCGGGATTACAGGTGTGAGCCACCGTACCTGGCCAGCATTACTCTTCTTAAAGTTAGTTTCTCTCCTTGGAATGAGGGCAGGAACCAGGATTCTTTTTAAGAGTAAGGATAATAGTCATAAAGCTCTTTGAACCCATGAACAGAAAGATGTGGCTCTTGTTTACAAGATGAATAAACACATTATGTGCATTGTTTTTTACACTTTTTTTCTGGTAGAAATCAAAGATGATGTTTTTGGGGGAACACTAATAAATTAGATTCAGATGCATTTCTATGATTAATTATGCCATAATTAAATATTAACCACTACAGTATGTCTTATATTTATGCAGTGCCTCCCTTTTCTATTTGAAAATTATTTAATTATATACAGAAATATGTCTGAAAAATAGGCTATAGTCTGAGACTGAATTTGAAAAGAAATTTGATGTGTACATGAAAATAAGCCCCCATTGTTAACCACATAAGACTTGGTAGATGATTCAGAAATCAAATATATTACCATACATAAAAAATCATTATCAAATAAATCAGTTTATTAAATTTTAAAATATCCAGAATCCTTACATCAAGAAAGTGTACAAAAAATGATTTTTTTGGCCATGCTGACCATGTTGAATTTTACGCTACTGAACTTGCATTCTGATTTGCCGAAGAAAATTTATTTTATGTTAAATACATTTAGTTGTTTTTGTCTTTAATTCTTTGAAAATTGATCTTTTACTTACTCTATGACTTTGAAGATTCCTTAATTCTTGCAGTCCTTGGTTTATTCATCTGTAAATAGGAGGTAGAATACTTCCTGGAAAGTTTTTTGCCAGGATTGATGTGTTATTGTATGTAAATCATGTAGCATAGAACCTAGCACATGTGAAATACAACAAATGGCAGCTCTCATATATGTTTATTAAATTAATATCATTTATTAAATTAAAATTAAAATGTGCAGTTAGCCACACTCCATGTATATTTCTCAACTGCCAGGGGATAAATGGAATTTATTTTTAAATTCTCATTACAGTATTCGACATGAAAAGGGAAGAGTAAATGCTTAGCAATTCCCTTATCTTTCATATCATTTATAAAAGGTTTATACGTTTTTCAAGTGAAACCAAGACTGACACTGAGTTGTGTCTGGCTCCCTGGGAGCGTGCTGTGATGTGCTCCTTTGCAGTTAAAGTCCAGCCTTGACCACCGCGTGGCTTCCACGCTGTTTCCAGAGATAGAAATCAGATACCCACAGCATCAGGCAGAGAGTGGAACAAACAACTTGAAGGAGAGTGTGGCAGCTGCAAATATTGCACCAACAGCTAAGAACGCGCCTGGAGTCTCTGCAGGCGCCTGTTGGCCACCTCTGCTGAAGTCTCTCTTGTACTCAGGGCTCTGGCTAATAATAAAAGGTCAGCAATTGGGGGCTCTCTTTATCTCAGCTACTTAAAAAAAAACTTATGTCAAGTGAGCACTTTACATGTTGTTCACCCACTTAGCCAGGGCTTCCTTTGAAGCTGAAATAGATTGCTTACATAAAATGCTCAGAACTGCTTCCACAAAGTCTTCTCATGCTGCTTGCTTCCCTTAAAGCCGCGGCTTCCTAAATCCTTTGATCCCGATACCACTGAACTCTTTCAGAGTGTAACAGAAAGGACAGAGTTGAGATTTTATTGTGACAAGTGGAAGAAAATCAATTTTGACTTCCCAAAGATAGAACGAGTGGTGCAAAAGATCGCCAGTCCCAAATGAATGTCCTCTGTCGTCGTCTTGGGTGACTAAAAATGCCAAAGAGGCATAATGCAATGCAGACAATAGGAGACAATTTTTTTTTCTATACTCAAAGAATAAAAAAAATTAAGTCTGAGTTGGGACCACATCATGAACATCAACACCCCAACTCCGTCTACTCTTCCTTGTATTTTTGCTTGATGTCACAGATTTTAAGCACTCTAGCATTCCACCAGAGGATTTACACGTTGATTAGCAGTTAAAACCATTTGTCTGTAAGTTTAGTTGGATGACCGTTTCTTACTTCAGGAAAACCAGATCTTTCTTGTAATTGGCAGTCCGATTATAAGTGGATATTCTGTTAAGCTTCTAAAGAACTTCTAAGAACTTATTAAGTAATTGAATAAAGCAGAGTGCATTTAGCCTTATAGTTGCACCATATTTCAGAATATCATATAACCTATGAGTCAGTTCAGATGTTATATGTAAGTGATAAAACATGGGATAAAAAGCAATATTGAAAAGAAATTATGTGAATTACCATACCACCCACTAATACATTGCATGGCGATTTAGTCATACTTTTTCATAATTATACTGTTAAAGATTTGCTTACAACTATTTTTATCCTCTGAATAAAGCCATTATACCCCAAAAGGTGTGAAGAAATTAAGATAGCCTTTCCATAATTCATAACAAACATGGTTTTGAATTGTATTTTTGCTTGTGCTTAATTATTATCTCGATTCAATTCAATACAATGGTGATTTATTACCTTTTGAGAGTTGCTCGTGAATGTCTCATTAGAAAGAGCTACTAAACGATACTGTACAATGCATATGAAGGCATATTTAATGTCATCTCAGTAATGGGAACACTACTTTTTAAACGTTATTTGCATGCCAAAAATTCTGAGCAACAAACCAACCTCTCTACGATAATAGAATTTAAAAATTAGTCTATATTTTTTGGCTATTGTCTAGAGATAAGAAATGCAGCTTTTCTTAAATGAGAGGAAGAAATATGTGCAGTTTAGGTAACTTGGGTTTAGATCTACATGAATATTCAGATGTATTAGGAAAGGGTAATGCATCACTTGTTGGAAATAAGGTATAATTCTAGTTTTTGCTACCCTTAGCATTTCTTAAATATGTGGCTTACCTTGTGATGTTCAAGAAAGTGAAATCAATTTAACTGTAACATAACCAATAGATTTTGTTGGCCTTGACATCTGATCTGTAGATTAGCTATATCCTTGGAAACTTTGAAAAGTTGAATGGACTTCATAGCTTAAGATATGAACACTTGTTACTTTTCATTCTTGATCAGAAATATGTATTTACTACTATCTTTGGGGGTGCCCATAATTAACCTTTATTTCATGAGCTTAAATTCTATTTATCATACTTACTTTTAAAAACACCCCTCATGAAGTCTGGGTAAAATTCTCTCTAAATTTCTCCCTGTCAATAAATTTATAAGAGTTAGCAGACATGATGTAAATAAAGAACTTAAATTTTTACAGTGATCGTATTGTTAACATAATAATGCTTATGACAGAGGGGTAGTCTTTTTTTTTTCAAATTAAATTCATTCTGTAGTGTTGTTAGAGTAGATGAGGGTTATAAATGTTATTAGTACATAAGAATGCTTTGTAGAGTCTGCTAATTTATCCATGTACACTAATTTTCATTATGCTACCCACCCCCTTAACTAAATCATGGCACACAAATGAAATTCCAGTTAGAGATAAGGAAGGTGTCTGCAAGACCGTAATCATTTATCATGATTACAAGCGTGAAACTCTACAATAAAAGAACACATCAGAAACTTTTGAAGAAATGGTTCTGAACTAAAGTGCAAATGAAGTGCAGAGAGCCAGTGCTGTCACTGGGGCACCAGGGCTGTAAATGGTATTTTCAAGAGCTTTAATAGTGGATAAGGACCAGCCGTCTAGTTGACTCCTTAGAACAAATGTCATTAAAGGAAAAGTGTTGTGCAAGTGACTGACTCCATCTTTATTAATGAAAAAAAGAAAATATGATGCCTCCAAAATGAGGCAGTTAGAGTTGAATTGTGCTGCGCTCTATCTTCACTGACTAAATTACCACTTCACTCGACTAGTTTTTAAAAAAAGATGCAGCAGAGGTCAGATAGGGGTGTTCTGTAAAGCCAACCATGTGTTATTGTTTTGCTTTCAAAAGGGTGCTGTTTTTCATCCTACATGATTTTTTTTTTTTTAAAGGAAAGATATGCCCAGCTTCCTAGGCCCAAACAAAATGTATTGACAAAATCTCTATATGGTCTTTTCACTAGAGAAGCAGTTATGGAGCAGCAAATTTGAATTAATTATCTGTGGACGATAGGATAGAGAATGGGTTACAGAAGCCTATAGATTCTATAGGCCTAAGGCACAAACATGGCAGCAGGCTTTTCCTTGAATGCAGATTGTTGTTCACACACAGGTCTTTTAATTCATACCTTGCACATGTCAACAGAATAATCTTAGACTGCAAAGGACATCGTTTCACTTATTTTCTCTTCTTACTTGCAGTGAGGTCTCAAATTCCACTGATCTCTATACTTTTGTAAGGTTAGGGCTCTACTGTCTTCAGGACTCCCCTCTTAAAACTCACCTTTGTAGTTTGGAAACAATTGGAAATGAATACCCGATTGTAAATGAGGGAAGGAAACTCGGAGCTGGAGAAAAGGATGCTGCCGCATCGCCCCATACCCGCCACCCCTGCCACTGTGGGTCTCACGGTTTATGGGGAATATCCTATTCTCTGCTGAAAATCCTTGTTTTTTCCTGATTAATTTCTCCAAAGGCCAGTGAACAATCCACATATAGTCATGTCATTACACACCAACGGGAATTCAGCTGTATATCTGTCCTCGTATTTACCAATCAGAAATGACTGCCAGCACACAGGCCTCAAAATGTGTGGTTCCTTGCTAGGTCAGACTATATCCACAAAGGAGGTGGAAATATGCCTGGTGCCAGAACCCCTGGCGACTATCTTTTGGGTTCAAGTTACTGCACAGGTGTAAAAGACACCCAGAGGTTAACCAGGTGAATGCACAGTTGCCTTCAAGATAGTGTGGCCTAATTTCAGCTTGTTGGGTTCCCACGTGGTCTTGCCCAACTATCCTTGCAGTTCTGCTGCATAAGGTCAACAAATTCATGGTCTGATGCATTATCCTTTAGGACCTGTGGCTATTTCTGAAAAGCATAAATCATCCTGGTATCAGTTGTAGTTTGATGCATTATTATTTACCTGTCAGTTTGGTTACTCCACCTCCATCACCAATCCTACCTGGATAGGAAAAATAAAGGTGATAGAACTGTGCAGATACAGCTTCATCCTCTTTGAAACTAAGGGCTATGCATCAGTAGGAATGTTATATTTTAGACATTACTTACGAGAAATTTGCTGAGAATAGACTCATATCTTTCTTATTCACCATTGAATTCCTAGCTCCTGGTGTTGTGCTTGGCACACAGTTGGTGTTCAATAAATGTTGAACTGAGTGAGTGATGATTCCTCCCTCACTTGTTAGCATTTACTACTGTTTTCAGACAATACTGACATACTTTAAATCCTGCAAATGATTCAGGCCTTTTCTAGAACAATGGCAGACTTGCAGTATATATTATATATATATTTTTTTTTTCTCACATAAGTAAAGGAAAGGTCTTCAGTATATTAAAGAACTCCATTGACCTTCTTTGTAACCAAAGTGTTTACAGAATGGAAAAAACTTCTCTGCGAAGTGATTATCTGAATAGTACCACCACAGAAAGGATAATGGTCTGTGTGTAACTCATCATGTAAGATCAAAGTACCTGAAGTTTATATAAAATATGATTGTGGCATGTGTCTGAGTATTTTTAAAGAAAAATATTTAATGAACACTTGCCCAGCTAGTACCTGTGACAAGAATAACTAACATGCAGTGAGTGCTTGCTGTGTGTCAGGTTCTTATTCTAGGTACTTTACAACTGCAGTCCCCAACCCGCCCACCCTGCTCCCCCCCCACCCCAGACCAGCCCCAGAAGCAGCCTGTTAGGAATCTGACCACACAGCTGGCGGTGAGCTGTGGGGGAGTGAGTGAAGCTTCATCTGTATTTACAGCCACTCCTCATCACTGGCGTCACTGCATAAGCTCCACCTCCTGTCAGATCAGCGGTGCCATTAGATTCTCATAGGAGTGTGAACCCTGCTGTAAACTGCATACGCAAGGGATCTAGGTTGTGGCTCCTTATGAAGATCTAATGCCTGATAATCTGAGGTGGAGCTGAGGCAGTGATGTTAGTGCTGGGGAGTAGCTGCAAATCAACATTAGCAGAGAGGTTTGACTGCACAATAAATGTAACGCCCTTGAACTATCCCCCCCATGCCCCCTTCCTGCCGTCTATGGAAAAATTGTCTTCCATGAAACCAGTCCCTGGTGCCAAAAAGGCTGGGGACCACTGCTTTATAGGTATTAACTCTTTTAATTCTTATAACACTTCTGTGAGGTGGGTAACATTATTATACCCATTGTACAGATGAAGAATCTGAGGCTTGGAGATATTAAATAAATTGGCTATAAAGCCAATACTCGGTAGAACTGAGACTTGGAAACAGGTAGTCTGCCCTGATTTTTGTCCTTTTAACCTATGTATAATATGACTGTATTATTAAATATTTGGGATTTTCCTTTTAAATTATTCTTTATATCTTTGGGGCAGAAAAAAAAAAAGAATAATAATGTTATAAGTATTAAAGCCCCATGAAGAGAAAGGTATTCTGCCTAAGAAAAAGAAAGATTTTAATTAAATAGGAAAGTTTGTCAGTGGTAATAAAATAGTTTCCTTAAAGTTCAGCCACAATTAAAGGACTTGAGTAGGACAGCCATCGTGATAACAGTAATGAAAACCCAAGTAACAGTTAATGTTTGTTTAGTGCTTTCTACGTGGCAGGGAATGTTCTAAGTGATTTTGGTGCATTTTCTTATGTTGTAATAAATTCTGTTTTATGGATTGTCTGCATTTTCTTATGTTGTAATAAGTTCTGTTTTATGGATTATCAAGTTACTTGCCAAAAGTCACATAGGTTATAAGCAGCAGAGTTGTGCCCCCAATCGAAATATATTTGACCCCAAAATTCTGTGTTTTGAACCACGTCTGTGTCCTGCCTCCATGAGGTGGTGAAGAAAGGCACCTTGAGAGCCTTGCAACGTGGCTATAATCTTGGGCATGTGGGAGAAAAAATGTGGTGTCCTGGTGAACTCCATAATCTTTAAAGCTATTTTAACGGTAATTATAATTGCATGTGTTATATAGGCTACTATTGCTCTTCCAGTTTTTGCAATAATTTCATGATAGTTTCCTGGGTGTTAGCAATTGTGCAGATTCATACATTATCACATTTAATCTGTCTGATGACCCTGAGGAGTAGGTATTTTTATCCCCATTTTGTACACGATAACATTGGGATTTAGCAAGTGTAAATAAATTGTTCAAAGTTGTGCAGCAAGAGACTTCAAAGCCCATGATCTTCACTGTTCCATAAACAACATTCTACCAAATCAGGTTAAACCATATAAGGTTGCCATTTTGGTGGGTTAAAAATGGTCAAATATTGGCAATTTCATATTATACAACTGAATTGATGAATAATAATTGATTTAATCGTTCCCTTACTTTCAGTTTTTAAATACATTGAAAAGGAACACTTAATATATTTAAACCATAATACATAAGAAGAAAAAAAGTCATGAAAATTGGATAGAACCAGTGCAATGATTGTGTGAAAGTATATTGATATTAGCCAGGTGTAGGAACATAAGCCTGTAATCCCAGCTACTCCAGGCTGAGGTGGGAGGATCGCTTGAGCCCAGGAGTTCAAGACCATCCTGGGCAACATAGCAAGGCCCTGTCTCAAAAAAAATAAATAAATAAATAAATAACAAAAAAGAACAAAAGAAAGTACACTGATATTAATAAGAAAGAATGTGGCCAAAGATTATATTATAATTCATTAGGTTCACACATATTTAATATCTGGTATCTTAGGAAAAAACTATGATATAGTTTGAAGAGAACTAAGTAATTGAAAATATAACTGAAAAAAATTCATTTCTATTAGTTTAAAATTGCCAACAAATACATTTGCTCAAAACCACATGCATAATAAGAGTTAGCTTTGATTCTATTGATGGTAGTTAAAATCCAACCTAAGAAAACATATACCATTGGCCTTCTTTAAAATCCAATTTTAAACTATCCAAGTGACAGTTTAAAATAATTGTTTCAGTTTATATTGCAAACTCATGCAAACTGACATTTATCGAGTTTCACTGTCAGTTAGTTTAATGGGGAAGTATGCTCAGTTTCCTAAGAGGGAGAAAAAACACCTCTGTTTTGGAAAATCTTTTTTTTTTTTAATATTATATGTCAAGATTATTTTATCCTTTAAGTTGAATATTTAATATGCCTGTGTATATATTGGGTTTTCCAATTTCCTGGAAAACATTTTACACAGATCAACTTTAAATTTGGCCATATTAAATGAAAAGAACTCAGAATACATGTCCTTTGGCCTGAGGAGCATTTTCCGTTTTGGTGGCTTGTAAAAAGTCTGCTTGCTCAAGAAGAGCAGGGCCTGGTCTCAGCCATCCTGTGTGGAACTATTCAGGGCCCTGAATCTTTTCCTCACCCTTCTCTTCTCCCTGCAGTCTCTACTGGGATCACACCACGCAGCAAGCTGCGATTCCAAGCAGCGTTCAAACGTGGGAGCAGCATAGTGGAGCCAGCGTCCCCGTAGGTTGATAGGAAACTGCACCAGAGAAGGTTCACGCTCACTGCTAGCGAGAGATCGTTTGACAGATAGAAATATTTACTTCCAAAGTGAACGATTAGGTAAAGATAGTAGTCTTTACAATTACATGACATGAGGTTTTATAATTACCTAAGAGCTAGCAGATGTACAGTGTACATTTTCGTGTTTCCCGAGACCATAGTTTTTCCCTGTTTTAGTTTTCCTTTTATATAACTGATAATAAATCCTATGTGATAGAAAATAATAATCAATAGCTATCTTATAAGGTCATCTTATAAAGAATACTTTTATTCTTGAGAGATTATTATTATAAGTATTATTTAGAGTAAGTTTTAAGCCCTAGCATAAGAGACCTCTCTTTGCTGATTAGGAAAATCATGTCGGTGGATTTTATCCACCATGAACGATAGTGCCTCAAAGAGTGCTTTATTTAGTCTCTCTATCTGCATATCTTTTAGCCGAGTTTTGTTTTACCCTTTCACTTAATCAAAAATAATGAAGATTTATGTATGTCAGGTTACTTAGAATTCTCGATGAAAGACACGATTGTCCTGTGTGTACCTTACCTCAAATCCAGTTACGCTGCTGCAGAAAAACGGTAACATTTTTAAACAGTTCTTGATTTCATTTGTGCTGATTTTATCAAAATAAGAAGGAAAAAAAAAAAGACACTGTGCCTTTGTTACATGTGGTAAACAAGCAATTTGCTCTTTAGGGCCCCCCTGCTAAAAGTTAGCCACTTTAAGCCCAGAGAATCAGGTGAATAATATTAGAATATTTGATCTTTTTAAGGATTTGCCATGACATTTATTTTGTAAAGACCAGAAACTTTATTGAAATTGAACATTAGAAAAGTGGCTTTAGCACTGCGTTGCTGTCCCCAAAGGAAGACGTAATCCACGGATTGAAATAAAGTGGCCACAACCCAAAATCTGGTGGTGGGCCACATGGGAGAACATTTTAGAATAAAAATACCAGAGCTAAAATCAAGATGATGCTGGCAGCCTAACACTTGAAACTATATTAGTTTCCATCTTTTAAATGTAGTCTTGTATAATTAACTAATACATGTTCAGCTGCCTTTCAATATATTCTCCGTTTTCAGGCATCATGATTTCATATATGAGTTTAAAATTCAGGTATTTGCTAGAATTTGAATGTTTAAATTAATTAGAGGATAGCATCAATCTAAAATTTCAATCTAAAATTTTAAATACTCTTTTTTAAGAAAATCCTGGCATTTGATGTCATATAGACTCAATCTACAAGTAAGACATTTTCAGCATATCATCAGTCTTCAGCACATATTGTATGCAAATGTCATCTTCTCTTTGAAAATACCTTTTGCATTTTAAGCAAGATCCTATTTTGACAGTTCTTTATGCTTTTGGGGGAGAGTTCTTGTGGAGAGTTGGGAAAAAAAGCATCTTGAGTTTTTGCCTTGGCATATTCATCTTAATTTGATCATTTCTGTTCTATCACAGTTAACCCCTCAATCAAATCACCTGGAAGTCCTTGTTAAAGTTCAAGGCTTCCATCAACCCCCATCAGTGATTCCAAGCAGGAGGTTTACACATGTTAAACCACCAGAATGTAAGTTGTTCTTCAGGATTGCTCTGGGGAGTTTTCTACTGCATTTTTGCCAATTGAATTATGATGTGAGATGGCATGAATATTGATCAAATTTCTAAACTGAATTTCCCAATTTTTAGACTGTGGTGTAAACCAACCCACAGGTTGTCATAACCAATTCAGTATGTTTTTAACAATAGTCAGTGAAGCATGGAGGTCTTTAAAACTCATTGAAATGTAGAAAATTATCTGCACATATGCTATCAACAAATCTACCTTAACCCTTTCCTCCCCACATTCCAAACCAACAACAAAATTCATATCCAGGGAATTGTTCAGTAATTCTGTGTGTGTGTGTGTGTGTGTGTGTGTACGTGTAGGAGTAACTATGTGTATTTTGCTTGTTGGTTTGTATTTCTCTTTCCCAGTTTTATATTTGTGAAAATACAGGGGAAAATGTGTTAATACAGACCATGAACACAGAATAGACAAGAATGGTATTGTACCTTGGTTAGTATTTCATCTTTGCAAAGTGGTTTTGTTTCCTCTAAAGAGAAAATAATCACACATTATCATTAGCTTTCATTTTCAGGGGCAGATTATATGTTAATTTATTAAGAACATCTCTTCCTTCTAAGTTTTTTTCCATTTTTCTAACTTTTAGAGATTTACTTAATTTATTAATACATTTAATTTATAGTGGAATGGGAGGAGGGCCTTCCACAATTCTGTGTCTTCCATGGGAAAGTTCCAGAAATAAAACACAAATTTGGGTTTGCTGTGAGTCACAGTTAAGGGGCCTGCTCCTGTTTGAGCCCACAGTGACACAAGCCCACTCCTGAGAGATCCTCTGGACCTAGCCATCCTTTGGTAAGAACCAAGCATTGTTTATCTTACAGATCTCACCCCACCAGTTTATCCAAAACAGCTTGGTCTTGGTCTCCACAAATTGGAAGCAGGCTTTGTCTATTTGAGCCATCTTTCCGTGCATTCAGAACATTCCCAGTAAGCGGGTGGCGGGGAGAGAGAGAGAGAATGGAGAAAGAAAGAGAGAAAAAGAGAGGATAGAGGATGGGGAGGGAAAATGAGATGGAAAGAGCATAATACCTTCCTTGTCTTCCTAGTTGTGGTAAAAACAAGTTAATCACTGTTAGTATCCCTTTTCCTGCCAGTATATTGTTCTCCTCCCATGTTGTCTGCTGCAGAGAATCACATATTTTTTCCTCAGTATTGCTTTGAGCAAGAGAAGATAGCACAAGATAGGAAATGTAGATATAAAATCAGTACTAGATTTAGAATATAACTAAAATATGTTAGAGATTTTAAAATTATATAGCACTTTTAGTGACATTTTCTTTACTTGGAAAGTCTACCATTTGTAAGAGCCACTCAGCCTATGCTGGCATAGAAACAGCAGTGAAATCTGTTGATAATAATAATAAATGTATATGTTCTATTGCATGCTCACACCTTACAGTTCACAACAGGCTTTAACACACCTGACATAACCTCATTTTCTCTTCAGAAAGCCCTTTGAAGAAGACAGCAAGTATTACCTCTCTTCTATAAATGGGAAAACTGAGGCTCAGAGGCATTAAGTGCCATGAATCAATCTTCATAGTTGCCCTTTGCACTAGGTGTTCATCATATTGAGCATGTGTGTTGGGGGGGCGGGGTGTGTCTGAATGTAATCATAGAACACTACCACAAATGGAGATAGATTGGGTAAAAAAAAAAAAAAAAAGGAATTGAATTGACCGGTAAATTATTAGTGCTTTATATACCACTTGGCAGCTAAGGGATTGCCCTCCGTGTGTTAATATAAGCAGTGGAATGTCCAGCAGATAGTTTCAGTCTAATTAAAGTGATCTGTTGTGACCGTATTTGACTGGAGGCAATGGAAGAAAGATGGTTAAAATGTCCTTCCAATAATCTTCTGAGATTATTCTCTTTTAGACTCCAAAACTTGAGAGAATTTCTGAAAAATGATTATAGGGTGACTTATTTTATGTACTTCCAATATATATTATCAAGTCATGAATCAAGCTGCTTCGTAAAAGGTTTTAAGTTATCTTTGGATAAATTTCTTTAATATTTTAATTGAAATATGAGGCAACCACTTCTCACAAGTTTTATTTCTGGTAGGCATAGGAGGTCCTTTAATTAGTGTATCCGTTCTTTTTCTTACGGAATATACTCCTGAGTACAAATAAAAGTGGCAGAGTTTGACAATGTTTGGGAAAAGAAGTCCTGGCTTTCCTAGTTTTACCAGGGGAGAGTATCCAGGCCCTATATTTCTGGCTGGAATTCCCAAATGGGAGAAAATTCTTTCCCTGGCATGAGTCATGTAACAGTTGTTGGTGTACCTTGTAGCCTAGCAGACTCTATTAAAGTTATTCCTCCCGGTGAAATAATCCTCTGCTTCCAAAGGTGAAAATTTTGTATACTGAATTTTACAGAAATATTTTTAAATTTTAAAATTATTTTTATTTAAAATATATATTTAAAATTTGCAATTAAAACAAACCACTTCCTGGCCCCAGGTGAGGCAGAGAAAGGATTATCATATGTGTGCACAGCCCGTAATGACCCATGTCACACTGGGCTTGCTTATTCTGCAGGGAGGCAGTGGAACGTTAAGAACACATTGGAACTTTGCAGTCAGACATCCTCACTGGTTTTGAGACCATGGACAAGTTCTTTCACCCCCTCTCCTGACTTCCTTCACCTGAAGGTGGGGTTGAAAATACCCATCTTCTGGGCTTGTTTTGTGGATTAAATGAAACACACTCTGAAAAGTGTGCAGCCCAATGCCTGGTATAGCATATTTGCTTACTCAGTACATGGTAGCAATTATTATTGTCTTCATTCTCAGGACATATCTAGCATTGAAGTTCTGCAATGGTCCCTGAGAAAAGATCTCACTGGGATTTACCATAGAGATAGGGGCTTCTACACATGGATGATATCAGTGTTCTGGAGAGATGAGGGGGGAGCCTTGGCTCTGGATGCCGGAATGTCAGCTGGAGGTGTGGGGCCCTTGGGGGTTTTGCTTTCAAAACAGAGTGGTCACGATGTTTGCAGAGAACCACAGGCAGAACAGCCAGGCTTCTCTGACAGACAGGACCTGGCGCTGGGGAGCTGAACTTTTCAAAGGCAAGTTTTGTGGCACATGGGAATGGGGGCTTTGGTGTACGGGATGGTTGGGACCTCCCGGCTGGACCCACGGAGCAGTAAATGAGGGGTGCAGCAGACAGCTGAGGAGTGACACAAAGTGATCTGAGGCCAGGGGAGGGGTCTTGAGGGAAAGACCTTCCTTCCACAATGGGAGACCATGGGTAATCGTGGAATTCCAAAGGGGCAACCAAGGAGAGAGAGGTGTCTCCGAAGTCAATGCAGAGCTGCTTATAACCCTGAGGAAAAAGCTTCCAGGGTCAGGGAAGAAAACAACTTTCTTGTCTAAGACACCCAGGAGTCTGACAAAGGTGGGGGCCATGCCTGGAGTGATGGTTAGAACCTGGGATCTCACAGGGCTCAGAATTTGATCTGATCTAGCTGCAGCGGCAACTTTTTAATCCACCATCACAGCCCTAAGCAGCTCAGCTCAGCAACAGGCACCATTTAACAGAGACCTTGAAATATTATCTAGGAAAGGAACCACCAGGAAATACAGAGCAAGGACAATTACCCTGAGTATTGTGGAATAGAGCTAGGACCTTTACAACTTTTCTTTGCCTATGAGTTTTGTTATTCTATCCATTTCCTTGTTGGAGAGTCCAATCCTTAAATGAAAAAGGCCTGTGTGCATACTTTCAGAGACAGCAAAGACAGGCAAGCTGGGTAGGATGTCCTATTCCACAGCCAGGCTGAGAGAAAGGAAATTGGAAAAGTAGAAAAAGTGGCAGCCCATTAAAAGGAAAAAGAAAAAAAGGCTGGATTACCAGGAGACTTTGCTAAGGACAGAATGAATGCATGTAGAGCCAGCCATTGAAGGAGACATGAGTCCAAGGGCAAAGGATCTATTTATTCCTGATTGCCTCAATCTAGGCACCAAAACTGTACAAGAAAGATGACTAATGGACTGTAATGAGTTTCTATTTCAACAATGCCCGAATAGGCTTCTTTAACTTGGTTCATCACGAATGAAGATATTAATTGAGAAAAACTAAAATAACACTAAAATAAACTGGAATCAAGCCGATTATGAGCATACATACATACATATCTATACATAAGTAACTGAATTATATAAAATGCAGCTGTAAATCTTGAAAATCATCAAGTTCTACTTGGTGGATAAAGGATGGAGAGGCTGCATCTCCAGCCTTTTCTGTTGAGCACAGCCTCCTTCCGCCTTGGTCCCGGGCTGCCTTATCCACAATGACTGGGTGTGGTCCTTGGTCATAATGCATCTCTCCAAAGCGTCACGGCGCATGAGTGCCTGGGATCTTCCCTACAGTTACTTAATGGCAGTTTAAAGCTTTCTGTCTTAACTCACCCTTTCTGCCCTCACTCCTGCTGCTGCTGTTCTTTTATCTTCTATCAATCTCTTTCTCTTTGAATTTATAAATTTGGTTATTGCATAAGACAGCTCAAGTGGTAGACACTTCTTTCCATGGAGTTGAAGCATAACGACTTTTCCTTTAAACTTTCACACTTTGCATTTGATGAGCTTGGTTTCTCTCATGAGACCTCAAAGAGTGGAGGGTGTACTTTGTCTGGGTTCAATGCAGTCCTCTTTGTCTGGTTTCCTCACTGGTTTCTCAGAACTCCTCTTGCCCAGTCCCTAAGTGGAGGTCTACATTGTCCTGGTACCCTGGAGGTTCACTCACAATCACATAGCCATAGGGTCCCTGTGACTTCATGGTCCCAATACCTAGGCTTTCAAGGCCTCAAGCCTTCCCTGATCACAACAGTTATCTGGTTGTCAGCCGGTGTCTACTCTCAGTAGAATGGCCACATGGCCATCATCAGCCACACAGTGAGAGCTCCATGATCTTTCCTGGATCCTAGGTGTCAGTGATCTCTCTAGTTTCTACTCTCAGCACATGGTCTTTGGTCTATAAGTGAGAAACAATGAAACTAACTACTAAGAAGCCTGCGTTCACTCTAATATTTTTGTATGGTGGATGTGCAGACAAGATTTTCCCCAATCTTGTCATTTCAAAATATTCCTTTATTCATTGCTTTAGGGCAAAGAAGAAAAGAGTCATCGTGCATGGTTTTCTTTAAAGGAAAGCCTATTAAGGGTGAGGTGAATATTTCAGTATTCTGTGAGAGTGGGTGGAGTGGCAGAGAGGGACCTACCCACTAACTTTGAGCAAATCACTTTACTTTTCAGCACTGCATTTATGTTTTCTCACAAATAAAATGAGAGAAGACATGATGCTATTGCATGATCTCCTGTGTGGAATCTTAAAAAGAAAAGTCAAACAGACAGAGATAGAGAATAAAACAGTGGTTACCAGGGATGGGCCAGGAAGTATGAAATGGGGAGATGTCGATCCAGGATACAAAGTAGCAGATGTGTAGGATGAACAAGTCTAGAGAGCTAATGTACAACACGAGGACTATAGTTAATAATAGTGCCTTGTATTTGGGATTTTTGCCAAACGAGTAGAGTGTAGCTGCTCTTGCCACCAAAAAAAAAAAGAAAGAAAGAAAGAAAGAAAGAAAAAGAAAAAAAGGATCAGGATAACTGGGAGATGATGGATATTTTAATTAGCTTCACTATAGTAACCATTTTACTATCTATATGTGTCTCATAACATCATGTTGTGTACCTTAAATACATACAATACAATTTATTTATATATAAAAAGATCCATCTCAGCTCTAAAATTTGTAACTCAGAGGTAGCATGTTGGAAATTGGACAACTGAGTCTTTAAGAATAGATACTTCCCTTCACATCCCACCCTATTGATTTCCCTCCTGGCGCCTCTTCCAACGCCACGCTAGGGCCTGCAGTTCAAAGAGGAGCATGAGAAATGAAGTCAGCCTTGTCACCGCTAATTGGTGTCTTACACAGATAAATTATCTAGTTATCAGGTGTCTCTTCACTTTGTGACAACATAGCATCAAGAAAATTCGTTAAGAATGCTTAGAGAATGTATCTTTATACTCACAGATATTTTTTAGGGTGAACTATCAAGTTTTGAGGGACAGGAGTTGATTTCAGAAATTCATCCTTCGCTTCTAGCATTATGGTAGGATTTCTGTCTTTGTCTTATTCCGTAAAATGACGAATTTTTTATATGATGACTAAAAGGCCTGTGTAAAATGCCTTCGTAGACTTTAGCACAAAGGCACCGATATCTTTTCCTTTGTAGTTTAGAGGCTTAGTGTTTTGTGGAGTCCCACAGTAATGGTGTCAGAGGCCACTGCCAAGCTACACTCAGGTGGGGCTGGTGGATGACACTGACTGCCTGGTGTAAATAAGTTTTTCATAATGTTAATGATGACCTAAACATCCAAGTATATTTGCTTCATACGCTGTTTCCTTGCACTTCAGAAAATACGCTCTGTAGAACAGCACGATGGAGTTTCACTTAAACTTTCTTGACTTCACACCAGGAGCACTTTTATTTCAGCTTTAACCTACTTACTATTTTTTTTTTTTCTCTTTTCAGTAAACAAATATAGGGCCTTATGTTGAGGCGAGGACTTGGGAGGAGTTTCGGGAAAATCATTCTTCACATTTTAGAGGTTGTTTGTAATAACTTTGCTTGCGCTATAAAAATTGTTAATAGCTTTTGAAGAATAAAAACCCCGTAATAATTGCTCATCTATAAGCAGAGTCTTATGGTTTTAGCTGCAATCTATGGTCCCGAGTGGGGAAAGAGTAACATAATACCTTCTATTTATGCATGCTTCATGAACTGATTTGCACAAGGGGCTTTGTATTTATAAAAATGCATCTCACTTTGTATGCATTTTAACCATTTAATATTTGATTTGCCAAGAGGGCAAAATTTTGTTTTTAAAATGCAGCAATATGACCTTAGACTGCATATGTATATACACCATTAAGTGTGTCTTGAAAGAGTTTTGAAAGATGACTTTACAAGATCAAACCCTAACTATAGGTCCTCAGGCATTTTAGTAATTCGTATAGCTTCATTTCCATTTCTCTTGCTGATAACATAAGTCACAATAAGAGTAACAAAAAATTCCCTTAATGAATTGGTTGAATATAGTGTATATAACATTGAAGAACGTTTCCAATTCTAAAATTTGGAAGGATGGCGTTTAAAGGCACTGTAGTTAGTTATCTCAACAGGTGGTAGCTGGTAATTGATAATTATATTTAAAGTATGTGCATTCATTGTGGTTGGTAGTAATATAGCATTTTTTATCCACAGATCTCAAAGCATGTGTGAATAAATATGCATTATTTCCCTATTTTAAATAGCCGAAGACTTGCTGAACGTTAATTAGATATAAGCAGACAGGGAAATTTCATGTCCCCCGCTTGCTTGGTGCTACTAAAAAAATTCTTCCCAGAAACTGGGATAAAGAACACAATGTACCTGGTCTCTAAACAACTGCTGTTCAGGGGCATGGTTCCAGCTCCAAGTAAAGTTCTGTCGCGCATGAGGTGCCCCTGTACAAATCTTCCTCATGTCTAGACCAGCAAAGCGTTCTGGCAGCTCTCAGTCAGAAGAGACCTCGGTGATCATGCTTCTGAATCCTTGTCTGTTGCCTATAGCTGTTCAGCAGACAAACCAAGGATGGGGAGGTGACATTTCTTCCACTCATCAAGGGACTTCCTTCTGAACCCTGATGACCCTCTTGATTGGGAAAATTTTCCCTGAAACACCCACTATGTTGCAAGCTCTTTTCTAGGTGCTTGCGATAGAGCAGTGACCAAAACAGACAGTCACTGCTGCCATGGAGTTGGCGTTTGCAAGAGAGAAAGACAGTCTGTGCTATGCGTTCCTCTATTTCCTCACAGCCTTAACCTTCCCGTCTGCACCCATCCTCTGCAAAAAAGAGTGTCCCGCCTTCTTTAACAAAGGCTTTCCCATCCTGCTTATCTCCTCAGACAAGGAAGAATTTGAGCTTTATTTTCTGCAGTTTGTATTATTTTAATTTCTAAAATTTGTGTTATGAAAACAATAGCTATATTAAACATAGTTTCTCAAACTATATATGTATCCCCCTCTGCCTCCTGTTCTCCCATAAGTGCAGCACATGAAGAGGCAAATTTCCCCAGTAACAGCAGGTGAGTCCCGCCGTGCGACTACCCTGACCAGCAGAAGTCTTTCTGGATCAGACCTGAGGGTCTCTAACACTCAGTGGCTCCCAGCTCCTAGGCCTGAGGCTGTTCTATGCTGGAGGAAGGAGAAAGTTGACCACCAGGGACTCCTTGTGTTGCAGGGTCAGAAGAGCCCCTGCATAGCTTCCTGTTTCTTGTTACACATCTTTCTTCCCAGAAGATTCCAGAAATGTTTTTCTGATTTCAGTTCCCCAGCCTCCATCCTTTCTTTGTTCTCCTCAGTATCGCTGAATGTCCAATTCTCCAGGTTATTCCTAAGGAGAGTCCCTGACCCATTCTGATCAAGTCCTTACCGGACCAAAAGGTGTTGGTCTTAGGTGCTGGGTTGGATTATCTTTGATAACCTGGGTGGGAGGAATGCATGGGGTAGTTGTCATTGCACCCACAATCTCTTCTAGCATTCTTAATTATGTCTGTTAATTAAATATAGCCTGGCATGGTAGCATGCCTATTGTCCCAGCTACTCCGGAGATTGAGGCAGGCGGATCACTTGAGCCCAGGAGTTCAAGGCTGCAGTGAGCTATGATCATACCACTATACCCCAGCCTGTGTGACAGACAGAGACCCTGTCTCTAAAAAATACAAAATAAAATATATATGGGCCAGGCCAATTTTGTGGTAAGTTTTCACCTGAGTACACTAACATCTGTACTTCTGTGTCCATTTGCTGAGATTTATGTTCCATGGGCAGCGCTTATGACCTTAAAAAGTAGAGAGCCCTGGCCAGCAATGGAAGGAAGTTCTGGCCAAAGGGTGATGCCCGGGACAGGCATGTTCCTGCCTCTCACTCCATGAGCACCTCTCAGCTGTTTCAGGAGTGGCTCTTCTCCTAGAATAGCAGTGACATGCAGCTGATGGCTGCGACAACATCACGTTCTTTGTACCGGGCTGGGCTCCTGGAACAGCTGATGTACTTGTACATCACCAGCATTCCAGGCCTCAGATGCACCGGCGTTCAGGGCACCAGCAGATGCCCACAGAATTGTTGAGTGATATGCAGCCTCTTCCAGCCATTGCTAAACATTTGGATGTGAGAGATGAATCTGCAGGAGAGAAAATGATAGCTAAAAAGTACCTTAGATTAAATTGGCCAGAGTCTTGCCTGGTTTGCATATGTTTTGTATGTGCATTTAAAATCATTTGCCTAAACTTCCCACTAACTAGAGGTATAGTTAAGCACTTCCAATTCGGTATTCCCATTCCCCACACTACAGACATCTCTAGCTGTTTTTATTTTCTCTTGTTTTGAGGTCTTTGGAGAAATTAATTATTAGTGGCTTATATATTAATACAAATGCCCATTCAGGAAATTGGCTTCATAATTCCCCTGCCCTTCCGTCTGCAAGGGCTCACAATTTCACTTTTATTCAGGACTGTAGCTCTCACTTCTCCCCTGGCCCTAGTGTTGGTCCTGGAAAGGGTCTGCTCCTTCATTGCAGACTGGACAAAATTAAGGAATAAAGGGAAGAAGTACCCCAACACTTGCTACCTCTATTGTCAGATCAGATTTATAGGAACTTTTAGCAAAATGTCTCTTGTGTACCTATTACGTACCCCTAGTAAATTCGATTGTTCAGTCATTAAAGACATTTATGCAGTGGGTCCCCCCCCCTTATGTGAGGGGATACGTTCCAAGACCCCCAGTGGTGCCTGAAGCCACAGATAGGACTGAACTCTATATATACCGTGTGTTTTCCTACACAGTAACAGAAGGTAATTTATATGGCACAGATACTCTGGACAAAAGGATGATCCACATCCTGAGCTTGATGGAGCAGGATGGACGCTGTGAGATTTCTTCATGCTACTATTGAATCATTCATTTCTAGAATTCCCTATTAATGTTTTTGGACCACAGTTGGCCTCGGGTAATGGAAACTAGAAAATGAAACCATGGATAAAAGGGGACTACTGTAGACATTGTAGTCTCAGAAGTGCGCAGGAGAGGGGTCTCCAGAGGGAGGAGGGCCTTACCGTCTCTCCCAGATCACACACGCGTCACCAGCATCCGGAAACTGCTACCAGTGACCGGAAGCCAGAGGCAGTTCGGCCTTTACTGCAGAGCAAAACAGGAGTGAAAGGGCCCCGAGCAGAAAGGAGGGACATTCCCAGATGCCTCCCACCAGTTATTCAGCAGGAGAAAATGTGAGCATCCTGCGTGGACGTCCACACGTTCCCACAGTGGCGGGTTCCTGGCTTGCCCGTCAGACCACACTCAGCGTGCGTGGAGGGTCAGTTTGCCTCGGGAAGCTGACCGCCACGTATGTGACAGTTTCAGTGGGAAACGCGCATTCCAAATTCCTACACGAATGCCCCGAAAACAAACTCCTGAAATACAACCTGTTCATAAGTTGTGGAACGCCTGTATTGAATACTTTTTTGGCAGTATGATACACTTTCAAAATTTTATGCTTCTTAGGGAAGAGGACATTCTGGAAACCATTTAAAATTCACCAAAGTTTGGATTCTTTCTCGAGCATACATTTCATTTGTTCTTGGGCTGTATATATGACACATGGTTAGGTCACTGTTATACTTTATCTTCAAGCAGGTATTTCAGCACTATCTTCCCAACTTACTGAGATGGGTTTGGGTAAATTCTTTTACCAAAGGACAATATCCTAGGTGACAAGATACCTTTTATTATCCCCATTGAACAGCCAAAGAATCACTTTAGGAGGGGCCATCCCGTCCTCTTCTACTGTGGAAGAAACTGCAGGTATCAGTGTCTGGTAGAACTCCCTCAGATTCTCCTGGATTTAGGCGCAGGCTTTGACTCCAACTATCTGGGATGGTTTTATCCTGGTTGAGTCATTCTTCACACACATTTCAGCTCTTCCAGCTTTCCAGCCTCTGGTTTTCTTATCACTGTTTCCCTTTCAGTAAGGGGAGTTGTGACATGAGTGGTTGATCCCTTTATTAGCCTTGGTAGCCACAGGGGCAGAGCTGGTTTAGGGGTTTAGGCCTCTGACAGAATGCAGAAGCCTCTAAGTTCAGTATAAAAGCCTGTCTCCTCCACAGCACCTCTGAGTTCTTTCTGCATTAACAATTCTTGGCCTTTTTCAATCCAATCTCTCCATCTAACCTCTGTCTCAGCGGAGAGAATACAGGCTTACTGTCCACGGAGGTCTGTCCGCGTGAGGGCTCGGGCCCCCGTGTTATGAGGGGGTAACCCTACAGAGTACAGTGGGCTCTTTAACCACAGCCTCCTGCCTCACATCTCACTGCTAGAAATTATTTACATGGGAAGTAAATTTGGCAAGAATTTCCATTCATTCTTTCTACCCACAAACCTACTGTGTGCTGGATAGTGTGTTAAATGCTAGAGCTAGAAATATAAATGGCATACAGTCTTTATTCTCCAGAACGTGTGTGTGAGACAGGCGCAGATGGATTCTGATACAGTCTCGTAAGTGTACTGATGGAGATACACGGCGTGTTGCAGAAACTGAGCAGGAGAAACTAACTTGCAGGAAGATAGGCTAGAGAAGGCTTCCTGGGGGAGATCAGATGGGCCTGGGCTGTGTGTTAAAGGATGGATAGAAAACAGGCCCAGGAGGGGCATTCCAGACCAAGGGTCACTGTGAGCAAAGCAGAGTCCCTCAGGGCAGCGGGCGTAGAGGCCATAGGGACACTTCACTGGCCGTACACCAAACCTCCTTAGTAACCCCCGCCCAGCCCCACCATCTCTTGACCCCACTGGAAGCCAATAGCCCTCGTTTTCTGACTCTCCTTGGGGGCAAGAACCACACTTGCTGGCACACCAAGCACCTGTGCTTATTATAGCTCTACAATGCCTCTGGGGCATAGTAATGATTCTGGATTAAAAGCATATGGGCATTTATAGGAAAAAATATTAATAGGTTAAAAATGTTCTCCACATCTGTGATCTCAAATATCTCAAAAATATATGTGGTTAGACATGGTCTTCATGTGGACCTTGCAGCAAAAATCTACCTGCTGAGGTGGTGGTTCTTCAGAAAGACTGTAACCTGCAAATCTCCAGTGTTAATGGAGAGAGAGGCTGAATAGTGACTGTTTTGTGCACAAATTCTGCGGTTTCTGCAGAGTAAAAGAACTGTGCTCTAAGGCTTGGGGTAAGAATAGCAGAGAGCAAACAGCAACCCACAGAGAGGAGGAGGTTGCCCTGGAATGACTGTGGACACACACACAGAAGCCATCTCTCATAAACAGACATGCTGAACACTTACCCCAATGAGGTAGGTGTACACGCCCTGGCGCCAGGAGGGAGGTTGAAGGTGTATCTGTGCTGGCATTCATTCTTGCAGTGAACCCTATGGGAAATCACTGTTGAGCACCTAGTTTGTACAGAGACCTGCACTAGTCACCAGGGCTAGGGCAGTGAACATAACAGTCTAAAAAAATGTCCTGTCCTCCTGGAGTTCACTGTTTAGTGGCAAAGAGGGGCATTGAAGGATTTGATACAGGCAAGCGACATGATCAAATTTGCATTTGCCTTGGCTCATTGCATTAATAAGTCTGAGGGAGGGATTGTTGTAAGTATAGTGAAGGAAGGGACAATAGCAGAATTCCCAACGCAAGCCATTAACCCAGAAGCTTCAACATACCGTATACTGTTTTCCCCAAGAGCAAAAATTTACTGAGATCTTTGTAGCTGTTGTTTAAAGATAGCAAACAAGTCATGTATAATTATCCTAAGCTTTGTGCTTTCCACGGAGTAAGACATCATGTTTCTAAAGCTAATACTTCTGGAATAACATGTTTAAGAAATGCTTCCTGATGGACAGCTTCCTGCAAATCTGCCTGCAGTTACTCTCGTTACTCCCGAATCAGTACAGTTGATAAGAAATGACAAACTATAATATGTTTGCTTAAATAGACCATCTGCCTATTCATAATATGGACATTAATTCTCGTAAACAGTTACTTCAGCTACATGAAATGCCTGATTTCCTTTTGCGATATGTTCATGCATAGGTGATTGCTTCTGTTTCGTGTGATTTTTATAATGGACCATACAAGCTTGTTTTTCTCAGGATAGTCTTTAAATAATTTAATGTAAAATTTATATGTAAAGTGTTTATATGTTAAATAATTGATATGTGAAAATGTTTCAACAAGGTCATTCTGGTGGGTGAGGTAAGAAGCTTTTTTTGATGGAGTGAAATATAGAGTCCAGAAGAGTTTAAATTTGTAACAGACAGTCACAGGCATTGGAACATGAAGCAGTGCAGTTCTGACGGTCTTAAATAAAGTGGTGGCCGGGCTCACTGAGCTGTGCTCTGTATTCTGTGTACAATATTAAGCCTCATGGATTCTTGTGGCGTCCTTTAGCCAAAACTCATTTGGAATTCTGGATTTTTTTTTTTAATTTATTTTAGGAAAGTAATATGGTGGATGTATTGTCTCTTATATAACACAATTAACGAGGTCTGGAGCTGCACCTGGCAATTAAACGTGTTACCATTTCTTCCACAAAACTCATGAATATTCAAACTTAGGGAGATAAATAAAGAGTATAAGTCAGTACAGGTTAAGTATTATTAATATATTTGCTTCATTCTGTTTTCATAGCTTTCTGCTGTCTGGGTTTTAGGATACAGATAAGAGACTGTGGACCTGTAACAGAATCCTGAAGGAATTTTGGAAAATTTTCAAGTGCTGCCTATGGCCTTGAGACTAAGAAATGACAAATATGTCTGAAACACTAGTTCTCACAATTGGAATACAGGTTTCTTTTGTCTTCCATACAATGAGGCACTAGGTGGCTTGGTTAGTAGTGTTGGCTTTAAATAAGGTGGGGCAATGTATAAATGAAGGAGTGAAAGGAAGTCATAAGTTTTCCAATTATAAATATCGTTCCTTGTTTCTTGGCTGCTTTGTCCTCAGAATGGAGGCCTGGGATCAGATGAGCCCAGATCTTCCCCCCGGCCCTACGGAGGTTCTCTAGCAGAACAATTGCCCAAAGTTTTCCAACAGCCGAGTCACAGAGGTAGAATTATAAGAACTAGAACTAGTGACGCTCATTCTGTCCTCCAGGCCGTTGTAATTACTCTTCCCTCTGACCAGAGGCTTTCCCCCAATTTCCAATGGCTGAATCCTGTCGTCTGTTAGAGCTCAGCCTGCCCTAGCCCACCTGCCCCTCCGCTCTCACCTGCTGTGTTTCCTCGGCACCCGCTGGGATTCCCGCGTGTGTCCACTGCGTGTTCATCTGCAGCCCTCACTAGCTCGTGTGCTGTTAGGGCAGGGACTTTTTGTTCTCTGCTGAGTCTCTTATAACCTAGGACGGTGACGGGCAGACAGCACTCAATAAGTACGTACTGAGTGAATGAGTAAGTGAAAGGATGTTTCTATGCTTGTAGGCGCATAACAAAGACCTGGCCTGTGTCTGAGGACTGAATTCAGCTTTTCATTTGTAACTTTTAACTATTGTAATTTTAGATAATGGTGATGACAGTATTGTGAAAATTATTATAAGTTTTATAAAAATGCAAACACAAGTAATTTTTCTCCCTGTCTTTTTTGTTCACTTCCCCACTCCAGTGACTCATACTAATGTCTGAGTCTTTCTATGTCAGAAACAAACAAAAGAACAGAGAGGCAGAGATAAAGGACTGAGATTATAAATTTTGAACAGTTCTTTCTTCTATAATAGATAAATGCTCCCTCTATAAAAATAAAATAAAATCTCCATGAGAATATTCCAAAACATGTAGTTTTTTTAATCTTGATTATAGTCCTGTACAATATTATAATTACTGCCCCTTTCAGTGTTCAATTTGTTGAATTCTTTCCATTAGGAGTAAAATATATTTTGTTAGTTTCTAAAAATTGGCAAAAAGCTTTTTACAACCCTATATTCTAACATATAGAATGCTGCAAAAACTTGGATATTGTCATACAAATAAGTGGCTTCCTCAAGAGTGAAGTTTATCTTGCAGAAAAAAAATAATTTATTGTATGGAATTTTCTCCTTGAAAGGGGTCTAGTTGAAAATTAGATTGAAAAGATTTCAAACCAAATAGAGACAGAAACAAGGGAGGAAGAAAATACCATTGGTGACACTTCAAATGAAATAAGGAGGAAGGACACTGATACCTGATGTTCATTGCTTATAGTAATTTTATATCCCAAATAATCGTGAAAAGGCTTTGATGAAAAAAATCATTACATCTATTTGATTATAAAGAAAAACCAAAAATTGATAAATAGTTTGCTATTTTCAAAGTGTAAAAACAGGGTAATTAATTTTGGATTACTTGACACATTTGGCTTTCTAAAATTAAACTTCTCAGAGAAATAGATTCAGGAAAAAATTTCACAAAACAACGTTAATTAAAATGGTTGGGGAAAAAAACAATACTATGATAACAGTTGGCATGTGATACAGCTGAAGAAAGTGGAGCAGTGTTTCTTGCATTGCTGGTCACCACAGTGAGGGGACTTGTGGGGTGGGGGGAGAAGATGGATATTGTCCCTTGCCTTAAACTCATTCTTTATCAAGGGCCTGGTCAGCCACAGCCACCAAGAAGTCCCAAAGCAACAGTGGCTGCATGTTTGGTCTGTCTGTGAGTCTGAGCTTGGGAGCTATAAATAGGCCTGCTCGTGTCGGGCTTGCCCTGTCATGATCGTCAGCTGAGCTCAACTGAGATGCGAGAAGTGGCCTTGCAAGTAGGAGAGAGACTCGTTCATATGGGAGACACAGAAGCATGCTCACCACATTCTTTAAATATTTTCTCCTGGCTATCATCATAACCTCTGTCTTATCTGGATTAATCCTTTTCTGGTTCACTTTGATCCCAGTCTCCTGTTAGGCCCCTCAGATGCTGAATAAATTGTGAAACTGTGGTGTCAGGATTAGAGATAAAAGGGGAGATGTAGACCATGTGTCATCAGCATGCTGATCTCAGAGTGAAAATGCCTGAGCTTTTCTGCAAGTAATCTTATGTGAACTTTGGACAGGTGGGTGATTACCACCAGAGCCTAGCAGGTCTCCCTGGAAGGCTTGTGAGAACAGGGAGGGGCAGGATCTAGCAGGGTCTTCTTCCTTTGCGACATGCCCACAGGGGCAACCTTCTGGGTCTCCCTGTCCACTCATAGAGCCTTGAGTTCGTGTGCAGTGAGTACCTTGCAGAGAATGCCACTCTAGAAGCTTACTCGTTTGCCTGGCTGTCCTATGATTACTATTGCATGGGTTTGAAACCAGATCCGTTCTGTGCCCTCAGATCTGGCCCCTGAGCCCTCTGGGCAGTATGGCATTTTCACTGCCTCTTTCACACTCTTACTCTCCTGACCTTCCTTCAGTTTTTCCTCCTTCTCCGAAGCCCACATCCCATCATCACCAACCAACCTCAAGATGGTCCCTTTGCATCTTTGAGGCTTTAGGCAGCTGGTTTGAAGATTTTCTTTCCACGTGATTCCCTTCATCTGCCCCGTTCTCGAGGACTTACTACTTATGCTAAAATCTCATCCCCCGGGAGCTAGAATCCGCATGTGAATAGTGCTGGCTCCTCTCTGGTTTGCTGGTGACTTCTCAGTGCTCGGCTCATAGCAGGCACTCAATAAATGTTCTTGAATCTATTACAGTCCCCATACTTTGATCTCTTCTAACAGCTTTCTCCTCTATTTCTGATAATGCTTCTTAATATTAATAATTCATTGAGAAATGAGAAGATATCACACACATACTTTATCTATTTTTCTCTTCTTTACCAAAAAAGGTATATCTTCATCCATTCTTCTGTCTAGTGATACCCCATCTGCCTGTGCTCTAGAAGGGATTCCCTCCACTTCCTCTGGATCCTCACTCCATTAATTTTTCCCCTGATTTTAATATCTTCAGTACCCTTATTTTCCCTTTCTTTTCCCAGACAGGTCATAAAATGCACAAACCAAAGCTCAATGTCACTAATTATCAGGGAAATGCAAATTAAAACCACAATGAGATATCACCTTACCCCTGTTAAAATGGCTTTTATTAAAAAGGTCAAAAACAATAGATGCTGATGTGGATTCAAAAAGGAACACTTATACACTGTTGGTGGGACTGAAAATTAATATAACCTCTATGGAAAACAGTATGGAGATTTCTCAAAGAACTAAAAGTAGATCTACCATCTGATCCAGCAATCCCACTACTGGGTATTTACCCAAAGGAAAAGGAGTCATTTTATCAAAAAGACACCTGCACTCAAATGTTTACTGCAGCGCAATTCACAATTGCAAAGATGTGGAATCAACCCAAGTGCCCATCGATTCATGGGTGGATTAACAAATTGTAGTATATGTATACCATGGAATATTATTCAGCCATGAAGGAGGATAAATTTAAAGCCTTTTGCAAAAACTTGTATGGTACTGGAGACCATTCTCCTAAGTGAAGTATCTAAAGAATGGAAAAACAAAACCACATGTACTGTCCATTTAACTGGAACTAACTGAGGAGCACACATACCCAGAGGGAGGTAAAACTCAGTGGAAATCAAACAGGGAGGAGGAGAGGAGGGGATGGGTGAAAACCTACCTAACAGGTACAATGAACACTATCTGGGTGATGGGCACACTTACAACCCTGACTCAAGCGTAACAAAATCAATACATGTAACCAAAAACATTTGTACCCCCATAGTATTTTGAAATGAAAGTTAAAAAATAAATAAAAACAAACAAACAAAAAATACCTTCAGGCCGGGTGCAGTGGCTCTTGCCTGTAATCCCAGCACTATGGGAGGTGAAGGTGGGAGGATCGCTTGAGGCTGGGAGTTTGAGACCAGCCTGAACAGCATAGCGAGACCCAATTTCTACAAAAAAATTTAAAAAGTAGCTGGGAGTGGTGGCATGTGTTTGTAGTCCCAGCTACTTGGGAGGCTAAGGCAGGAGGACTGCTTGAGCCCAGGACCAGGCTGCAGTGAGCTATGATCACACCACTGCACTCCAATCTGGGTGACAGAGCAAGACCCTGTTTTAAAACAAAAACGAAACCATACCTTCAACATTGCCATTCCCTGAAACAACTGTCTCATTGCCTCATTCCCTTTATGGGCACATGATGGAAAAAAATAGTTCATACTGCGACATTTGCACTCACTTCTCATTCTATTGCTCACACCTGCTCCTTTACATCTCCACTGAAATGACTCTCACTGGTCACCAGAGACCCCTACATTCCTAAATCCAATGGACTCTTCTCAGTTCTAATCTAATCTGTTTTTTCCACTATTGCCCACATGCCTTTTCTGCCAATTTGCCTTCTTAAAACCTCTTGGTCCTCTTCCCTTACTGCTTTCTCTGACTCCTACCCTGGGTTTTCCTACCCCAGTAGTTCAGAAAAGAGATGATGGTAATTTATATCTGGGTAGTGCTGATTGGAGATGGAATAACATTGACAAGAGTTGATGATGTATTAAAAGTAGAGGATAAGAGAGAGAAGTAACCAAGACAGCCCTTGGGTTTCTGCCTTGCATAATGGGATCAGGAGCATTCTGAGTGGACGGTGTGGTAAGGAGGCTACCGTGAGTTCAACTCCAGGTATGCTGCATTTGTGATGTCTTTGGGATGCCCAAGAGTGTATGTCAGGTAGGCCTTTAGATAGATCTGGTGCTTGGAGAAGTCTGAACTAAGGATAAACTAAGGATAAATTGCTGAGTCTTCTCTATAGAGGTGGGAATTAAGGGCACAGAAGAGACAGCCCAGAGTAAGAGAGAAGAGGATGAGGAGAGTGTTGAGTCTGCAGGAACTGGAATGCTGAGGACACTAAGACAAGTCTGAAAAGTAGTCAGAGATGTAGAAGGCAAACCTGAGTAGTGGTGGGTGGGACGTGGAAGCCAAGGGAAATAGTGGCTCCAGATGTTTGAAATGGAGTGCACTCCAAAATACTGCTAATTCAGCAGGTCCTGGTTCCTTATGTAAAATGTAAAGTTGATAGCCATATCAGCAAAATAATTTAAAATATATACCTGTTGACTTCAAAATATATATATTTTTTCAAATACTGAAGTTTCAGTACTTAGTAAAGGGAAATCAAAGAAAGGCAGACCACTCAGGGCTGACTGTCTTCTCCAGGTACAAAGTATTAATAAAAGACCCTTTTGAGAATAGAATCATTTGTCTTTTCTGTTAATTCTGTATAACCAAGGGTATTAGAGCATCATGGTGGTCAAGACAATCAAAACCAATTTAATTGTCTAATTGTTTGCCTTGAGCTGATTTAACTTTTAAAAATTTTATTATCTTGACCAATGGAATTGTGTGAACTAGCCATAGATGTTGGAGCAATTCACAGTGACTTATCATAAGGGAGCTTATTTTATTTGAATTTGGGCAGCATGCAAATAACTGTCCTTTACATTTTGATGCATTTATTTACAGGGCCTCCAAGTTAGCAGATGTTATATTACTATTTGTCTCTGATTCTGAAATTGTAAAATGTGTAAGCTCTGGAAATTGGCCTGGCTCCTAAACTGATGGAGAAGAGGAGAATATAGGAAGACAGGGTCTCCTGGAATCCTCAATTCACAGGCTCCTTCCTCGAGTGGGCCAGGAACACTCCTGTGCCTGTCGTGGATTCGTGTAGTTCTTACAGTGGGTTGAACATACAGAGGGAAAACCAATTTTTGTGCAGCCTGGTAAGTATCTATTTAGGGAACCTTTACAACTTTCCAGTTGTCTGAGAGGTTGCAGATATCACTTTACTTCTCACATTAATATAGCTTCATGCAAATCAAATCATACTGAACTTTATTAACTATGATCAGTGTTATTTATGTTCTAATTAAATTAATAAGCATCTTTCATTTCTTCACAAAATTAAATTTCTAGAATCTCTTTTTTAATTTTAACATCTATATTCTATAATCAACAAATGCCTTTAATCTCCTTAAATGATATGATACTTTTGAGTGTTTGGGGAATGAAGCAAAGGCCTCAGAACCATTAAAAAAAAAATGCATCAACTCTTATGCTATGCTATTGTTTGTTTAATGAGCAGAGGTCAATTGCTGTGGGAATATTGAGGGTCTGTGGCATGCTGAAATCATTCTCTTTTTGCCCAGGAAATGATCATTGGATGAGTTTACTTAATCTGTGGCCTTTGCTCCTCGATACTGTTTCAGGGAACCAGACGCAATTGTTTCAGCATCGGAGCTCTCTTGAGAGAGTAGGCCCAGCAACTCTGCTACGTCTCCTGTGATGTAGCATCCTCCAGCCTCCTTCAGAAAAGGGAAAGAGCAAGTAGAAAGGAATTTATCTGATCTTCATTTCTTTGTGGTTGTTTATTTGTCTCATATATTGCTTTTCAGGTGGTCCCAAGAGTAAACCACACATTTCTATTGAGGTTGTAAATTTTGTTTTAATTTTCCATTGCTTCCCCAGCATGCAGTGCTTTTCTTTAAATTTTGTCACTTCTCCTAAATGAAGGCATTGTAGTGGCCCGATTTACTTCTCTGTTTAGTAACAGTGATCTGTTTGAACTGTGGCAATCCAGACACGACTTAGACTCTGTAATGTGATTTTTGGACCTGGGTATCCCAGGTTGTTGACACGTGACATGGCCACCGGACTATAAATTTACTCCACTGGAGGGCCGGCCAGACAAGGGAGAAGGGGATCGAGAGGCTATTGCTGGGATGTCAATGCTGGAAGTTGCTTTAGGACTCTGAGATGGTTTCTTAACTTTTCCATCATTGATCAATAAAACGAGGAGAATAATAACTGTCTTTATTGATTTTATAGAGATGGTGTGGTAGTTCATAAATATAAGTGTCAGGTTGGCAGTCTGTTCTTGGTTCTTGGTGTGCTCTTGGCCGAAGGATGACCAGACATACTGATAGCAAGGTAAGGAGGAAAGGAAATTTATTGAGAAGAGCAAGACAGGTTTATAGAGCAAGAGCAAGATACCTTCACCATAGCTGATGAACAGGCCCCCCTGTCGAAACAAGAGGCCTTGGTTATAGTCTGGGGTCCTGTTTTATATTGTCTGGATTGGGCCCTCCTCGTGGTTCAAACATCACCATTGAACCACTTTGATGGAGTTAATGACATGATCATTAGGTTACTCTAGGTCATTTTCCAGACCCTACTATGCCTGGGCTGTCTGGCTCACAGCCTGGGGCATTGCCTGCATTCGTTTGCAGATTGGCAGGGTATTCCTCCTTCCCCCAAGTGTGGCAATTGCTTGGGGCAGGATCAAGGGGGGGCAGCACCAAGATGGGGTGCCTGCCCTTGTCCTTCCTCCCCAGGTGTGGCAATTGCTCGAGGCAGCACCAAGGCAGGGCACCCGCTTTTGTCCCTAGGAAAGCCGGAGGTCCCTCGTTATCTATCTAACATAAGAATTTTGGGGAAGCAATTTCTAATTTTCATTCGATACCAGTATAACATTGGAGGGAGCTACTGCTGGATGCTCACTTTGTAGGTACCAATGACTTCTTTACTTGTACACACCCCCTGGTTCTACAAGGCACAGCAAATGTTAATAACATAAGAGCTAACTTGTCTCTTATGCTAAACAAACAGTGGTGCTCACAGCTGTAGCAGAGGGCAGCACCTTATGGCTATGTGTGTTCCTAAGGGGCCTGGGACGAGGTTCCTAGAAGTTGTCTCATCAGTGCTATGAACAGTAATCTAGGTATTGGCTAATTATTGAACCCCCGGTCATCAGTAGGGTTTACCAGCAGCCCCAAGGCATAGGGGGGAAGAAAGAATTTTTTTAAAAGAAGGTGCAGAAACAGAGAGGAACACAAAGCAGTGCTTATGACTCAGATTCATGTTATATACTCCCCTCCCCTAACTCTCAGGAATAACATTTTAGATATAAAGTGGACACAACATAAGCCTAGCTTGTGAAAGTGTACACGGGATGGAAATGTATTCATTTTCCAGAATATAGATGGTGTGGATATCAAAGTTATTGTTGACGGGAAGGAGGTAGTGTGTTGGATAAGAGAATAAAAATAGAGCCAGGATAGTAGGCTGAACCCAACAATTCCAGCCCTTCTCCTAAATTCAGCAGCACGAGCATATCCCATAAGAATGTGTCTCATCCATATGTGAAAAAGACATGATTTTATTGACTTAAACAAATGTAGTACGACTGCCGGACAAGCTTATGCAGTCTTGACTGTATTCGTAAAAACTATAGTGACATGAATCGACATAGTGTCCAGAGCAGGACCGTTCCCTCCCTCCCTCTCTTCCTTCCATTTGCCACGCCCTGTGCTAGGCTCTGGCAGTACCAGGATGGACTTACTTTCTAGGGAGGAAGCTGCCAATAAATATGTAAACGAATAAGCAAGATAAGTTCAGATAATGATCAGTGTCAAATTGAAAAGAAAACAGAGAGTTAAGGTAGTGCCTGGGGGCAGAGAAGAAATTGGTTTGGGTGGGATCCTGAGGGAGGCTTCTGTGAGCAGGTGATGTGCACATTGAAGCTTGGAGGGAGAGAAGGAGCCAGAACTGGCCACAGATTCGTGCTGCACAGAAGCAGCGGCTGTGGGAAGACTCAGAGATGGGCCAATGTAAAGACTCAGAGGTTGTAAAGAATGGTGTTCTTGAGGAACAGAAAAGTATCAGTGTAGCGACTCTAGTGAGCAAGGACAACGTGGTTAGATGTGACACTGGAAAAGGGGGACAATGTATTTCACTGTGCGCTGGTCAGGCCTGAGGTGCTTCAGCAAGAAATTGACACAAAAAATGGTGAGAAGTCTAGAGAAAATACCGCATTAACATAGCAGTTGGAACTGGAGATTGTTGCCTTTGGAAGAGAGGACTATGGTGGGAGAGCCATGATCAATGCCTGAGTGTTTGAGACGTGATCTAGTGGTGGAGCTACATAGGCGGGGGCTCCGTAGAGCAACTCCCAGGCCCCCATACGGCAGAGCCCACCCTGCTTAGGAGGGAGAACTTCAACCACTGACCTCCTCCAAGGATGGAACAAGCAGCGTCACAAGGCTGTCAGTTTCTAGTCACAAAGTGTTGTCAGGCAAAGCCGGACAACTATGAGATGTTAAGACTTTTAAGACCCGTGACTATTTTATATGTATGTTAATCACTCCAACATAGTACCTGGCAGTTTGTTGAAAGGATGAATAAATAAAATATAGTAGCAAATTGAACCAAGGATGAGGTCAGATGACCTCTAAGAATACCCCTAATTCTAGGATTTTATAATTCTTTGATATGAGTAAAAGATGAATTATTTTCAATACTCAAAAAAAGTTATCGGGAAGAAAAAAATGAACTTTGGTGAGAAGTCTTAAAAATAACTTCTCAAACTATAAAACGCATTGTTACCCTTTAAGCATGCAAAGTTCCCAGTGCAAACTCTCGGATAGTTTGTAAACCGCTACAGTAACACCTTCGTTGTTTGGTAGTAACGTAGAAAATATTATTGAATTTACAGGGGATTTTCAGATAATTTGGCATTCAAATGTGGGGTTTTAAACGTTGATCTGAAATATATCATTTATAATTGCTTTTAGGCTTTTAACCAAACATATATGAAACAAATTTCATTATTTTATTCATTATATTTCAGTTAAAATGTGCTTTTAAAATATACTGTCACTTTAAAAAATATATATATATATATATATATATCTCAATAGTCTTAGCCTTAATGTCAAAGGGAAAAAATTGAAATTCTTAGACCAGTTTCATAATTCAGAGTATAAAAAATGTTGACATGTACTCCATTGTACATTGATCAAAGACATTATTACAGTACATTCTTTAAGGTGATTCTTCTAATGTGTAGCACCAATTATTCTGATATCTGCTGAGAAGTGATGACATGTGGTATTTTTATTTAACATAGATCTAGTAAGTTGGATAATTTGAGTAGATAGTTAAATATACTCAGTACCTGAAATAAGCTTGCATATAAGAAGCTTTGATTTATGAAACTGGCTGAGACTCAGTCAGTAAGAATATAATTTTAAAATAGTATTTGCATTGAATGGACCACAAAGGATACCATGATTTTCCTTCATTCATTCAACAGATAGTTACTAGCCTCTTATGATGCCAGGTTGTGTTTGAGGGCTTGGGATATAATTGTGAACACAACCAAGATCCCAGTTCTTATTGAGTTCCTCCTAACTTCTAAAGGGTTGCAAATGAGATGGGAAATGTTCATTATAACCATATTTACCTGTATAGCACTTTATAGTTTGCAGAGCACTTTTCCAAACACCTTTAAGTAATAGGTGTAATAATAATAGAACAATAATATAATGAACGGGTATTGAGTGTTTACCATATGCCAGGCACTCCTCTACAAACTTTGCATGTTTTAATTCTTTTAATTTTCAGAACAACCCTGTGAAGTACATATTATTATTCCCATTTTTCAGGTGAAGAAATCAAAACACAGAGAGATTAAGTAACTTGTCCACAGCTGCATAACTCCACATAGTTCAAGTGGTAGAGTACATGCTCTTGCCTACTACACCCAGCTGTAGAAATGGGAGATATGAGGATCTGCAGTGGCCCAGGTCACACAGCCAGATGGAAGCTGAACGTAGGCTTTCTGACTAGAAGGCTAATGCTTTCTTCAGTGCTCCATAGCTGCCTACCACCAAGCAATGACCTCCTTGTAGTGATTAGTAAGCTTTTGCCAAGCTATGCTGTGGTATCAAACAACCCCCAAATCTCGTGGCTTACAACAACCAAGGTTTATTCTTTACTCATATGATGTGAGTTATATGGGTTGATTGTGGCTCTACTCCATGTTGTTTTCATACCAGAAGGAGAAACCATTCTTTCAGATATTCCACTGTCATGGCAGGGATACAACAGTAATGGCAGACCAGATACTGGCTCTAAACTTTTGCTCCAAGACAGACTATACACACTTCTGCTCACGTCTTCTTGGGCACAGCCAGTCATATAGCCAATGGGGTGGGAAGTGTACTCCTCCCCCAGTGAGGGCACCAAGCAGGGGCCCTGGAGGGATGGGGTCTGATAGAGAGGAACTGCAAATATTTTGAGCAATTGTGATCTCTTTTTATATAATTATGTTTAGTTAGCTTTTAAAAATGATGTATTAGCAAACTACTATGTGATTGGCATTGTTTAGCAAATTTTCAAGTATTATATTGTTTATTTCAGCCCACCCACTTGGCCTCATCGTCCCCATTGGCAGATGAGGAAACAGAACAGAAAGAGAAACAGAAAAGTCATGTAACTTGCCTAAGGCAACACACTTTTAAAGGATAGAATCAGATTTCAAACTTAGGTTTTCCTCTGCCAAACCCCAGATTTTCCACTTCAGTATACTGCCTGTTGGTAGGGAAATTGCTAATGAATTTGGTTCATGTTTGGACAGATCAGTGACTTTTTTGTAAAGCCAAAGAATTCTCGTATGTGAATGATTTCCAGCCAGTAGAGTGAAACCTAAACTATAACCTCCAGGAAATTAGTCATTCTGGCTAACTGAATTTACCAGGTTATTAAAGATTTAATCTTTTGAAATGAGAACTTTTATACTTCTGTTGATAAAAAAAAAATATTCACATTTGTAGAAATTCTCATGTAGGGCACAGGATATTAAATATGGAGCAGTTAATTGGTAAGATTTCCTACATCAACTGCCACCTGATTCTAGCGGGAAGTGGGAAGTTTATTTAACCGTGCAGCATTTTCAGAGGGATGTAATAATCTGTTATGCAAACAAGGGTTTGTTCACGTTTGATTTTCTTAAATACCTAAAGGTCTCTAAAACAGAGCAAGAGATTTGCCCAGGGCGACAGGAGCCTTTGCCATTAATCAACAGAGTTGTTTCCCAGTGTCCATCGTCACAAAGGTATCTTCCGGCCGGGCGCGGTGGCTCACGCCTGTAATCCTAGCACTCTGGGAGGCCGAGGTGGGCGGATCGTTTGAGCTCAGGAGTTCGAGACCAGCCTGAGCAAGAGCGAGACCCCACCTCTACTAAAAAATAGAAAGAAATTATATGGACAGCTAAAAATATATATAGAAAAAATTAGCCGGGCATGGTGGCGCATGCCTGTAGTCCCAGCTACTCGGGAGGCTGAGACAGGAGGATCGCTTGAGCTCAGGAGTTTGAGGTTGCTGTGAGCTAGGCTGACGCCACGGCACTCACTCTAGCCTGGGCAACAGAGTGAGACTCTGTCTCAAAAAAAAAAAAAAAAAAAAAAAAAAGGTATCTTCCTCTGAAGGGACAGGGACCTTAATTGAAGGGCTGCATTTTGAGTCCTGGGTTTCCAGATTATCGGTTTTAGGAACTAAAAAAACCTCTTACACTCAGCAAGTCATCCTGGGAAGTTGTCTTTTACTGTTAAGAAGGAAGTATGTGGGGAGAAAATATAATAAAATCACTGCTATTCTTTCTCATACTAGGTGGGCCTTCTTTTCTAGTATAATTAGAATTGCCCTTTTACAACTCCGAATTTAAGATGTAAAATGAGATGGTTGATTGTTTAGTATTCAGTGGGATTCTATTTTTACCCCAAGGTGTAAGTGTTATCTTCTTTAATGAGAGAAGTCTGTTTAAGTTTCTTGATATATGCTGACAGTTTTTATCTTACACGCAAAGATGCTCTCTCCAACTTTGAGTTAAAACACGTACAATACATACAATTCTTGGTCACTGTGAATGAGATCTATCAGCTACAGTGACTTACTTTATTCATTTCAGTACACTAATTTGAACACCTGCATTTGAATTAAAATGTGCTTGCTGATAATGTTATATACCCAGATCGGTCAATTGCTCCTAATTATTTAAGTACAGACACGACTTTCTTTTATTATGCTTCTTATAGGCCAAACAAATATGAAGTACAAAGCTTTTAAGACTTCTAAAATCTCTCCATCAGATGTATACTGCTGTGAAACTGGAAATTGCTTTCATGGAGATTTGGAAGGGAAAAAGTTTTAAGTAACGATGTGATTTAGTGTGCGGTTGGCAAATCAGCATACTTAAAATACATGAATATTAAAGTAAAGAATACAATAAACATAACTACTCACTTTCTATTTACTGAGCAACTGACTTTTAAATAAGATTTTTTCCACTAAAATTTTCTTCATAGACCTTCAGAGTTCTTTCTATTGTTATATTTTCCAGATCGCTGTTATGTAGAGAGGCTTATCGTACTCATAGAATTCACCTGCATATTTAAATTGCATAATTACTATAAAAAGGCTCTGGGATACCTTTGGGCTCAGTACTTTAGCTGAGAAATTTTATACATAAAACGACACCTGGCTAATAAAAGGAAGCATAATGGCATTTATTCAGTGTCTATTAAGTGCCAGGAGCTTTGCTGTGTGTCTCATTTAATCACATCACAACAGTCCTTTCAATTTGGAAAAATATTTACCTTTTGTTTGGCAGGTAAGGAAACCCAGGTTCATGTAGATTAAATGTCTGCCCAAAGTCACAGAATTTATAGAGGAAGGATTTGGACCCAGATTTCCCTGTGTCAGAAGCCTTGGCCATATTTCCTCATCAGCACTGCCTGCAGACACCAAACTACCTTTGGAAAATGATTTTTTTTTTAAACAATAAAGCCTTTGATCTCTCTTGTGTCACATTCTACCTCAGGGTTTAATACAGGTCTATGGAAAACACTGCCTTCTCATTGATTCGTCATTCCCGGTAAGAATTATACAGAAAAGTTGATGGGATTATTTGAAATTTCTCAGGCTTCAGGCTAAATAGACCACTTTTATATGAGAGGCATAATTCCTATATCTTAGATAAAGAAATGTTTTCTTTGATAAAAAAATTTGATTCTCCTTATAATGTTTGTTTTCTTAAGTTGCCTCTTTCCTGCCCTCTCCACAATCTTTAGCCTCTCTGAAAAGTAAAGATACTATCTTTTTAAATTGAAGCAAACTTTTAATTTTTTAAGATTAATTGCCATTATCTAATCTATTTGGTTTAAACTAAGTTAATACTTACAAGAGGGATTGAAGGTGAAGTGACATTTGCCTCTAAATTGTGATAGTAGATGTTGTAAACCTAGTAAATGGCTTTTAAGAAAATACAGTTTATAGCAAAAAGTAAACTCTCTGGGGGAAAAAAAGCAGTTATCAAAATAATTCACTTGACCAACTTTAAAACTGATGTGTAAATTTTGTACGTTTTATGTTTGCCTTTAGTCAGTCCATGTTTCCTTGCATCTTTGGACTGTTCTCTTTAATTCTAATCCTTTTCCTATGCAAAAGGAAGTTTAAATTATTAGATTGAAGTGGACATCAGTTTCTTGATGCCAGAACATGTTCTGTCTCGTGGAGCATGTTTTCTCATGAGAGTAAAATCCAAAACCTAATGCCTCGATGTGCAATTTACATGTGTGTTGTAAAACAAAGGATTGTGCTAAGTGTTAGGTATCCTAGAAAGATACAGGCAAGATAAAGACAATGGTGGATTTTGGATGGTTTCTTACTGCTCTCAGATGACCATGAACCTAACCACCTTCAACCCTTCCACCCATATTGTCTCCCCTTTCTGAGGATCTTTTCCTTTTTTTGTAGTTATTGAAGCTTTAAAACATGATAGGAAAAAAAATTCTCATTTAAAAATTTTAAAAGAGAATAAGATAAGAATATTTCATAAGAATATCAGTCAACTTAAGAAAATGAATTGGAAAGTCATTCTTCCAGTTATTTAGCATTGTTCGCATACAGGTGCCTTGAAAAAGGTGGGAATATTTTATATTCTTTCAGGTCTTTATAAGCAGCAGAAAGCTTTGGTTAACAGAGCAGAATTTCCCTTATTTAGGTGGACGTTACACTGAAAGTCGTAATCCTTTTGAAGTGCAAATTTTTTTCATTTAAACATATTAAGCTGGGGGAATTCGGACCTGCATAAAAAGACTTTTATTTCTTTGGTCATAACCTATTATTTTCTTTAACTTTTGGATTTCAGTTATCGTATCACGTTTATGTCTTCGGTTTCAGATTTCCAGTGACCTGTAGCTAAAACAATCCAATCACTAATGAAGATAATATCCCAAGTATATCAGTGCCCATTGCTCTGATGAAATAATAGCTAGGCTGTTAACGTCAGCAAAAAACAGTGAACTAACACTCTGGGATTTGGTGTTGTGTTTACGAATCGTGTGTGTACATTTAAATATGTGCAGGGACATGGTTTGTCTCTAAGGCAATTCCATCAGTACTAACAGAAGACTGAATATTCTCAGGAAATTGAAAACTGTCTCAAATTTGAGTGCAGCACAAAGGAGCCAGTTTTTACCCTAAATTTCAGGAGTTGTATATCATTTAAATTTTAGAGCTTCATTTTTGTGTCATTTGGCAGGGATGACAGCCCTCTGGGACCCTGTTGCCTTTCCCCTTCCACATGTTAGACAGATCTGTATCTCTCTTACTGGGAAATCTCCTAAGACAATTTGAGTCCACAGGAGCTCTGTCTGCCCATCATCATCATGTACCCCAAAGCACAAATCCCAGAAACATTTCGAATGTTTAATAGAAGGGATTATTAACTATGTTTAGGAAGAAAGCTGATCAACAATGGAAGAAAGAAGGTTCTGATTATAACCCAGCTCCCACCTTCTTGTTCACTTACCTAGCATTGTATTGGAAAGAAATCAAAATCAACACTTTTGGAGAATAATGCCATGTTACACTTTTCAATAGAGATTCCGAGACTCCAGAATTGCTTGCGTGCCATGCGAGCATCGTAAGCAAGTACTTGGCGGTCAGCAGGTCTGGATCTGATTCAGGGATCAGCGGGCAGCTGCAGGGACTCCCGAGTGCAGAGTGGCACTGTGTGTGTTCCTAGGTCGCACGGCAGCTGCCAGAGAGACTTTTCCCTTGGAGGTTACACAGCCTGCTGGAATTGGGCGTGTGTGTATGTGGGAGAAGATGAGTTCAGAGAATTGACTGATCAAGACCGGTTCTTTCACAACCAGTTCTAAAATCTGTGTTCTTCATTGTTACTTATTTTTCTAAATGATAAGACTGAATAGTTGTATTCTAACCCTGCATGACACCACTTCTTAACTCTCACACCCCTTTCAATCCTTTGCACATTCATTCTTCCCTGTTCTTTGTACATCATCCTATGACTTTATTCCATTCAAAGGCTTGTGTTTCTGTGTTTCTGCGGTACTCATTCAGGGCGTGTTAAACATCCTGGAACTCTCTGCCAAAGGACAGCCCACGCTTCACTGCCTCTTGAATGTGTATGTACGTTGCAGCTGTTGCAAAAATGATGGAGAACCCAATGTTCTTCCCTTCTAGGGCTTCTCCAGGTAACTCTGATAATTCCAAATTATTTCAGCCCAAAAGTTATGAGAACAAGATGTGTGAGATAATTGTCTATTCCCCCTTTGGCCATAGCTATAAAGAAGTATGAATCAAATTAGAATATATCATGGGCTCTATTTCAGCCTGACTTAAGTATGGGGCTAGTTCCACATAAGATGTGAGTGGCCAATAATGTACTACTCAGGAATGATTTAATAATTTAAAGACTTTCTTTGGAACTAACTTATACTAAATCTTATACTAAAGCTGATGACCACATCACCAACTACATATATTAACAGTTAACATTTTATGAGTATACGTTTGCTGCTATATGCTACAGAGAAAATTTTAAACTGAAAATGCATTCATCTGCTCCTTAAGATCCTACAACTCTCAAAAATTTTAATATATTATCCACGAAGAAGCTCAACACCAGGTTTAGGAGTCAGTCAAATAATCCCCTGTAATTTTGCTTTTCTACTTTTCTCTTGTAATGTAGCCTTTGGTCTTTGGTTCACTCATCTAGAGAAAGACCATAGCATTGCAGTTATAGATTTCATTTCAGGTGTTTATTTAAAAATTTTGATGAATTTTGATATTCTTGTTTCCATATAGAACAAGATTTTAGCTGTGTTGGAGCACTTCCATTTGTAATATAGCCCAATATAATGCCAAATTAAATGGAAATAGTTGTAGGCCAAATTCTGTTGGATTATTATTTTTAGCTTACTCTTTTCTTCTTTCAAACACTGCTTTAAAAATAACTATTTAAAAAAAAAAAACTACCCCTGAGTGCCATTTTCTTCTCTCAGTTTCACACAGAGCTCTGTTAGAGTAGAATTGGTGTCAAAAAAGGTTCTGAATACATTCAAGGTTTACTTGCAGTTTGTAGCTACCATAGGGCGTAATGGTTATTACATTTGGCAGCAGTTCTCAAACTTTAGCTTGCAGCAGAATCATTAGACCCAGTGCTTGCTAAGGGCACTGGGTCTCACCTTAGATCTGGGGCTCAATAATTTGCATTTTCAGCAAGTTCTTAGATAATGATGATGCTGACCTGGGACCACACATTGAGAACCTCTGCTTAATGGTAATGTCTGCATTCAAATGTAATGTATATGCATGCGTATGTGTGTTTTTGCATGTGAATGTTACATACACACGTGTGTGTGTGTGTGTGTGTGTGTGTATATATATATATATATTTTTTTTTTTTTGGAAGTTATACAATGATGCAATGTAAGGCCCACTTGTGGATCTGATTGTGACTATCTTCCAGACCTTAAAGAACACGATGAATAATGACTCTTTGGAATGGGCTGTGCCAGCAATGTCTCTAAAACAATTAGTCTGTTGAGAAAAAGCAAAATAATGAAAGCAAATTAAGAGAACATAGTATTTGAGGTGATAGAAACGAGCATCTAGAGCAGCAGCCCCCCAACCTTTGTGGCACCAGGGGCCAGTTTCATGGAAGACAGTTTTTCCACGGATGGGGATGGGGGGCAGGGGTGGCTCAGGCGGTGATGCGAGTTATGGGGAGCAGCTATAAATACAAATGAAGCTTTGCTCACTCAGCTGTTGCTCACCTCCTGCTGTGTGGCCCCCTCGGTTCCTAAGTTTCATGGAAGACAATTTTTCCACAGACGGTGGTGGGGTTGTGGGTGGAGCTCTGCGACACAGTCACTAACAGGCCACGGACCAATACTGGTACGGCCCAGGGGTTGAGAACCGCAGATCTAGAGGACTTAGTGTGCTGTGTATCAACACTGCCCAATGGTGCATTTCTATGGCTTTAAGTGGTTTGCAGAAACCTGGGGTGAGTTGTGGTTGGTGAAGGAAAGGTATAGCAACCACCAGGACCAAAAGGAGCAGCATCAGGTTACCTGTGGGTATCACTTTGTTTATTGCAGCCCTTGGAGATGGCTATTACTACCCTCATTTTACTGATGAGAAATTTAAATTCAGAGAAATTATAGAACTTGCACAAGGTCATAAAAGTATTGTGTGATAGCATTGATGTTCAAATCTGTTCATCTGGTCCCCAAATTGCCACCCTTTATATTATGTTACATCTCATAGAAAAGGAACGAGACTTTGCCATTTATATTATACTCCATTCCCCCACTCACCAGTAAATCTTATTGCCAACTTTATTTTATTGTTTTTACTATATTAGCAAAATATTAATATATCCTGAATGTTAAATATTCTCGGAATTCAAGAGTAGACAGTTTAAAGAATAAATGTACATAGTGTGTTAAGATATATACATTATATAAACATATAGTCTATAAAATAAATATATAAAGTATATAGAATAGTGTATATAGTGTATAGTATATATTTCCAGTCCTTCCTGTGCATTTGCAAACACATGTGTGTATTTTTTTTTTTTTTTTTTTTGAAAGAGTCTCACTCTATTGGCTGGGCTAGAGTGCAGTGAGGTTGGCTCACTGCAACCTCAAACTCCTGGGCTCAAGCGATCCTCCTGCCTCAGCCTCCAAAGTAGCTGGGACTACAGGCATGCACCACCACGCCCAGCTACTTTTTCTATTTTTTGTAGAGAGGGGGACTCACTCTTGCTCAGGCTGGTCTCAAATTCTTGACCTCAAATGATCCTTCCACTTCAGCCTCCCCAAGTGCTAGGATTACAGGTGTGAGCCACTGCACCCAGCCATATGTGTATTTTTTAGTCTAAATTAAATCCTACTACCTGTATTTTTCTCAGTTCTGAGGTTATTACTGAATTTCATGGTAAATAGGTTGTTTGCTAAACCCCACCAATTTATATGAACTATTTTAAGTGATTTCTAATGACTTTATTAGACAATTAATAACTTATATCTAAAAAGAGTACTCATGGGGAAAAGCAAATTCAATCTTTGTGTCTTACACCATGTAAAAAGAACAATGTCGGTGCATACAAATGCTCACTGCATTTTTCATTTAGGCATTCATGACCATGTACTTTCAATTGCTTAGTGTTTGCAGGAAAGCCATTTTCCTCCTCAAAAAAAATGCAGCAAAAAAGAAAACTGGCCAAGGGCTAATTTGCAATTCAAAGAAAAAGGTATTGTTATGTAAGAAGTCACAATAAGATATTTTCATTGCTTTCTGGGTTTCAGCTTGTTACTTGTAACTGTACATGTGTTATAGACTTTAATCCCACAGTGTAAAAAGCAAATCTTTGAGTTTTACAACCATCTTACAAAATCATTTTTGTAAAAGACCATGCAGTGACTACCTATTAAACTAATGTCAGGATTTTAGAGAAGTAGTCTGACAAAGAAATCCACCCCTCTCCTCTTCTCAGCTAGTATTTGTTACATAAACATCAATCTGAGAAGGACAAAGCTTTGGTTGTTTGGAAATGGCTCCAGAAACTCAACGTTTAAACATTTTCATTTATACTAAAAACTCTGTCTGTTTTTGGAGTGCTGTGCTTTTAGTTTGGTTGGTTTTGCATTTGTTTGGGGGAATAACAAATATCTTTCCAATGTTTTAGTAATTAGAGAAGGCAGATACCTTTGTCTATAAAGTCAGTTATATTTTCCACATCTTGGTGGCACCTCAAGCTAAAGGATAGCGAAGACATATTTGAGAAGAACAAAGCTGGATGATGGAGTAGAGCTGTCTGTGAGTGGTTGTGTTGTAATTCTGGGATCCTGGCTGTAGGCTAAGGTACGTGCATCTGACGATGATGTTTGGCTTTCCGCAGATAATTTATGGAACACTTCAGGGAGCCACTTGCAAACTTTAAAAGTTATATTTACAAATATGTTAAGAAGGTTTTAAAAAAAAATTTATTGATACATGGTAGATATATTAATACATATTTTCAGGGTACATGTGATCATTTAATACATTTATATAATTTTTAAAGATCAAATCAGTATAATTGGGATATCCATCACTTTAAATATTTGTCTTTTCTTTATGCTAGAAACATTCAAATTATTCTCTTCTAGCTATTTTGAAATATACCATAAATTATTGTAAAGTATAGTCACCTTACTGATCTGTCAAACACTAGGTCTTACTTCTTCTATCAAACTGTATATTGGTACCCATTAATCTACCTCTCTTTATTCCTCTCTCTCTTTCTCTCTCCTGCCTCTGGTAACCACCAGTCTACTCTCTATCATCATGGCATCCACTTTTGTAGCTCCCACATATGAGTGAGAACATGTGATATTTATGTTTCTGTGCTTGGCTTATTTCACTTAACATAGTGACCTCCAGTTCCATCCATGTTGCTGCAAATGACAGAATTTCATTATGGCTGAACAATATCCCACTGTGTATATGTACCAGATGCTCTTTACCCATTCATCCATTGGTGGGCTCTTAAGCTTGATTCCATGTTTTGGCTATTCTGAATTGTGCTGCTGTAAACATGGGAGTGCAGGTATCTTTTTGATATACTGATTTCCTTTCTTTTGCATATATAACTAGCAGTGTGATCGCTGGGTCATATGGTAGTTCTATTTTTAGTGTTTTGAGGAACCTCCATACAGTTTTCCATAGTGGCTGTACTAATTTACATTCCCACCAACAGTGTGCAAGCGTTCCCCTAAGAAAGTTATTTTCTGAGTTCCTTTTTTGTACTATGTTGACTAGTAATGTGAAAAAGAGCAAAAAAATAGGTGTCAAAACAAGCAGCTCCACATAGCCTACTTGATAACTCACTGTAATAAATTTATTGCCTACTAAATAATGTTTAGCTATAATAAGAATTATACATTTGGGGGGACAGTCTGTAATAACAGCTTCTTTTTATACTTTTGTTTGTTTCTGACAATTTACCCCCACTTCTAAAATGGTTCTGCTAAAACAAACCTGGACTTTTCAAATAAAGTCTTTTCTTATTCACAGGTTTACTCTATAAGTGTAACTTTCACTGATAAATAGGTGAAATACTCTAACATATTATCTACAACATAGAAAAGCAAAGCAAGATTCTACACTCAAAATATAATATTGATAATTCCCAAAATTATCAGTTACTGGCCAGTAGTTATCCCAATGCCAGAAAATAGTAATTAATAAGTATTTAGAGCTTAATTCATTTTTTTCAAACTAGTCACTCATTCATTCAATAAATATTTATTGAATGCACACTAAAGTGCTAGGGAATGATCTGGACATTTGATATTGTAAACTAGCTAGTTGTAATTCTAATAGACTGAGTATTTTAAAAGCAAAACCTCCCAGAACTCCAGCACTGGAATGAACATTGCCCTTCAGAGGGTGATCACCTGGGTGGCTGTGGCTGTTCCGGTGTTGTCAGGGTGATGTCTCCTCTGTGGCAGCCAGGTCAGGGGCACGCAGGTATGTGGTCCAATTAATGTCATCATCTTATGTCTGTATCTCAATGTTTTCAGTTATACACACCTTATTTATCTGATTTAACTCTGAACTTTTAGGTTTTTCAAATAACAAATTCACTTATAAGAATAATAGTCTTTATCTGAGAGAATAAGAAAAGTAAGACCACGTGCGGTACCTCACTCACACCTGTAATCCCAGCACTTTGGATCGCTTGAGGCCAGGAGTTCAAGACCAGCCTGGGCAACATGGCGATACCCCATCTCTACAAAAAAATTAAAAAATTAGGCAGGTATGGTGGCATGTGCCGGTAGTCCCAGTTACTATGGAGGCTGAGGCAGGAGGATCACTTGAGCCCAGGAGATCAAGGTTGCAGTGAGCTATGATCACGCCACTGCACTCCAGCCTGGATGACAGAGTGAGACCATGTCTCTAAAAAATTTAAAAGTAAGGGAATACAATATTAGCTTTAAAGGATACTTGCAAAGATTTGTTCCACAGAAGGCTCTGGTGAGAGCTGCCTCTAGTCAGAGCCATCCCCACCAAGACTGCTGTGCTGCTCTCCCTCCCCTACTCCTAAAGTGCCGGGTGTCTAAACATCGGATCGTTATCTCATGTGTGCAGTTACATATCACACAGTCCGTACGGTCACGTCACATACCATAACTCTGCCTCGTATGCACTTCCAGGTCACGGTGGACTGTTTTAGCTGCTCTCTCCACCAAGGCTAGAGAAAAGGCCCATCTGAGAACCTCTACAGTTGATTTTGGGGAGCCCCAAGTTGCTCTAATCACTTAATTCTTTTTCTGAATAAAAATTACCAAGATCATGAGTCAATCACCTGATATTATTTTGGAATCAATGAATCCTTTGTAAGAAAACAGTGGAGACACAAATACTTTACTTCAAGGTGATTGGTAGATGTGAAGATAATGAAGAATTGTGATTTTCACAGCAATTAAGTGCCATACCTGATAATCTCATGGTTATATTGCATTTGTAATAACTAAATGACACAACTAACTGAAATTTAAAGGGTTTAAGTGGGAAATTTTATTAAAATGTCATGAGCTATTTACAGAGAAAATGAATGTATTCAAACTTCACTATCCTTTTTAAAAAAATTATTTGAAGAACTTACAATATTAATGAATTCATGCAGAAATCTTAAAATGGAAAATTTGGTAATGCCAATTTTCTTAAAGATTTGAGTGCCAATCCTTAGCTTTGTATGGGTGGAAATCTATGGCTGTGTTTGTGTGGATCCACAGTGGTGTTGCTGTGAGTTAGGAGTCAGCACGGATGGGTGATGCACGTCACAGGCCCAGCCACCAAGTCCTGAAGGGGATTCAGACATTTGCAGGGACAAGAAAGGAAGAAAGCACAGAGGAAGGAGAAGTTAAAGCAAAATGATTTCTGTTCACAAAATATAAATGTGGAAGTACTGGGATGGTTGGCCAAGGGACAATTGAAGACTTGGTATATGGAAGTTACTCTCTAAATATTGTCAAGTGATAAAGGGCACGAGTGAGCAAATGATGTTAGAGGGTCACGGAGAGGAGATGTCACCGGGGTGGCAGGGAGCAAGATCCTCTCCCCATTTACATAAGTCAAGTCAGATACTCTCAGACTTTATATATGTAAAGCTGCTGCTCCCTGTTTGCCTGTCTCCTCCTCCCCATCTAAGGTTTAAACCTAAGGGAGACTGATCCTTGAAAAATAAAATTAGAGGGAATCCTGAGGATTATCCTCATCCCCTTTCTAAGGAAAAGCACACCTGGTCATCTTAAGTGACAACAAATAACGTGGGGGACCAGGATAGGACATCTAGAGTACCCCAAGCCTCACACTCAAAATTCCCACTTTCAGAACATGTCCGTGGAGAACCCTCTAGGTTACATTCTGTTCTGCTTACAGTCTGAACTTCTACAGATGGAGATTCTATGGTCAAAATAGTCTTAATTTTTTCATATTCTTAGAGGCCACTTCAAAATTGTGATGTTTATGATACTACTATGAAACTATTCTGAAAATTGTATTTTCCCTGCGTTCAACCTAAATTGTGGATCCTGGGTTGATTGACGTCTCTGTAAAAATAAGCTGCGCAGAAACACTGATAATAGGTAGTGTTTTGCATGCTCTTGCTCTATTTTGGTTTTGGAACAAAGTCAAGTCTCTACCTTCCTTAATCCCTATGGGACCTGTGTTCTCTCATCTCTGGTCATTTTACAACTATTGTTGAGGATATAGAAATTCCTCCTGCTAAGACAAGCAATGTCTTGAGGGCTCTTAGTGTTTATTATAACTGATCATGTTTCCATAGAACAGGGCTCAATCTCTATAACCAGTTAGTTATCACCTTACAGCAGGACTCATTCTCTTTCCTGGCAGTTCAAAGACTAACCACCCCCTTCCTAAGTGCTGCTGAAAGACCTTTCCCTGAAATTTAGTCTGTAGGGCATCCATTGATTTAGGAAGACCTGGGTTCAGGGTCAAAAGAATTGCATAGGAAACAAAAGCTCTCCTTTTTCTCCCCTCCCCTGACCCCCGCACCCCGTTGCAATCCACATAAGTAAATAAGGCCTTCCCATCCTTCCATTGTGCAGAGGTGGAGGCACAGCAAATGGTGAACAGGTGGGTCCACTGGTGCATTTCATTTCTTGTCACAGGAGAAGAGAACATGTCCTTGAAAATTGTTTTGCTTAGTTTTCACCTGAGTTAAGAAGGAGGGACATTGCAAGAGAGGGAAACAGTAGGGATTTTGAGATGTTTTGATTTCTTTGCTATGTGTGATGCCTTTGTCTTTGGACCTCAATCCTATAAGCAGTAGCAATATTTTTACAGGGCTTCCCATCTTCAATAAATTGTATAACAGTAATTAATTCTCACAGCATCCATTTGACTAAAGCATTCTTATCCCTGTATTATAGAGGAGAAAACTGATTTGCCAAACCCCACAAAGAAAGTCAATGTCGAAGTAAGGATTATCGCTCAGGAGGGTCTAAAAGTCTAATCTCAGCTCTGACATGCTTTTTTATTTTTAATTTTTTTTTTCTGTAGGAACAGATGTAGTGGGGATTTACCAGGTAAATGCACTGAGGGTGTGTGAACACCGGAGGCAGCTCTGCCCTTGCCGAGTCTTTGTGACCGTCGGGCCAGTGTCAGCTGATTAGATGCAGTTTGTTTTCACAGTTCTCTCAACAGAGATGTAAAAATATAGGATGAATTATCACATAGTGAACATAATGAAAAGTTTTGGTCTACCCATTTCCACACAGACCCAGTCAAGGTATAGGTTTGTTATTTGTTAATTGACTTATTTTTGCAAAGATTGGATAGACTAAGATAGTTAGTTTGTATACTTTTCCATAATAATGACTCATTTAACCGCAGGTCATTAATCTCAATTCTCAGCACTGTAATTCAGCCAAGAATCTGTAAGTAAGCAAAAGAAATGTCCCGGCAGTCTAAAAATATTCCCCCAATTCTGTAAAGCAATAATGCATTGCTAATACACGTTGTTCATTGGAAAACTGAACAGAGTTGATTTACCACAGACTTAGTCGTGGTGATAATAGACTTACACAAGATTCACCTGGTAAAGAAACATAAAATGAGACTAGGGCTAGTCTTCTGGAGGTCAGGTGCAGAAACCCAAAGCTGGCCCTCTGGGAGCAAGAGCAGAAGGAGGACTACAAAAAATACGTAAATACTCAAAACCTTGTTGATTGTAGGCCACTGTTTTCCTGTGGAGGCAAGTCATTTACCACCATAGGTAGTTTTAAATGCCAGCACTACATTTTAACTAATGTAATGCTTACTATTCACAATGATAAACTTGGGTATTCATTTATTTATTGAATATCGATTGAGCTCCTAGGACTCTGACAGTGAACAAGACAGACATGGTTCCTCCTAGAGTTTTTAATCTAGAGAGCAAAAGCGTCAATGTATAAGAACACACACTACTAGAATGGTTTCAGCTCTTGAGCACCAAGAGAGAGAATGAGCGAGCGGGACGAACTCCTTCAGATGCAGGGTTGAGAATGTCAGAGGCTTGCAGGGACCTGCAGGATGACTCCTGTAGAGCCTGGAAGGGTTTGAAACTGGGGAGTGATAAGGTCTGATTTAAATTTACAGAAGACGATTAATTGTGAGTCTGGGAGGTTGAGGAGAGGGGTGTAATCAGGGGATCAATGAAGGTGGCTTTAACCAGGGTAGACATGGAGAAGAGTATATGGTTTAGTATCCTCTCATAAAAACAGGACAGTCTTCCAGACATAATCGTAACAAAATAACCAACACTTACTGAGCACAGACTGGTGCCAGGCACTGTACTGCCTCACTTGATCCCCACAGCAGCCCTGTGACAGAGGGGAGCTGTCATCATCCTCCTGTGCATCTGGGGAAAGCATGACTTGGAGAGGTTAAGACGTTTGCCTGTGATTTTGCTGCTAATAAATGGTATAGCTGGGCTTTAAACTCAGTGGTTTGGTTCCAGAGTTCATGTTCTTAGATTTGAGATAATTTCCAGAAGATGAGCACTTTCCAGTCCCCAACTCCACCTGACAGATCTTTGAAAGGCAGATACGTGGAGGAACTAGCCCCAAGAAGTCCGGTCGGGGTAAGCTATTCTTGACTCTTGTGAACACGTCAATAACATGGTATGGGTACAAGTCCCTGCTTTGTTTCTTTTTGACTAAATATCCTTATTCTCTTACACATCTTCCAGGAAGGTGTTATTGATTGTACCACATTTCAATGGTACATGCTGATTGTAAGGGGAAAATGTGTACTTTCTGTTAGAAGGCAGGTGCAAAACAATTAAAGAAAAATCAGGACAAAAACACTCCAAGAGCTTGGCTGTCCCTATTCAGACTTGAGGAGCAGGCCACATTCAACACAAAGCAATTTCAAGCAGTGAATACCCTGTTTCCCACTGACAAAGGGACTGTGTAAATTGAGAAATGTGAAGGAATGCCAATTCGGAAATTTGAGCTTTACAAAAATATTTTGGTTTAAATTTAATGAAGGAGCTTTGTATTCTAAAGATTAAAGCATGAAAATAGTTATCTTTCTAGGAAGGATGTTTCTCCTATTAATGCTTTTAGTAAGAATAGCATCTTCTCAAGTATACTTCCAGGTGTTCTTTCTCCCAACAATGGACCTGTTAGAGCAAGAGAAAGAATCAATCAACAACAATGTGCAGGAAGCATGTGTAGGAGACAGTCTTGCTGGAGGCCAGAAAGAGCGAGAAGGGCAAACTGAAGGTGAGGAAGAAAATGGAAATAGACTCCAAAGAAAGTAGAAAATGCTAATATCAGGATGGCAGTGGCATGAGCAGAAAGTTCTGGGGAAAGCTGGGCTAAGAAAATGTTTGAGTTGGTGGGTAGGCAATTCATATTTTTAAGTTGTCGTCTTCTACATATTTTTACTTATCGTGTTGACAAGAAAGAAAGCATTTTGATCACGGCAAGGACAAAGAGGCATAATTTGCACCAAAGACTTCCTCAGAGAGGAGAAGGGAGACATTCTTGAGATTACAAGAATCCTTGTTTTCACTCATCCCTACAAGGTGACATACTGCTTGACATAGTGACCGAGATGTCCTCAGCCGGTTTGACTCCTTCAGTGACGACTGCTTAGGCAAAGTGGAACCAGGGTGTGTTTTGACAAAGAGGGCGAGTGAGGAGGGTGAGGTTGAGTGGGGTCACCTGCTTGCTCCTTCCTACCTTGTGCCTGGATCTCCCAAAACAGGCCTGCTTAACGGCAGCATCCTGTGCGTGGAACCTTTGCTTCTGAAATGTAAATAACTTCTGATACATAGAAATGCTATAAAACTAAAGGCAAAGTTACTTGAGATTGTGTTTGGGTTCTGAAACTTAAAAGATAATGATTCCTTTTAGAGTACATAGAATAAGCAGGTTACCTTGAGATTAGGGCTATTTCAGGGCTTAAGTCAAGTGGTCCCTTGTTGGTTGGTTGGTTTAGTACTTTTTATTCATTTGGTTATTTAATGGGATTGTGAATCAGTTGGTTAGTTTTCATTGTCATCTTGTGTCATGGCAAAGAGTTTCCTCCTATGTACCAGCTCCCCAGAACCAGGTAGACGACTATTTTTAGACATCCTTCCTACTCATCAGGAAAGACCAACGAGGAATGGGTGCAGGACATTCTACTGGGCATGTATTAGACACCTTACTTACGGCCTGGAAGCTCTTCAAGGGCTGGGGCTGTGTCTTATTCTTCGTTTTCTTCCCAGCACCTGTTGTATTGTAAGTGCCTTCACACCAAGATGTGTGGAAATATTACTAGACTTTTTCAACATCACACAAGCTTTCATTCAGCAGATTTTGACTAAACACCTATAGTGGGGCAAACACTCTTCTGGACTTTAGGAATAAAGTAGAAATAATGTGTCCTTGTTCTCACAGAACTTATATTTTAATATAGTAAAGTTTATAAGGAAGGGTAATAAAGAGGTAAGCTGATAAGAGAACAAGATAATTTTAGAGCATAGTAAGTGCTCCCTAAGAAAAAGCTGTTATGTGTTCGAGTAACAAGGAAGCTACTTAAACTGGCTGATCAAGCTGGGCTTGAATGTGCACTGAGACCCGAACAAGACGTCTCCAGCTACGCAGGTGTATGGGGAGGTGGCCTTCCAGGCGGAGGCACCAGGTGGCCTAAAGACCCTAAAAGAGAGGTCATTGTTGTGTTGCAGAACAGAAATACCAGTGTCACTGGGGTGGACTCATCATTTCCCATCTAAGCACAGGGCATGAGAGTTTCTTGTCAAAGCCAGATGTCCTTCATCTACCTTTTATCAAGTGAAAAGAGTAGAATTCAAGTAAATGGAAATAGTTATCAGGTAAAAATATACAACATAATGTTTGGGTGTTTAAATGAGTAGGACACTTCAGGGTACTCTGCCCTCTGAGATAAACATCTGTGATAAGCGTGTGGAAAAGAGCAGAGGTGTCAGTCAATCCCTTGACTAGCATGCTGTGCTCTCTCGGAAGGACTTGCAGCGTATCACTCGTTTAGATGCCAAGAATCAGTAAACATTATTATAAACAAATTTTCAATAACATCATCAAAGGTATTTTCCCACTGAAAGTAAATTAATCATTGTAATATTTTGAAATAATTGCTGTCCAATTATTTTCAAATAATGTACAGCATTTAACTATGTTATCTGCTTAGAGGAAATAATGTTTCAATGAAAATTATCATCTAAATTTTCTTAGGTTATCTGATTTTTCTGTTGTTTATCTTATGCTTGTTATCGTTCAAAAGGACATATTTAGTATATTTAGTCTGTATGTCTATATAGACCTTTCTACTTGGCAAATTTTTATATCTGTCTGCTCTGCATAAAGTCTCCTAAGTAAAATAAAATGAACTCAGTTCCGTGCTGTTTACAGGACTACCTTGTTAAACGGAAAGAGCTGTGTTAATTTTATTTTCATTATTGTGAAGAATAGCATGGAAAGAGCAAGACCATTGATAAAAGGCCTATTTGGCAGTGGCCTTTTATGTCTGTGTCTGAACAGAATGTCCTGACGTAAAAATAAAATGGAAGTATTAAAACATAGCTTTTCTATGAGGTCAGGCCCTATTACTTGGGAATGTTTAAAGAAAAGCATAAACCAGGCAATAATAGATTGAGAAATTCTGCAGTGTGGTCACAGTAAGATTGAGTTTGGTGAAATTAGTTTATGTTGAATATTCAGTGCGAGATTAGATAGCAATGTTAACCAAATCCACAGATTTTCCTGGGGTGAAAACATCTCATTTCAGAGAAACCTTATGTTAGGCAAGTATGTTCTTAGAGGTAGAGCTGGAGGATTTTTTTGTTTCTTTTTTTTTTTTTAATTTTTTATTGTCTTCTTTTCCATCTGGTGCAGGGAAGTTGGGTATTTTCAAGCACTCTTTAATATGACAACTGTAAAAAAGCAAAATTATACACTACATTTTGGGCTGTGGGTTGCTGGAAGGTAGATGGAATAATAAGCTTCTCGTTCAGAAAAAAGGAGTGTTGCTATTATTGTCTATTTTTGTAGCTACTCTTCGCTCACAATAGTACAGACCTTTTTGGCTGAGTTGTTTGGCCAGACATCTCCAGGGGACAAGTGAGTTATCTAAGCAGTATGGTGATGTCTTATGAAGGGATGACAAAGTAGGACAGAGTCCCAGTTCATTAACACGTCCAACTATTGAAGCCAAAATGGCTCTAGTTGCCAGTGAAATCACTATTTTTTCTTTATTTTACCAAGTAGTCCTGCCCTATCAATAAATGCTACTCAGCAGGCAATTTTAAATTCTGGGCCCCTGGGGAAATTGTTGGAAGCCCTCTATTTAAACAGTAGTGAAAAATTATTTAAATAACGTTTATAACTTAGGGAGTGGACAAGGAGTTAGCTGGCGGGACCCCCTTCCTCGCCTACCCTGTAACTATGTGATTCTCCTTTTCCTGGCCTTGATCTTGTTTGTTCTCTTTCGCGCTTTATAGTATTCCATGCAGACCAGAATTGAGGAGTAATTAACTGCCAAGAAGAAACTCACGCAAGTTGGGTGACCGTGCGACTTAACCTGTTTTGAGTTTCTGTTCCCTCATTGGAACATGGGCATAGTACTAAGAACTGTCTCTTGAGGTTGATGTGTGCATGGTCCATAATGAACCCCAACAAATGTTAGCTTTGGTTATTATGATGACAGAGGCGACTACTGCAAAGGAAATAAGGTGTGTCTGGGCCTCACTCTGCCACTGGCTTGTTACATGACCCTGCCCAGTGCCAGAAGTCCCTAGTGTACAAAAAGAAGGGGCTGGAAATAAGCTCTATCCCTCTGTGACATTTCATGATTTGATTAATTGAGTGCATTTCATGATTTGTTCAATTGAGTGGAGCTGGCCTGTCATCAATAGAGACGAAAATTGGTTGAGCACCAACTGTGGGCAGCATGGTGCTAGCGTAGGTTTGGGGATAACAAGAGATTTAAAGCAAACCCCTGTGTCACGCGCTGTGTGCTCCATGTTTTGTGCTAACACGAACAGCACAGGCAGTAAGTGCCACGGGAGAGGAGGCTCTGAACAGGCCCCAGGGACTGCCAAGTTGCAGAGGCTGAGCTTGAAGAGAAGAGAAGGGAGCGCACACAGGGTCGGTGGGGCAGGGGCCGGTGCACGGATCTGGCACAGCCCTAAGAAGAAGGAAGGCTCTCTCACCGCATTGCACGAACCAATAATTTGGAGATGCTTCGCTAGGCTAAGAAAACCCACATCACTTACTAAAATCACTGTCTTGCCTCTAATGATCTACAGTTTCTTTATTTGCTTTGGCTCTTTCATCAGAGCCACATATTTGTCTTCTTTTTTGTCTGTGTGGGCTTTTAAAGTATTTTGTTAAATATGACAGATTATTTATATGTGTGTATATGTAAAAAGAGAGAGTTATTGCTTATAATATGATTACTTAGAGTTATTATTGTTATGATTTTTAGCGTAGAATATGGATCAATACTCTTCATGCCCTGGAAATGCAATGAAATACATTACACGTCTATGGTATTGCGATGGCGTTGCCTGTTTTCCTTTACACAAGGCAGTACAGTGCCGTGAGACTAAATAAATGAATAAGCCGTCGTTGAAGCCTGGCTTCAAAGAGCTAGCAGTCTGTAAAGCAGATACTCAAGTACACCTAATTATTAAATATATAAAAGAAAATAGGAGCAGAAAATAAGAACATGTGCAATGCTTATGAGCCATTTATGTAGTTTCTGTTTCCTTTCCTTTCTTTTTTTTTTTTTTTTTTTAATTCTTTTTTAGATTCTTCTGTGGTTCTTAGTTCTTGGAGTGTGATTTCTGCCCATTGTGGGTGCTCATAGCAGTCATTTTCTCCATGTGCTTTATAATTTTTTACTGTGAACTCATCTTCGGCCGGATCCCAGGAGCTCCGGGTTGCCTGTGGTGTCCCCGTGGGATGTTTTTGCATTTGCCTCTGCTGGGCCCTAGGGGTTTCACATTGGTTTTTATTTAGTGTCTCAGCCAAGGGTTCACAAGGGTTGTGAAGATACAGCCTTGACACCCACACATTGCAGAGACGTGAGGTTCTCCTTTCCAGGAAGACTCCTTTTTCTACCAGTGACCTAAGCCCTCCATGCCCAGGCAGTGTGCCCGTGGGCAGGATTTCTCTCAGTCACCCTCTCGGAGATGGGAAGCTCTTTTCACCACCATGTTCATGCAGAGAGCAGATCCAGCTTCCCCAGTTCCCAGACCCCGTCTCGATATCAAAGGTCCCACAGGCGAACATTCAGTCTGAGACTTCTTTGGGCCATTCAACTTCAGTGCCTCCTCCTTCAGGCTGTGAGTTTTCCCTGTGTATCTCGTCCCTGGAGGTTTTCCGTTTTTGTTTTCAAGGTGAGCCATATATATTGTTTAATTTTACTTTTTGAAAAATTTGTGTTTTATTCAATAGTTCTATGTGCTTTGAATTTGGAGGGAGGGAGCCCTGCTTTTAATCAGTCTATCCTACTCACTGGAAGTTATCGCTGAGGTTATATATCCTTGAATAAAAAGGAGAAAAGAGGAACATTGACAATTTTTCTCTTACTCACACAGAATGGAATTCTTTTCAACCAAAATTTTAGAATAGATAATTTCTATTTTTATGGAAAATCTATTCTTACCAAGTATGAACCTGACTCATTGCATAAAAATAAGCCCTTTCTCTCACCTTCATGTTGTACATCAGAAGCCTTATTTCAGGAAGCAGATCAGGCTTCAGGTGGGCATGGGATAGAAAATAGAGCCCTGTGCAGACACCTCTGTGATGATTCCAGCTGTGCCCCCGACCTGGGGGGTCGAATGGACTTGTAACCTAACTTCTGGATGTGATCTGTAAAAGGGGGGCTCTTCAAACCTTTTTAAGCCACCTTTACTTTATGTAAAGCGAGTCGGAGAGGTTTCCTTGAATGTGAGTGAAGGTTTCTCCTCTTTGCCCAGTAGCCTCTAAGGCAGCTCTAACAAATCCTCCAAGGAGGCTTGAGAAGGAGAGTTTGTAAACCACTAGACCAGGTAGCTCTTTCATGTTTACGATGCGGTTCAGGGAGAGAGCAGTGATAGGCAGCACTCTCTGATTTCAGCCGGCATCTGTCTTGGGTAACTTTCCCTACATACTCTTCCTGTTCCTTTTCAATAAAGTAAAAAACTCATTGAGTAAGAGACTGACTCCTGGTGTCTTTCATATCTTGAAGTTATAAAACTATCATTTTTTTCTATAATAGGAACCATCTCAAGCAAGCTGAGACATATAGTTGCCCTGTCTTTAATGACTATGTGGGACAGTCTTGGTAGAGTTTCCTGCAATTTAGAAATATTTAATACTATAATAGCATGCATTTTGTTAGCATTTATCTATGTAATTGTCACTTTAATAACAGATATATTTGAAGATATTCCTATAGATTGGATACGAACAAAAAAATAAGACCTTTTTATTCCCCCTAAGATCTTTTGGCCATTGTAAACTCTCTCAATATTAGATTAAATGTAGCCCAACATTGAAAAGAAAACAATACTACCAGAATCTCCTTTCACCTTGAATATCTTCCTACATAGGAACAGAAACCAACTTCTTTTTTTCTTTTTGAGATAGGGTCTTGCTCTGTTGCCCAGGCTACTCTCAAACTCCTGGGCTCAAGTGATCCTCCTGCCTCAGCTTCCCAAGTAGCTGGGACTATAGGTGCAAAACTATGGTGCCCAGCTATATAAACCAACATATTTAATTATAACTCTGATGTGCCAAATTTCTAAGATGTTACAATAATGCATTGTCATTTTAAAATTTAATTTTAATTGGGAGTGTGTTTATTATTATCCAACAACTGTTTGTTATTACCAGCTTTTAAAAGATCAATGAGAAAAATAGGGCCTTAAAGCAACATTTATAAAATGCTTTATAATTCAAATACCTATGGACCTGGATAAGAGGTCAAAAAGACTTAAAATGCAGACCCCTTCCCATGGTTGTATCCATCCTTAAACCATTAGGAGGGACAGGCATCTTCAAGGTCACTGCCAAGTTACTTCAAGGACAGTAGTGTGGATTTATATTTTTATATTGAGTTCTCTGACTTCTCCATTATATTAGTATGTTCTTTGTATCCATGTGCTATGTTAAAAAGCAAAGATAAAATTTTCATTATTCGTCTATCCAGAGGTTTGCATTATTTTCCTGAAGAGTAGTTTCAGTGTGTTAATAACATGTAAATATGACAATCGACAGTGCTTATCTGTCATCAGTAAGTGAAAGTAAGTGTGGAGTGCCAATATTCTTTTCTTTGTCCAGAACCTGAAATTTTTGTCATAAAACTATAAAAGAAACTGGATAAAAAATTCACAAATATCTCCTAGTTTATACTTACATCACTAATATATTTTGTGAACCATTATTTTTAAATAAAGAATGAAATAGAATTGCTTCTACCTTAACAGTCTGCTGACAGCTTATAACAATGAAAACACTGCCTGGTATTTGGATATACGAGAAAGATGTGGGTTTCCTATTTTGGTTCATTTGGATGTTTATTGCATTTTTTAACAATTGACTTCAGCTCAAACAGCAACAGCAATCTTCTTTTCCTTATTTTTTCCTATTAAAAGTTTGTTTTTAATTGTACAGTAATTGTACAAACTCATTCTTATAAAAATATAAATAATATAGATAAAACACATCTATATTATATGCACTTTTCTCATATTGAATGAATTTAAGATGGTGATAATAAAAAGAGGGACTTTATTCACCCAGATCACGGGTCAGGCAATTATTTGTCATTGTTATGTGTCTTCTAGACACTCCTTTTAGTCATTCTGCGTGGTCCCAGGTGAGATGACATGAAAACAAAGAAGGTTGTGCTGTGTAAACATACTTTTTCAAATTAATTTAGATGTGACAGGCCTTTATCAGACCCTCCTTAATTCTCAATGCACTTTGCATGATAAAGACACACAGGTACCTGTGTCCGGTTGGCTCCCAAGATAGAGTATTAGAACTAATCTACAAAGTTTCCTCCTGACTCCGAGATGATTTGAAATAAGAAATGAGCCAATTTGTGTTCTCCAAAATTAACAAGAATAAATGAATGCATCGGTACCGAGGCGTACGTGGTAGGATGAAATGCTGTCTGAGATTTAGCTTTGAGGTGATCCAGAAAATAAAGAAAGAATGGGAAGAGGAAGCAGATGTGGCAATACTTTTTGAATGTAGGTGACGGTTATGTGGGCGTAAGTTATTTTTCCTATTCCTGAGTGTTTTCGGAAATTTTCATCATACAAACGAATACTGGGGAATTACTGTCAAGCAGCATAAGAAATATTAACCTAGAGACTTAATCTGAATGCAGTTCCTTTGACAGTGTTTGTGGAGCCACCGTCTTGACGTGAGATACGTGCATTACCTCAGCACTACTTTGGGGTATAGTTTTTCTACCTAAAGAAAGTGTTTATTATATGGCTTCTACCTTTTAAGCACTTTAAAAATATTTTCCCTTTACAAAGTCTGGGTTAATAAGACATGAGAGGGTTTAATTAAAGTAAAAAAAAATAACTGAACACTTAAGGTTAGAATTTTATTTCAGGGTTACAAAAACTTGCCTTGCTCCTCTGACTGGTATCACTTTCAGATGAAAACGAATGAATGAAATCTGAGCACTGCCGGCTTTCCAGTTTCCTTTCTACTCCACGATTACAGGTTGCATGACTCTAAGTTTGCAAGATTTTCCAGATGACCCCAGAGGGGCACATTCACAGGTGTTAATCTCTTATAAACAGCTTATTCTAATTTTGGTGTTTTTTTTTTTAAATGTGAGTTATATGTAAAATACCATTAATGTCCAGGCAGTCTGGTGTTTTAAATATATCTGGGGATTGATATTGGTCAACATTACAATAAAAGGTAATGCTATGGTGCTTTAAGTGTATTGAGGCAAAATGGAGGGGAAATGCTGAACCTGTGTTTATTACTGTGGAAGGAATCTGACACTCCATTGCACCCTTATTATTTTTCATACCCTTAGCTAAATAGACTAACGCTGTTAAGAAGCTGTCAGGAGAAGCGTGTCAAACACTAGGTGTGTCATGCAATCAGACTGGTGTTGTGTTGGAAAAGTCAGTAGTTGGGAAGGAAAAAAAAAGTGACCTTGTACTCTCAACATTGTCTTTACACTGAGTAGAACAGATGAGATTGTGAATTATTCAGAGCACTGAAAGCTTATAATTGTTAGCAGTGGTGGTGGCGAAAGAGGAGAGAGACAGGACTCTTTTAGTCCAAATGTCTGATTCTATTAAACATCAAAGGAATCTTTTCTTAAAACCATCTTTGGAAATTTGGGTGGTGTGGACCCCATGAAGGATCCTTTCCCCTGTTTGATACCTTTTTGAGAATGTGGGCCAAAGAGGCACATGTTAATATTTAGCATAAATTTGGGGGGAAAATGAAAAGTAAAGGAACAAAGACACCCTAGGGAGAGGATTTGCTGTTTCAGCAGGTAATACAACCACAGGTGTTAGGGGCTGGTCTTGGCTTCCCAGTTTCCAACTCTTTGATACTGTTGTACTTCGTCCTTGCAGTTTAAATACTTACAGACTTTGGGTTGGCCATAGATGACGTTTAATTGCTAATTAGAGGAAAATTCATTATAACTAGATTAATACTTGTTTATAAATATTTGGGAAGTTTGGTGAGCATGCTAGATAGAATATGGAAGGAATTAACATTTGTATCAATTTTAACCATGTTTTTGTTTTCTGAATATGTTTCTTCGCTTAGTTTTTGTTTGCTTGTTTTGCAGAGAGCTAAATGCTACACATTTACATTCCACATGTATTTATTTAGGCTCCACTGTGTGTCTGGTATTATGGAGTCCATAAGTGAAAATATAAGACCATATTCTTGCTCTTAAGACGTTATCAGCTACTTGGGGAGATGAAACCATTTTGAAGCAACAAGGGATTTCAAGTCCATATGACGTACAGAATGTGTGACTTAACTCTACAAGGTCAAAGAGGGAATTGATCATTTTAAGCCAAAGTAATTAGGAAAGGCTGCAAAAAAAAAAAAAAAAAAAAATGGGTAGCAACAGAGCTGTTTTTGGAGCTTAGGAAAATTTGGATAGGTAAAGGCAAAGGATGCCTGCAGCCTGAGCAGAAAGCATGGAATTGTGAAGGAATGTGTGCTTGGAGCCACCCCGGAGGAGCACAACCTCTCTTCTCGGACAGCACTGATATTTTTGGAGGTGAACCAAGCCTGGAGTAAAATGACTGACCATTAAAATTTTTTTTTAAAAGATAGGCCTTTAAACATCAACTTGCAGAGATGCAAATTGATAGTTAATAATTAAAATCAATATTTACCATTGATAATCTTTCTGCAGGAGGCCTCTCTTTGGGGGCTATGTCTCAGGGTTTTGCAGGCTGCTCCACGTTTCTGCCTTTCACGTGAACTTGCCATCTTCTGTGGTTCTTTTTTCCCCTTCTCAGATAAGCCCCGCCTAGATCAGCACGCCGGCTGGGGCCCAAGTGGCTGTTCAACCAGAGATAAAAAGCCATTCTCTACTTCTTGCCAGGCCTCCTGTCTCTCCCAGAGTATCCCCCTTCTTTGGCTTTCAGCAGAGGGAAAGAAAGTTCTCACCACAAACTCCAGGCTGATGGATCCGCCATCGCTTCCCCGTCCCCTGCCCAGCCCTGTTTGTAGACACAGAAGCTTGCGGGTGGTGATGTTGGAAAGAGGTCTACCTCTTGGCACACCCTAGAGACTGTGTTTGGGCCCAGTGGTTGACGATTTGTCTCAGAATGTGGGGCACGCAATCCTTCTTTGTCCCCAGGTTTGGTCCCTCATGGCAAATTCCAGGCCATAAGGAAAACTCCACTCATTTTGCTAACTGACCACCAACTTCTCTCACCTGGGCTACAACCAAAGACTCCTCGGTGGTCTCCCTACTTCCCTCTTGCCCTCTCTCCTTTCCTCTAGTGCTAGGGTCCACTCTACACGTAGCACCAGAGAAATCTTTCAAAACACAGACCGGATTACACCACCATCCAGTCTGAAACTCTCCAGTGACTTCCATTGCCAATAATAAAATCCAGACTGGGTCCCGCAATGCCCAGTGTGATCCGGCCCCTGTTGGCCTCTCCCCTCATCACACACCACTCCCACTTGCTCCTTCTGCTTCAGCCACACGGGCTATCTGTTGGCGTCCGTAATATACGAGGCTTTAGCTGTCTTAGAGAATTTGCATGTGCTGTTCCTTCCACTTGAAATGCCCTCCCCCTAGTCTTTGTGTCCACCTCTTCTTTTTGTTCCCAATGAATGAATCCATTTATCGGTCCAAACATCACTTCCTAAGAAGTACTTTTCCTGACAAGCCCAGGAGAAGCAGTTGCTCTTCCCCTCAACCATCTTTTTATTTCCTATTACCCTTTTTTATTTTCCTCAAACTATTTGTTGCTTCTGAAATGTTTATACTCTGTCTACATGTTTACTTGTTTTCATGTAAGGTCCACAAGGACAAGGATTTTGTCTGTCTTGTTCATCACTCTATGCCCAGCACCTAAAAATGCACCCGGCACGCAGTGGGTTCTCAGGAAACAGCTGTTGGATGAGTGGATGGATTTATTCAGTGGTTAGCCCCGGTGACCACGTGGCAGGCATTGCGTAGAATGATTAAACAGAATGGGTACTACCATGTCCATGTTTCAGCTGAAGAAGCTGACTTCAGGGTGGAGTGACTTGTCCAAGCTCATGCAGCTGTTCAGTAGAAAAAGCAGAGATTGAAACTGACTGCCATAGAATCTGACTCCAAAGAGCTGGCTTTTGCTACCCTCGGCCTGGGGCAGCTCCTGAGTACAGGGTGGTTATCAGAGCACACAGAGTCATTCTCTTCAGTCCGTCACAGAGCCTCAAAGAGAAAAAAGTTAGGGGGGTTGGAAATGTGGCAAGTAATTTAACTCGCAACCAACGTTAAGTGTTCATATTAAAATACATGCAGATGTTTTGCGAAGTGCAAGACTGGCTTGGAGTACAAAGGCCTGTTCCTGGCAGCGCTCTCCGGATATGCTCATTCCTCGCCTCTGCTGGGTGTGCCAGTGGGTGAGGGTGAGCCACACGGTGCCCGGCCACGCTGCCTGCCAGGGAGGTCCCCAGCGCTTTGCAAGGGCATGTTACACATGTTGCAGCCATCTTGTACAACATGACCCAGCGTAACAGCCAAATTTGATTTATGTTATCCAATATATTTTTAACTAAATCTTACTAAGGGAAAAGTTTATTGGAAAGTTAAAGTTTGAGTTTAGGAAAAATAAGATCATATACATATTTTTTTTCCCTTTTTACAAGTCAAGAGATCAATTTAGAAACCAACCTACTCAACGTGGAGTGCAATAAACATTACTGGGGAATCTTGTACGTGAGCCTTGGAGGTGTACAAAGATGAAGGCAGAATCCTGGCCTTGTAGAAGTTTAATTTAATGAAATGATTTAGTTTTCAAATGCTTTCAGAATAAAACCCAAAGTCTCTAGCTTGTCGACCAAGGTGCTTCAGTGTCTCATTGCCCACACCCTCCGAGGCTCACATTCCTACCGTGTAGATTACATTCCAGGACCCCAGAACATTGTCCTCTAATGTGACTTGTAGTTCTAGCCCTAGCCCCTCCTCTGCCTGCAATGCCCTGCCAGCGACGCTCACTCCTGCTCATTGTTTAACATGCCATCCACCAGTCCTCTCCTCTGAGAAGGCTTCTCTGCTGCCTCCTTCCTCACCGTAGCTAGTCACTCAGTATGTTAACACATTAACTGCCATGTGAGTTGTTGTTTTGAGCCCAGGGCCTCGAGAAGAATATATAACTCATAGATCTCTTCACCTTGGGAGCCATGTGGTGCACAGGCAACTCATGCCGCCATGCTATAGCATACATGTTACACGATGGGTGGCCCCCTGAGCAAAACCCTGCGGTTGGTTCCTGAAAATCTTAATTGTTGATGTTCTTATTGTTATAATTAATATTGACAATTTAATTGCATATAACTCATGCACAGAAAACAATAAAAAATAACAAACAATAAAAAAACGAAAGGATCATTTTGTTTTCGAAGTTTTTATTCTATTTTTATAATACAGTACCGTGGCCCCAAGGGAAAAATTTTTTTTCTAGTGTGTCAGTCAATGTGTTAACTCACTAGCTACTTGTTTATCTCTCTGCATTGACCATGAACTACATGGTGGGGTAGTGTCTTAGCCTGTGGATCTCCAGATCTGAACATAGGCCTGGCTTGTGCTAAGTGTGCAGTAAGTGCTTGTTGACTGAATGAATGACAAGTGAATGAACGAGCGATCAGCTGGCATATCACCCACTTCCTCCCCTACGGCTGCTTTCAGGCCAGCTCCAGAAACCTGATTCCAGCAGCAGAGGCCTGATTTTGGAATCCTGGAACTTTGGGCAATTGCTTGAATTTTCCTCATCCTTGGAAAGACTCTGCCACTAATTTATCCCTCAGGTTCCCCAAACCATTGCCAGAAGTAATATGGTCATCAAATCAACCAAACTTGGCAATTTTCTTTTCTAGTTTCACATCCAAAAATGCCTTTTAAAGAGGAGTTGAATTTCACAGAAGCTCAGATTGAGTCATATAAAAGCGAATGCATGATCACTTTGACCCTCTGAGGAATGTTCCCCTATGCTGGCCAGCTCCCGGACAGGCTTCCCCCAGAAGAACAGGAACCTGAGCATGTGTGTCCCTGATCACGTTTGTTGCTGACCCTGGGTTATTTTACAAAGTGATCCAAAAGAGGGTCTCCAAAGGCAGCTTGGAGGCCAGGAGACAAAGCATGGAAGAGCCTAGCCATATTGGGATATTGCGTCATTGTAACAAAGCAAAGATGGGACAGGACAGAGGGAAAATTCCAGGAGCTCATAGGAAAGAAAGCAGGAGAACTGGAAGTAAGTGTACTCGTAAGGGTGTTTCCTGTGCTTCCTCTGTGTGGCTGGACGCTGGTACCTTGTTACATCAGTTACTCCTCACTGCCCACTGTGAGACTTGGTTATATTACCATGCCCATGTTTCCGTCGAGGAAGCAGCCTCAGAGAGGGCATGTGATGTTCTCCAGGTCACACAGCTAATTAATTGTCAGAGCCTTGATGGAAACCAAAGCCAGTCTGACTTGGGAATATACATCCATCTCTCATCATGGTGTCTTGTTGGAGAATGTGGTGGATAAACACAGACCCAGAGACTGAGGAGTGGAGCAAGGGACACAGAGACGCGGCCTGGAGAGGTCGCATTCACAGGGAGTGTTCTCTCCAGGCACTGTGGGGTCCTAAAGTCAACTGTGCGTGTGGGGCTCGGAGGAGGTAGGGGGACTCCAATTATACGCTGTGAGTCACACTTATGTTATTCTTCCCTAGAATGATTTTCTTTTTAATCTTATTAAAACTTGGACGTCTCAGATACGGGCCTATAAAAAAATTTTCCCCAAAACATTTTTTTTTTTTTGCTTGTCTTTTTTCCTTTTTCAGCCCATGAAAAAGCTGTTTTTGCCATATGAGTGCCTTCTGTTGTTTATGGAACAAACTACAATGCTAAAGAACAATTTGGCACTGTTATATTTCTTTTAATGAGAAAAATATGATGCTATGAAGACATTGTGAGAATGTAGGATATTAGAAGGTGAGCATATTGTTACCTGCAACTAAGTTTAGAGAAAAACAAAAACAGAGCCATCTCCAAGAGCACCACACTTAGTGTGGTGTTACGGAAACATGACCATGGTATTCTACCCTTATACACATTTGGGAATATTTTCTATGTAAAATTCACCTCTAAAAAAATGCACACTGCCTATCTTGGTAATAGATCGCTTGTCTTGCAGAGTTAAATTTTGGTCCCTTAAGGATCTAGCCAAGTAGTAGAGATGTTTTCCTAAAATATTTTTTGTTCTCTTCTTCCAGTGTTACAAAATGTTAGGATTATCTGTATTGTTTGAAAAGGATTGTGTCTACATCATCCACCAATTCGAAAAGACATATGTTTTTGTCACAGTTCCTTTGAGATCACAGATCTGCATGGCCCTATGAGTAAATGCTTCATGCTTTGATTTTTTTCCCTTTTCCCTCTCTCTGAAGGTAGGCATTGAGCCCTTGGTATGTGCTAGGCTTTGGGGATATAGTGCACAGGGGATTTGCTCTGTGCCCTTAAATAACTTATTATGGGCTTGCAGATACAAGTAGATAAACAAGGGTACCTTGTGTGACACTAAGGTGACAAATGCTAAGGGAGCACATTGAAGGGCCATGCGGGCCTGGATGTTGCCCAAAGGTTTCCCATAGGAAGGGGCGTTACTGCTGAGAGATGAAGAGGAAGAGGTGTTAACGAAGGGAAGAGGTGAGACAGAGTGTCCCAAACCAGGGCGCAACATGCTCAGAGGCCCAGGCTGGGGGAGAGCACGTGCAGCCTGGGAGCCGGGCTCACTGTCATGAACGCCCACCGATACCAGCTGCCTTCATTGTGTGCCTGCTTGGGGCGGGCACTTCATTAAGCGCTTCAGTACATTGTCTCACCTCAGCCTTGCCACTACCCTGTGAGTTAGGTATTTAAATCCCTATTTTTTAGCAGAAGAACTGAAGTCTTAAAAGTTAGGTCAGTTTCTTAGAATCTCCTAGCAAGTGAATTCCGAGGTCAGGGCATGAACCTGGTCTGCTGCCTATCCTTCTATGCTGCCCCTCGGGAAGATTCGGCACAGGGGTCCCAAAGCAGCCTCTATCCAAACCAGATTTGCCACTGTGGTGGCAGCAAGGGGAGTGGCCAGCTGTCAGTGGCCATGTGGCTTTAGGAGCTGAGCGGGCGAAACAAACCTTCCATGGAGGGAAATCTGGAGACCTCACTTAGGGACCTGCTTACAGTAAAGAGGATGAAAATGTGTGTCTCTTCCTCATCTTCCTGCTCTTTCTACCCTTCTTGAGATAAGAAAGTTGCCCAGACCCAGTGAGTTTGAACTGGAGAAAGATGAAGCTTGCAACCTTTCAAATGAATCCTGGCACCTTTAAGTAAGAGGCAAGAGTGATGATCATCTTCAGTGGTGCTCTGGCGCCCCGTGACCCTGGACAAAACAGAAGAATAGGCAAAGTTTACCTTTGATGCTCCTTCCTTTCTGGACCTCTCCACCACCTTGCAACCCGCTGTCCTCATGCCTCCGCCTCGTCCTTCGGAGGCCCCCACCTCGAATCCCTTCCAAATTTTTCCTCCCTTCGGCCCTCCTCAATCAAAACTCTCTTTCCCTGAGCCCTCAATTAATTAGATCTGATTATCTAATTAAACTAATTCGCACTGAGGTATGAATGAGGCTTAACCCTCCCAGGGGACATTTGCATTTTAAAAGAGGAGCTTGTTAACCCAAATGCCTTGACAATGACAATTAGTGGCATGTGTGGGGAGATATTTTGGGAGGTTGGGGCTTTCCTGTGCTCCCTGCATCCTAGGCCATCACGGGCCAGGTTTAACCTCAGGATTTCCTCTACCAGAGAGACAGAATTATTGGAGTCAGCCTTGCAGACACCCACCATCTGTGTCTCTGCCTTTGACGGTTGGCTGAGTTAAAAAAAAAACAACTCATCACTTAAGAAGAGGGTTCCTACTAATACTGTGAAACTCCTGTCATGGTTGTGAAGTGCTTTCTTTTCTTAGAATCAGCCTGCAATTTGTAAAGTGGCGTCTAAGGATTCCCAGTGACAAAATTTTAAGATTTCTGGATTTAAGATCTGGCTTCTAGATTTAAGATTCTAGGTCCACCCCACAGCAGCCACATTCAACATTCACTCCAGTGTTTTTTTGTTTTTTTGTTTTTCCACCCTAACTTTTAATCTGTAAACAGATTCTGTTTTTTTTTTAAGTGGGAGAGATAGAAGCATTTTGTGTTCTAGCCTTGAATTGACATGGGGCAGAAGTTGATCAACATGAGAGGCCCTGGTAGGAAACAGCTTTGAAAGTCCTCGTGGTCCTGTCTTGTGGCCCTCTCTGTGAAGAGATACAAAGGCTGTGTTGTTTCCCAGTGCCTGCGAGCTAGAAGTGAAATAGCACATTCTGGCAAGGTCCAAATTAAGGAAATGCTCTGGGAGTCCAACCCAAAAGCTCCTGTACTCCTGACGACCACCTTGCATTTACCAAGCAAATGTTATCATTTCCCGTCAAACTTTGGATTCCCATACCTAAAAATGTATGGGCTGTTCTTTTTTTAAGATGTGACTCGGAAATCCTGAAAATAAGAATATGGACGAGCATAATTTATATGCTCATCATTGATGGTTTTCTTAAAGTCCCCTTTTTTGACTCAACACTTATTTTTACTATAATTTTGCCATGCTTATTCATACTTTTTGCATCTTTTCTTATTTTTTGATACATTTAATGGTCCTATATTCTTAAAATGTTTAGAGATGGGATGAGGGCAGGGGCTACAGTTTAACATTATTGATAAAGAACTGGCATTTTCCACTTTATTTTGAGTGATGGATTAAAGAATTATTTTATGTGAATGCTAAATGATTTTATATACATTAATTCCTGTAAATATTTAAATTCACTAAATTTCCTGGAAAGAGAAGAAAAAGTGATGTATATTATTGATGATATAAGGCTTAGTGTCACATTCACTCAGGAATATATACGGAAACAGGTGGTGTATGTGCTTTTCTAGTCCTTATATTTTAAGATTGTAACCCTTGTAGCAAAAACAGAAATATTAATACTATAAAGTTCCAAAAAGCTGAGCTCATATGCAAGAGCAAAACAAATAATATAACTGGAAGCAGTAAAAATTGTGATTAAACCTTTCATCCGATTATTTTTCATTTCACATACAATTTGAGTTTTTTATCTTTATGTTTTGCTTCATGGAAGAAATAAGTATGACATCTGGACAAGGCATTCACAGGGGGAAATATAACTGTTTACCAAGGATATTTTAGCTGTCGGGGCCTGAAAATTAAAATAAGAGAACTGACCAACTGGGGACAAACAAAATTGAGTTATACTTAAGTGGTTTGAGTTCATACAATAATTCTTAAAGTTATAATGAAATTGTCAATATCTTGTTATGTTTATTTTACCCCATATATCTGTTTCACGGTTAAATACATGGAAACTCTTTTCGAGTATCTGATCAAAGTTGATTTTTCTTGTAAGGATACAAAATAAATCATTAAGGAATTTTTTTCCCCCAATTGTTTCTTGAAGGTTAATTTGATTTATCTGCAAGCTATATAGCATGAAAGAAATGTCCAAGCCAGAGATGTTTATAATCAGAGCATTCCTTGGTCTACCAAAAGATTTATGGGATGCTAATTGGCTGTAACTAGTAGAGTTTGTCAGATGAGCCAAAGACATTAAGGTTTCTAGATTGTGTAAACATCCAGGTTGAAACCTACCATTTCAGATCAATTGCAGTATTGTATGTGGCACCACTGTGTGCACAAGAAGTCTACGTACTCACATTGCTGCCTTTGATCATGATGTCTTACTTTCTCTTTACCAAAAACACTTCCAAAAAATACTACAAGATTAAAACAAAAGATCTCATTTAAAAAAAAAGAAAATGCTTGTGCTAATTTGCTCTTAATTTTCTGGGCAAATTTTTATTTCCCATTTTGATAGAAAGCCTCTGGGAAATAAAATATAGATTTCCATTTATTTGTAAGGGAAAGAAGATACCAGAGAGAGAAGAAATGAGGGACATATATAAGTAAGGGAGGATAGATTAATATTATTCTCATTTTACACAATATTTTATGGTTGATCTCTTTAAAGATTTGTTTTCTTAGCTGTAAGATGCCAGTAATATTATTTAACTCTTTGACTACAAGCCAGAAGGGAGTGGGCCTCCATCTTCAATCTTCTTAAACAAAACAACTGCCAGCCTAGAATTTTGTATCCTGCAAAACTAAGTTCCACATTTGGTGGAGAAATTGAGTCTTTTCCAGACAAGCAGATGCTGAGGGAATTTGCCAAGTACAGACTTGCCCTGCAGGAAATATTCAGACCTGCACTATACATGGATCAGCATGATAGATGCCCACCAGGGTAAAAACCCCCAAAAGCTAAAGGTCAGAGCCCAGTCCCCACCTCAACATTGTTAAAATGTCTGTTCTAGCCAAAGTGATCTACAGATGCAGTGCAATCCCTATTTAAATACCAACATCATTTTTCACAGATATAGAAAAAATAATTCTGTGCTTTGTATGGAAACAGAAAAGACCCTGTATAACCAAAACAACCTTAAGCAAAAAAACAAATTGGGAGGCATCTCCTTACCAGACTTCAAGCCATACTACAAGGTTATAGTAACCAGAACAGCATGGTACTGGCACAAGAACAGAGGCATAGACCAATGGATCAGAACCAAGAACCTATCCTCATACGGCCATCTGATCTTTGACAAAGCAGACAAAAATATACATTGGGGAAAAGAATCCCTTATTTAATAAATGGTGCTGGGAAAATTGGATAGCCACATGTAGAAGACTGAAACAGGACCCACACCTCTCACCACTCACAAAAATTAATTCATAATGGATAACAGACTTAAACCTAACATATGAAACTGTAAGAATTCTAGAAGAAAATGTTGGAAAAACTCTTATAGTCATTGGCCTAGGTGAAGAATTTATGAAGAAGACCCCAAAAGCAACCACAGCAACAACAAAAATAAATAAATAGGACCTGGTCAAATTAAAAAGCTTCTGTACAGCCAAGGAAACAATCATTAGAACAAATAGACAACCTATAGAATGGGAGAAAATATTTGCATGCTATACATACGACAAAGGCTGATAACTAAACCCTATGAAGTACTCAAGCAAATCAGCAAGAAAAAATTAAACAACCCCATTAAAAAGTGGGCAAAAGAGATGAACAGAAGCTTTCAAAGGAAGGTAGACTAATGGCCAACAAACATATGAAAAAATGCTCAACATCTCTAATCATCAGGGAAATGCAAATCAAAACCACAATGAGATATCACTTAACTCCATTGAGAATGGCTTTTATTAAAAAATTCTAAAACAACAAATGTTGGTGAGACTGAAAACTAGTATAACCCGTATTGAAAGTAGCGTGGAGATACCTCAAAGAACTTAAAATAGATTCACGATTTGATCCAGCAATACCAATGCTGGGTATTTACGCAAAGGAAAAAAAGACATTCTATGAAAAAGACACCTGCACTCGAATGTTTATAGCAGCACAATTCACAATTGCAAAGATGTGGAAACAACCCAAGTATCCATCAATACATGAGTGGATTAATAAAATGTGATATATGTATACCATGGAGTATTATTCAGTCATAAAAAATTGGTCAACCCTTGTATTAACCTAGATGGAACTATAAACAATTCTTCTAAGTGAAGTGTCACAAGAATAAAAAACAAACACCACATGTACTCACCATGAAGTTGGATCTAATCAGTCAACACTTATGTGTACATATGGAAATAACATTCATTGGAAATCAAACAGGTGGGAAGGAGGAAAAGGGGATGAATAAATTCACACCTAATGGGTAGAATGCTCACTTTCTGGGTGATGGGCACACTTATAACTTTGACTCAAATGGTACAAAGACAATTTATGTAATCAAAACATTTGTATCCCTATCATATTCTAAAATAAAAATTTTTTAAAAAGAAAGAAAAATTGAAAAAAGTATTCAAAACTCATGAGGTTAATTAGGTCATTAAATATTAAATTTTCAATTTTGTATCAAAAGGTTAGTTTATTATGTCTCAAACAAGAGCCAGTACAATTAACCAAAGTATGTGCCTAAACTGAAATGTCAGAAAGATTAAATTATTAAGTATGAAATGTCCTATTTCCTTAAGTACTAAGTTTTACAGTTGATATCTCTGACATTTCTCTTTGACACTTTTTTTTTTTTTATTGTGAAAGTAACATCCTCATTCTTTCAAATGCACATTTTGGTTTGTGATTATCTTTCAATTTTTTTTTAGAGCAATTTTTGTGAAACCATGGGTAAGTAAAAACTTCTTGTTATTTTCAAATATAAGTTCCGTCGTGGAACCAATGCAGCACAGACAGCTCAAAATGTCAATGAAGTGTTTGGGAAGGATGTGGCCAATGAATGCACAGCACATTGCTGGTTTGAGGAGTTCTGTTCTGGTGATTTTAATCTTGAATATTAGCCATCTGGATGACCTGAGACCAAGGTGGATAATGATGAGCTGAAAGCTGTAGTGGAAGTGAATCCATCTCAACCTACACATGAATTAGCAACAAGGCTTGACGTTACTATTCCAACATCATTGGACCATTTTAAACAGCAGAGCAAGGTAAAGAAGCTGGATAGGTGGTTTCCACATGAATTAAACGAGCATCAGAAGAGAAATCGTCTGGAAGCTTGCCTTTTTTTGCTGTCACGACATAAAGGTGAAACATTTCTACACCATATTGTTGCGTATGATGAAAAATGGATTCTTTCTGACAATCACAAGTGTTCGGCACAATGGTTGGATAAAGATGAAGTGCTGAAATACTGTCCAAAACCAAATATTCATTAAAAAAAAAAAGCTAATGGTGTCTGTTTGGTGGTCCAGTGCTGGTATTATCCACTATAGCTTCATGAAGCCTGGTCAATCGATTACAGCAGATGTCTACTGCGACCAACTGGATGAAATGATGAGATGCTTGCGATTAAGCAGCTGAGATTGGTCAATAGAGACAGGCCGATAATCTTGCAAGACCACATGTTTCAAAAAACAGCACTGCTTAAACTACAGAAGCTGGACTTGGAAACTCTTTGTCATCTACCATATTCACCAGACCTTGCACCAAGTGACTACCACTTCTTCCAGGCTTTGGACTACTTCTTACAAGGAAGAATATTCACTTCTCCATATGCTGTGGAAAATGGCTTTCATGATTTCATTGCCACTTGCTCTCCAAAACTGTGTCGATAATTTAGGCACATACTTTGATTAATTGTACTGCTTCTTGTTTGACATATAATAAACTAAACTTTTGATTTGAAATCAGACATTTCATATTTAATGACCTAATAGTATATGGAGAGCACCTAGCACTATGCTAGCACTATGCTTGGCACATGTTGGCAGTCAGTACATGCTACTAGATTCCTTTCTGTTCTCCACCTCTCTTGATGAAGAACTCAAACCCAGATCATGTAATTGGTGTTACAACTGAAAACCGAGTCATGTTTATCAGAGTTGGTAAACTCTGATAAACATGACTTTATCAACTCGAATATTTGCTTATTTGTGGAACCATGTCACTGTCATAGATCAAAAATAGTAGAATAGTGTCACTTTCATATGGTTTGACCCAATACTGAAATAAATAATTTACACAATCATTCGGATAATATGGATAAATTCTATTTCTGAATTGTCTTGATCTTTAAAGTAAAGATGCTGCTTTTAAATGAGTGGATTATTTTATTTCTGTACTTCCTTTTCACAATACAGGAGGAAATGGTAACTGACCATTCTGTGGTTTAGGATATCTTCTTCTCCACTTCTTAGGTGGAAGCCTAAAGGTATCCTGTGATCCTCAGTGTCCCGGCCCCCCACGCTGCCTTAGTTCAGGACACATCTGCATGTGAATTCCCAGCACTGCACATTAACCATGTACTTGGAATAGCTCCTTGTGGTGTGGAAGCTCCCCTTTTCTGTAATTTAGGCTCTTTTAGGTGGCAAGTCCAGAGGGGGTAGATGGCCTCAGTAGTAGTTGTTTTTGTGTGATGCAAGGGGAGTAGATAAGAGGCCACAGGGCAAGCTCGGTCATTTGAGAATATCCAGGACCGGATCATAGCTTAGTTCCTCTGTCCCAGGCCTGGGACTCAATGAAGTTGAAGTGACCCAGCCCCTCCCTCTGCATCTACTGCTCCTTCCCACTGACATTCCAGGAGTTTCTCTGGCCTCTTCTCTGCCCACGGCGCATGCTGCTGGACATTCGGCCTGTGCCATGGCTTCTGCCCAGGCCCCCGGATCACTCGGTACATCTCCTCTCAGCCTGTACCCAGGGGAGCATCTCACCTGGTCCATCTCAGGGTACACATCACCTTCTTCAGAAAGAACCATCCCCCTCCCAACACACATACTCGCCTCACTGTTCTGCATTTTAGCAACCTGGTATTTTCATAGCAACTCTCACAATATAAATTATTTATTTGTATTTGCTTATTTATTTTTTGTTCTGCTTCCTGCCGCTGAACTAAAAGCTGCAGGAAAACAAGGCATCTCTGTTATCCACCCTTCTAGCCCTGGTACCTAGCACAGTGCCTGCCATATTGTAGGTCCCTGAGATATAGTTGTTGAGTAAATAAATACGTGAATGCGCTAGAAACTCCTCAGAAGGGCCTGTGAAGTCACGGCAGACACTCCAAGACTTCTCAGGGAGAGGAACCATCTAGTAGATTCTCGCTTGAAATACAAGTATTTGAACTGCTGTGAGTCTGGATAGCCCCTCTGAAGTGGGGCACATTTTGCCGAATTGTGTGTTTTCCTGTTGACTCCTTTCCGTTACGGTACGATGTGCATTTTCACATGTTGGCTTTTCTCTCTTGTCATAAGGAAAGCGATAGTAATCAGAAAGGAAATTTTCAGTAAAACATTAAATGAACATGGACCTCAGATTGAGAGACTTAAAGACTGTTCAGGAAAGCACAGTCTTAGAATTAAATTATAAGGTAGAAAGGCATACAGGGGAATCGGAGAGAATTGAAAGGAAGAAATATCAAAGTGAAGGCTAGAAAAAAAACGATGCTCCAACGATTGAAGCACATTTAAAGAAAGAAGCAACAGACCGGCCGGCTGCAGAATAGACTCTTGGAGATTGAGAAGTGAAGCTGAGAGGTAGGAACGGTTGGAAACCACCTGGCCGGGGCTTATTCAGGACTGAAAGTATAATGGGGCCTCTTAAAAACACCAGATTATCTAATAATCTGTGACGAAATTTCAACTGCACTAGTTTCTCTTAGTTACTAACATCTACTTTGTTGAAAATATAAAAAGATTCAAGCAATGACATTTTTGTATATCTCTTTGTAAAACTAGGTTTATAATTCAAAGCATCTTCTTTGTTGGTGACTTTTTGAAATGCCGAAGTACAACTTTACAAACTCACAGCCTCATTGGATCAATGTGGAACAAACAGAGGAAAGGAAAAGGAAGCTTGTGTTGCTCCAGTTGAAGAATTAGATTTAGAATAATTTATTTTATGATATGAGATAAGGAAACAAAATTTTTTTAAAACAGCAGATGACCCATAATGCTGCTTGTCTTTACTCATGTTACACGGGAAGGCTGACATTATACTGTGGATCAAGGTCATAGAAATTAGGAACGAGCACTCTCTCTCTTTGAGAAATCTCTAAATTATAGATCTTAGAGATAGCAGGCAACTCAGAATAATTGAGACCAACCTTTTACTTCCAGAAAGGCAAGGTGTTATTATCCCCCATTGTAGAGATGAGACAAGTACATTAAATTACCTGCTGAGGTCACATGATTGAAAAATGACTGATGGCTGAGGATGCAAAGGACAGTGGGGGAGTAGGGGGGTCATAACGAGCCAGCCCAGTGTGCCATTAGGGCGTGCCTGCCATTGCACTGCGAGCAGGGTGATCATTTCCCATTTTGCTATGAACAGAGTAAAAGACCTGCTATATTCAAGTAGACCATTATTTACCAAAACAATTTTTTTTCTGAAAGAAGGAAGGGAGGAAGAAAGGAGGGAAAGGAAGGAGGTAGGGAGGAAAGAAGGAGAGGGCGGGACACTTAACTGAAAGTGACAATTGACTTTTTAGTCCCTACAGTTGAAAAGGGGACAGAAATTACCTTGGCTTGTTCTTTTCTCTATTTTGAGTTATGGGATCTGATGTCCCACATTTTAACATTAAGATGTTGGGTCCATACTACCAGGTCACAGGTCTGACAGTAGAGTTGAACACCTTGAGGATTTTGCTACTGACAGGTGGACACCTAGTGATGGCTTGTGCACACCCTTGGCCATAGGGATAGGAGGTGAGGATCAACTCTAGTGAAGCTGAGATGAGTTTTCTCCTGTCTTACACTTGCTATTGTTACTTCTACAGTTTTTTCTCGAAGTGCTGTGTGTCTACACACCAGAAGAGAATCTTTATATCTTACTTTCTCAGCTGTGGAATTCTCTAGCTAGTTTGGCATATTTACTGCCTGTAACTTCTAGAGCTTCCGTAAGCACATTGGAAGGCTGAGGCTTCCCCACAATCCACAGAATCTCCCCAGACCGCTGCAAAACACTGACATTTTGAAAAAGAGTAGAAACATCATGGACTTTCCATTTCATAAACAATTCAGTGTAATGATGGATTCCAAAATAATTGACTTCATTTGGTGCTGAAATGACCTTTGATCTCTCTTAGCCTGGCATTTCAAGCCTACCTATGATTTATAGGGGAAAAAAACTGTTCCATTTATACATTTCCTTTCTGTTGCTTTTGAATTATAAAGCTATCCTTTATAAAGAAAAATAAAATATACATTTGAAAGAGAAATGAAGAGGACTACATCTTGTGCATATTAAACCTCAGTAGCAAGGATGATTAATAAGCCATACATATGTTTCCTTTCACTGTTTCCTATTCACATGTTTCCTTTGACTTTTATAAAAGCTCTTCGCTTTGGCAGGACCTTTGCAATCCGATAGAGTCAACCATATATGCCAACCAAAATTTACACCATTCCATCTCTCCTCTCTGTGGCCCCAAAATTTCTTCCTCCCTTTACTTAAAATTACAACCAAACTTTGCATTTGTCTGAGCTTACCTGTGTGCAGTTGTTTGTATTTTTTAAATCGTATCTATAAAAATAATATATTTCTCCCTATATTATTAGCTTTTATTCCATCCACTCCCCACCCCTCCCCCATTCAGCACGAGGTACAGTTTTGACAGGTAACATGATGAGATTTAGAAGAGAGGCTGAAGTTAATTGAGGTTAGCAAGAAAAATATCACTGTCAATTTCAGATTTTTTTCTTTAATTATTTTAAACTCATGAATAATCAATTAAATGAAAAAGAAATGCACATTTAAGAGCATCTTGAAAATCCCCACTCCTGGACTCATCAGAGGAGAGGAGTCTCTTCTGACACTATCTACAGTAGAACACACCACTGGCTTTTTGCAGGTGACATAGTTTTCTTTAAAAAAAAAAAAAATGATGCTTCTTTTGAAGTGACAGAACGAATACACTGGGAAGAGGAAGTTGAGCATATATACAGCCATAAAAGGCAATTTGCCTTTTCAGTGACAACCTGGCTGCACTGTAGCACCGAGAGTACGTGTCGCGTACCCCTGTAAAGACGGGGAGTCTGTGGGCCCGTGCTGAGAAAGATAAACAGCCAGTGTGGCAGTTCCGCGTCAGGGTAGGCTCCAAATCACTGGCTTCCTCAGTACACATTAATGTGCCTCGTGGGCTTCCATATAATGGGGGGAAATAAGGCTGGCCTAAAAGGACTCACTTGACTACCACATTTTCTTTTAAAGACTGGTAAGTTGTTTTATGAGCCCTACTAACCAATATCTTAGAGTGTCTGGATTCATTTCTTTTACTGAAAAGAATGATTATTTTGCCAACAATTTGCGTAGAAGAAAATCCAACCAAAAAAATAAAAGGAATCTTTTTTGGAATTCGTCCACAGATTATCTCCCTTGGCCTTTTCCCATTTTCATGCCCCACCCTTCCTCACGTGTGAGATTTGAATGCTATTTCCTTTGTAAACTGAGACTTAGCATGTTAGTTTTATGTTGACGCCTGTGGAACGTGAGAGGCATGTTTAAGATGCTTCTGTGATCTGGACGTGAAAGCTGCTGTTCCCTGTGGGTCATTCTTTGTGAGGTCGTTCTCTCAGTCCCATATTTATTCAGCGTAACTTTATGAAGCTTCCACCAGTGTCCAGGAGCCAGACCTCCTTTGCTGAGAGTTTGTGTTTTAGCTGTTTTAAAAGTAAGATATATAGCAGGGGCTATTTGGAAATCTGTGACATTTAGTTTTCTTTTAATACATGAAATATTTTCCTCTAAACAAAACCGAATGTCTTTTTCTTAAAAAGTTAAATAGAAACATTAATTACGGTTGGCCCAAAGCAATGCTAAAAGAAGATATAAAACTTGAAGCTGAGATACTGGTTCGGAAAACAATATTTAAGGAGCATATGATAAATTTGTCTTTTATCTAATTCTAACATGGAAGGATAGCTCAGGCTTTCCTAAGGTTCGGATGGAGAGCTGTTTGTCGGATAAGTCGTTTTTCCTTTAGAGTGCTGGCTTTGGAGGCATTCTTTCTAATTTCCATGTGAGAAGACAGACGTCTCTCATTAAGAAGTGCGCTTCCAGGTATGAAGTCCTGAAATATCCCTGCGTTGAGAGTCACCACTCTGACTAATGGAGGACCCTGACCACATATCATCCTAAGCACCTCTTCACAGACTGTCATTTTTCCAGCTCAGTTGATTTTTGATATATCTCGCTTTATCAGTCACTGAGGTGGAAATTTCATCACTCTTATATGCTTTTTGAGTTTTTCTTAGTGTTTGTTTGTAATAGGTTTTATGGGTGATTAGTTATGGGAATTGCAGCATTCTCGGGGATGGGAACCTATCTTAATTTCACTCATGAAACCCATTTCTTTCATAAACTGTGCCGTAAAACATGGGTAGAATTTGTTTTTTGTTTAAACATACCTCATTGAAATTAGTATAGATCCTTTTCAGCACTACTCAGTATCAAAATTAAAGCTGAACTTATTTGCATTGGTGCTGATGTTTGAGCACCGGCCTTTTCAACTCTGCGATTGCACACGTTGGTTACTATGCTGGGACACGCCACTGACTGACTGCTCCACTGGGTGCTAGCATGTGTCAGGATTTTACCAAAGCCCCATTGAGCAATATTATGACATAAGAGTAATATTTCTGTTACTTCGGCAGATGATCATCTTTGCCTTAAAAGCTTTCACAGTAAAACATGAGAATTGATGTTACCCATCATTTCATTTTACCTAACGTTACTAGTGTACCTGTCCTAGTAGTCAACACAGTGTCAATGTCAAATGTATAAATTTTGTGTCATGCAGATATGGTTTTTGAGCCCTTGCTGTGCTATTTAACAGGTGTCTCACCTTGGGTGAGTGACTTAATGTCTCGGAGTCTAGGTTCCCTAATGTGTAAAAGGGGTTAATAAAAGAACCAACCTCATGGGTTTGTTGTAGAAATTAAATGAGATAATGCATGTAAGATGAATGTTTAGTGAGTGCTCAATAAATTTTCACTATGGACATTAAACCTCTTCTAGTTTCTATTTAGCAACTTTTTAGGCACCCCAGGAATGTAGAATCTTCATATTAACTGTATATGGTAATTTTTAATGATTTAATTTTTACTTTGAAGGTTTCCCCTTTTGTTTTTAAATCACATGATTATAATTAGAATATTCTGCTCAACACTTATTTTTTCCAGGTATAAATTTTACTTTCATAAAAGTCATGAAGACATAAACGTTATAGCATGATTTTGTTAGAGTAGGTTTTTTGCTAGATCATCACATTCCCATTGTTCAAGAGGAAAGTTTGAAATAGACTATGAAGACTGTAGGGGATTGGTAAATGAAAAAAAAAATTCCGCAAAAGCAAATGAACTAAATCTAGTAGTAGCAAGTAGGAGATGCCCTGCAGACAATATTACACTAGCTTTTCTCTTTCAAGCTAATTTACTTTTCTATTAAAATCATCTCTTGTCTCATCAAAATTCACATAAGTCAGGGATTATTCTTGATTATTGAAGACCTACTATGTACAAGACACAAAGGAAACAACATCACAGTAGGTTTTTCTGTTGGAGTGACGGTGAATTTTGAAGTAGAGGAGTATGTGGAGTATTTGAATAAAAAATTATGGCACAATAAAATTTACAGACCATACTCCACCTGCCTCTCAACGATTGTATCCATAATAGCATTTAATCTGAGATGGGAATGACACTTAAAACTGTTTTGCATGGATACAGACCAGAGGATTTGTGGGGTTGTATAGATCAGCAGTCCCCAATCTTTTTGGCACCAGGGACCAGATTCAAAAATGGAAGACAATTTTTCCATAGGTGAGGGTCGGGGGGATAGTTTTGGGATGATTCAAGTGCATTACATTTATTGTGCAGTCAAACCTCTCTGCTCATGATGTTCTGTGTTTGCAGCCGCTCCCCAGCACTAGCATCACCACCTCAGCTCCACCTCAGATCATCAGGCATTAGATTCTCATAAGGAGCACAACCTAGATCCCTGCATGTGCAGTTTACAGTAGGGTTCAGACTCCTATGAGAATCTAGTGCTGCTGCTGATCTGACAGGAGGCGGAACTCAGGCAGTGATGGGAGTGATGGGGAGTAGCTGTAAATACAGATGAAGCCTCCTGTTGTGCAGCCTGGTCACTACCAGGCCCTGTGCAGTACCAGTCCATGGCCCCGGGGGGCTGGAGACCACAGGTGTAGATCTACGATTGTCCTGCGGTAGTTTCCAACCACTGTGCCTTAGCTTATTCATGTGCTGCTGCACAGGAGTGAAAGGTACTGCTGAAGTAATATCAATCTGTCAAGGTGGTATTTTTCTTTCGTTCTTTCTTTTCTTTTTTTTCTTTCATTCTTTCCTTTCTTTCTCTCTTTCTTTCTTTCTCTTTCTCTCTTTCTTTCTCTCTCTCTTTCTTTCTTTTGTTCATTCTTTCTTTTGTTCATTCTTTCTTTCTTTCTTTCCTCTCTTTCTTCCTCCCCTCCCCACTTCTCCCCTTTCCTCTTCTCTCCCCTTTTTTCTTTTTCCTGCACCAGGAAGACACAAGCTAAAGGTAGAGTTTAGCTTCCAGAAAGCTGAGCTGCCTGCGCTTGTTGTGAACATGGTGCCTTTGGCTATCACTGAGTATCAGACTGTCAGGCCAGTTCCAGAACTTCTCACGTGTTTACTGAAACATCTGTGCATTCTTCCCTGGAAGTATGGAAGAGGATGTGGTCAAGGCAATAAACGGCTCTGCAAAAAAAAAAGCAACAGATTGTCAATAACGAGTCCTGAAGGCCAGCGAGTGAGACTGCTTTTATTCTTTTATTGACACTGTTAGGCCTCGGTTTACTGTAGAAATAATTGCATGACAATTGGGTATGACTTTCACTGTCATTTTGAGTCTTTTATTTCTTTCAGTATGCCACCAAAATTAGCATTCAGTATTTAAAAATATGCTATGAACATTATGCTGAATAATTTTTTGAATGAGAAAATTAGGTGTGATCAGACTAATAAATGTTCTGTGGTGAGCCATCCACAGATACATGGAAAGATTTATTATTCAGAATCTGCATTTTGATGGTATTCAGTTTACCAAGATTTTGGCCATGATTTATCCCCTTTTACTACAATTTTTAAACTAGGTACTTGCGATATGTGTCTGAGCTCTCTTTCCCTGTCACACTCCTTTGCTTCTGTACAGCTGCCGTTTTCTGCTTTCCTCTCCTGGCCTTAGATGGAATGATAACTCCTACAGGAGTAGTCAAGGTTCATGCTGAGTCCCGGGCACGTGGCCTTGTCACAATACCCAAAACCAGGGTGATTCGTGGTGTTTACTTCACAGAAGCCCCTTTCATGCCTTGGGTTGCAGGGCTTTGAAGGAAGTGGTTGCTATCCTAGATGTTCTTGTGCAGTTTGGTAATGGTGGAAGGGAAAGGAATTCTGATAACATTGTCATTAACTCCCTAAATTCTGCAGATCTGACCAAAGGGGATATGACTCGAGCCATTTGGGAGATGCCTAAGTCAGAAGCACTGTCAACATGAGAAGGGCTGATGGTGCCTGGCTCTGTCTAGCCAGGCAGTGGGGATCTGGGTGATCTTTTTCCCGTTAGCGCCAGTAAGTTACACAGACCCATGCTTCATGTACCCCAGGGGAAGAAAGAGGGTCCCTTCTTCTGCCCCCTGTTATGACTGTGAGCCCTACTTTCATTTGAAAGACATTTTCTGAACCAGGTTTGTATAGCTACTGTGAGAACATATGTGAAAATGTTTATACATTGTAATACATTTTATAAGCATGTTATTATCATAAGTAAATAGGTATTTACTGCTTTAATCTTGGCGTTACTTGGATGCATTTCTTAAAGAGAGTTTATAACAAAATGTTTTAACGGGAAATGACATTATAATAATTTGAACATTTTCTATGTATTGCTATTTATTATTTCTGGACCCATATTTTGATACTCCTGGTGCTCGGAACCCCATCTGAGTGAAGCCCTGTAGAAGCTGAGGACTTCTGCCAATAACATGACGGTAAATTGCGTCAAGCATATAGCTCTTTATCTGCGTAGGGTTTCATGGTTTTCAAGTTGTGCGTACTAGAAAGGTTCTGTAGATAAAGTATGAGAGGCAAAAGGCATTATGTACATTAGTTGAAATTGGCATCATGTTGCCAAACTATAATAAGCCTTAGGGGAGCTCCGTGTTGAAACTACTCAATTGAAAGCTGCAATTTCCCATAACAATTTAAAAGGCCTGCAGGCATGCTAAAGCCATAGCTGGATCTTTCAGTTAACACTCTGTAACATGACCCCAAAGCCTCATTTACATCACAGCAATTAAAATATATTCCGCATTACATGCTTACTACTATATACTGTAGAAATAGCCCAATGAAATGCGGCTATTTTCCAAAAATAGTCATGGAAATCCTTATCCACAGTCACGATTTCTTCTTTCCAAAGTGGTATCACCATTACATAGGTGTCCCTAGAGGATTGTGATTGTGAGCGGGAAAGACCGTGGGCAGGGGAAAAGGACTGCAATTTAGACCAATAATGACCGGTCGTTCTTACTGCTTGGTGACCCACACAAAATTAGGTTAGTGGTCTCAGTCTGGTTCATAGGTGACAACTGTCCATTATGAAAAATAATCATCGTAATCTGTGCTAATTGGCCTCCCACTGGTAGTTAGAAAGTAAAGGGACCAAAAATTAAGTGAGCACTAACATAACACACCTCCTGGTTGCAGAGGTGCTGCCTCTACACTAGGGCAGAAATGCCAACGCCCAGCTGGGAGGATGATGGAAAAGTAGAGTGGCACTCACCTGAGGAAGAGATTTTCATAAATTAGAGTCCTTTCCTTAGTGCTCCATCCAAATTGAATTTAAAATCCTCCTGGCATGTGGATTATAACTGTAACTATTAACTGATAGCATAACTAGTTGGTAATGAGATGAATAGCAAATTAAATTACTTTAAAGCTAAGCCACAGTGGCCAAAATTAGATCATATTTTCTCAACGGTGACTATTGCATTTTAGTAATGCCTTCCTTTGAGGAAACATAGACCAAATTGACTTACTCCAAATTGTTGTGGTTTAATATTTATTGAGTACCCACAATTTACTAGCTTACCTTGAAAGTGTGGTTTTTAACAATTGTCTAAAATACATCACCAAGGTAGGAAATACAGTGGCAAAAGTCCAGCTTCTCCACTTGGCAGGCAGTCAACGGGAAACCAAGGCAACTGCATGTCTCTCCGTGCCTGTTGGAACGCTCTCGCTTGCACTCCCTTTTGCGGTCAGGAAGAGCACTGGAAGAATCCTACTTCAGCAGCCGTCTGAGAAGGCAACATTTTTATCTACTGCCTAGTCCGTTTTAATCCTCTGCCTTGGTTTATAACTACCATTAGTAACAGCATGAAAAAAAATTTAATTGGGCCACTCACTCCAGAGCCTTTGTGCTCAGTAGTGAAAGTGCCTCCTTTGAGCAGGCATAGCCCCCACTCCTCTCAGCAGGTGCCCCCCCAATACCTGGGTTGGACCTTGTCTACCTGACCCATAAAAACTTTTTAAAAATTATAAATTATGCACATATTTGCCTTTATGATATAAAATATACACAGAATCCAGAACAAAGTCATTGGCTACATGTTTCCTATTTTGCTTGATATTTGGAAGCATTTATACAAAGTCATAATATTTGAGTGTGTTATACGCATGCACTTTAAGGTGTGTGACTGAACTCGAGATGTCAAAACATTGCATTTCTGTGTATGCCTGTCCCTAGTCAAGCATATTTATATTCCCCAATACTGTTGCATTAAAATTTGTTTCAAAACAAACCGTAAACATGGAAGAAGAAAAATATTCAAGCTAATCGTGTCCTCCAGAGCAAAGGCGCAGACTGCCCGCCGGGCCGGCTGTCACGCTGCTGGGCCTGTTTCCCACACGCATCGAGACTGAGTCCAGACCTGACCCGGCCCCGCAGCCTCCACAGCACGCTAAGAGGGTTTCGTGGGTCTTTGGGCACATGAGACACTCAGACTGAACCCAAAGGCATTTTGAAACCCTGAAGCAACTCTGGAGTTGACCTATCCTCCTAGAACTTACCTCTTCCAGGAGGAAGTGGAGTTTGGAAATCTGTCTGTCCACATCTCTCCTCACCCCACGGAGAGATGCTGCGTTGAGTGAGATACTCGCCGCCGGCACTGGACCCGCGTTTCCCACTCTCCAGGGGTCTGTGAAGAAGGTGCCACTTGGCCGGTTTGGTGCTTTTCATACTGAGATGAAAACCGTCTGGTGGGCAGTAGACAGAGCATTTGTTTATTACAGTAATTTTGCCTGTGGGTTGCGGAGGCATGAATAACTGCAGCTATCCTTGACTCTCCAGATCCTTGTGGGCAGTTACCAGGTGCCCACCTAGTTGTCACTAAAATAAACCTGACATAGTTCTCTCAATCTGGAGACTCTTAATCAGTTTTATTGCGTCTCTTGAAAGTTTTTCCAGCGTTTGCCTACCGCTTTCTACTACCAAGACATAAATATTTGGATAACATTGTAGATGAAATCGTTTTGGAATTACTGGTGTGGGAACTATTTTTTTTTTTTTCTCGTTTGATGTCGTAGCATTTCTGAATAAGCTCATAAAATTTCGAAACTTAAATTCCATTCAAACAATTTAACAAAATATCAATTTCATTACAGATGTATAATCTCTTGCTCTCAACCTTATAGGACTGAGCTTTGATGCATTTTCCCCAACTCAGCTTCCACAGATGACTCAGATTTAAGCCTAAGGACAGTGACATTTTTCTTGGACACTGGACAGTGATGTTGATTTAATTACAGTAGCTGTCCTTTATCAAGTACTCATTATGTTAGGTGCCAGTAACTGTGCTAAATGCCTTCATAGTATCTTCAAAAGAAAGGTATTGTCATATGCCTTTTAGAGAATGAAATATAGGAAACTAAGCCTTAGAGAGTTTAACCTGTCCAAGGCCATATGTCACATAAACTGTAAATAGTGGAGCTACACTTTAGACATAGTTTTGTCTGATCAAAAACCTGTGCTATATTTCCTCCCCAGTTGTATTTGTGCCAGCTTTTTTTAGCTGAAAAATCCAAGGTTGGATTTTTGTTGGTTCAAAATCATATTTCTGTCTGTCTCTGAGGTCTGTTTCTTCTGTATAAACTTTAATAGCAGGCAGGCTTTCTCCAAATGGTGGCAAAAATATAAACAAACTCCGGAGTTTACATCTCCCCAGATTAGCAATGAAAAAAATAGGCTCATTCTCAGTTGTTTTATCAAATGTCCTGGGACTGACCTTATTGGCCTGAACTAGGTCACGTGTTCATTCCTAAACCCATCTCGGAGATTCTGTGCCGGCAGTTCCTGGACCCCAGGATTGGGGTCTGCTTCATCTGAACCCCTTGGACCCCTGTGGGGGAGGGGGGCACTTATTCAGGGAAATACAGAGGATACAAAAAATGTAGTACAACTTCGATGGCTATGAGGCAGGAGAGCCTCTCTCCTTTGGTAACTAATTCACGTGAGATGAGAGACAAGCAAAGGGAATTGTGATCGTGTCCCCTCTGAAAACACAATATCGCAGCAAGGTACCTTTTATTTCTTCCCTAATTGTCTTTTCCCCAAAGATATAGCTGGAAGATATTTTCAGTATATTTTATTTCCTTTGTCTTGAATTTTGTACCTTTCTTACCCTTCATTTGAATTTCACTTGGTTTTTATTTTTGCCTCCCCAATACTGTGATCTCTGAAAATTTAATTATCATGGTATTTTCAATGTGACGACCTTCATTAACTTTGTTAATACTGGATCTGTTGACATCCTGACACTGTTTGTTAAACTTGTTGCTGTCATCTCTCTCTCTCTCTGTTTTTTTTTTTTAATTTTTATTTTTTAAGACTCCTTTCTCTTCTAAGGTTTGGAAGTATAGCCCAATGGTTACAAGTACAGATTTGAAATTAAACTGAAACATGTTCAAATTCTGCTCAGCTACTTCCTGGTTCTGTGACCTTGGACAGGTCAATTAATCTCTCTGGGTCTTTAGTCTCTCATGTGAAAATGGAGTTTATAATTCTTATATAGCAAAGTTGTTGTGAGGATTAAATGAGGTCATATATGTAAAGCACCTGGCATATTTTAAGCACTCAGTAAATAATCAAGATTGAAATTAGTAATTCACCAAGGAACTTTTATGTCCACTCTTAAAAAGGGGAATATGCCCAGCACTTAGGGAAATAACATTAACTCTTCATTTAAGAAGCTCCCCAGGTCACACACAGCCTTCCTAACTGTCACCAGGTCAGTGATACCCACCTTTAAGTCACTTTAGTGATACAACAAGCTGTGCTTGTCTTTAAGCCATCCACAAGGCTGGCTCATTTTCCTCTCATTACAACTAAAGGTTTGAATGTGGAGTTGATGCTACCTAGGTCTCATAGTTTGGCAACTTTTCAAAGAAATAAATGGGAGAGCACAGTATGGGGAGGTGAACCTCAGCCTAGCCTCTGCTCGTTGTATTACTTGAAAAGTTTTGTGAATTCTCGTATTTCCTCATCTGTAAAACTGGTAATAATGTGAATTTGCTGTGCTGCTATTAAGAATAGAAATGCAATGTGTAAAATACCTAGCATGAAAAAGTGTTTAATAAGTGCAGGTTATTATTATTGCTGCCTGTTTGATTGTGGCTGGCATGTCCATTGAGGCAGGCATGTCCAGTTGGAGATGGGATGACCTATTTCAATTAGAACAAGGCATCTGGCATGATTTTAAAGTTGTCTGTTCAGTTGTCTTTTACCTAGTGCATATTTGAGGATATTGAGATACCACGGTACCGTCTGCACAACATATAATTGTGTTTCTTACTTTTCCCTCCCAACCAGATATTACTATTGGCAAAATTTTCAAAGGCCTGGCTCATGCTGAAGCACAGGTGAATAAAGTGGTGGCCTCTATATCCAGGGTGCTCATTTAAACCATCATAGAAATGCGTAAATAGATAGGATGGATATTGGTTGATCCAGGCAGGCAGACAATTGAGAGACATTATTTACACTTTACCCTAGAGGTCTGCAAGCTAGGAAAGCTGCATCTGGCTCTGCTGTATTGGATTCTTGAGAGCCTTTCCCCATCTATTCTAAGTATAAAGATTATGACCTTGTCCCTGTCGTCATTCATGCCTTTCCAACCATAGGTGACACAACTGTATTAATATATATTACCAGCATCTATTAAATATTCCTTTCACAATTTTCATCAGGAAAAGCAGAATCACTTATAATTTCAAACCATGCAAGTGAATTGTTTTGTTTTTAAATCATAGGGTATACTCCCACATTACTGAATAAATTAGCCTCATTATCTTTATTTTTTTCTTTTTTGATCATTTCCAGTTTCTGTTTCCTGCTACATATAAATATTTTTGAAAGAATTTTTAATGATTTGATGAGATTTAAGCCACTTTTCTTACAGCCTAAGGCACTGTTCTATATATTTCCCAATTAGAAATCTTCCAGTATTCACATTTATTCAGTAGCTATTTTAGTACACTGTTCCTACGTATTTCATTATCTAAGTTTACATATTTGTTATCTGTGATAAAGCATGATGAATAATTTTGAATTTTAAAACAATAAGCTTCCTATTTATTATTTTTTAAATAATTGAATAAATCTATCGTTAGTCACATGAAAATGTTTATAGGTTAAGTAAAAATGGGTTACAATCTTGCCCATATTAAATACATCTATGCACATGTGCACACACATATTCATACATTTACACATACACACATGTATAGAAAAAGCCTAAAAGGGTGAACTCCAAAAGGTTAAGAGGCAATTATTTTTTTGGCTTATCTGCATTTTCTAGTTTCCACAAGGAGCAAATTTACCTGCTTAATACATATTTTAAATGAAAGAAAAGCAAGAATTGGGAGTGTGTATTCAACAGTGCTTATGCGATGGCCTCCTGTTCCCGCATCTCGGGAGAAGTCGCTCTTCATCCAGTTGCTCAAGCCAGAAACGTGGTATCATCCTCGGCTGTTTTCTTTTTCTCACTCTCATTTCAGCCCATCACAGTCATGCTGATGCCACCTCTAACTGTCTCACGTCGTCCGCTTTTCTAAATCTCCACTGCTGTTTCAGACTCCCGAGTCCAAGCTGTCATTCTCTTGCCTGGACTTCTGCAAAAATCTGCCAACAAGTTTTCCAGAACCCCTTTCTCCTATTCTCCTCACTTTAGCCAGAGAGATCTTTCTCAGCTGAAAATCTGATGGGTCATGTCACCTGCCTGTTTAAAACTCCCCAGCACTCACCTAGTGCTGGTGGACACATGGATGAAACTGTTTAACCTGTCCTGTGAAGTCCTGCATCTTGCCTTTAAGTTCCCTCTGGACTCATCTCATGCCTCTGTCCTCACTCGCGATGCCCACCCTGTTGGCATTTGTCTGCCCACACTTCTCCCAGCCTCAGAGCATTTGTTTGACTGTGTTATCCTCTCAGCCTGGCCTGTTCTACTCACAACGCCTTCCCCGTGACACACATACTTGTGAGCAGGCTAAGTCCTATTTTTCCTATGGGTCTCAGATTAAGTGTCATTTCTTTTTTCTCAGAGAGTCTTCTTTTGGCTCTTAGTCTCACTTGGACCCCACTTCTAGTCCCTCTCTTAGCAACTTATAATTTTTTGCAGTATTTGGACAATTTTAATTGCATATTTATTTGTGTGACTAATTCTTTAACTTCTGTCTTCTCTTTCGGATTGAAAGAGGGCAGGGACTATGTGTTGTTTATTTCTCCATTCCCAGTGCTTCTCATCATGCCTGACAGTTGGCAGCACTATACACGTGTATGATAAATGAATAAGTAAAGAAATTAATGATCACTGTGCCTTGTGCACAATTCCATGTCAATACATGTAGATTCACTGCATTCTTATGAATCATGCAAAGTGTTCCTACATCTGGTCTTATCTTGCTTTTTCATCCAATCTGACAATCTCTGCCTTTTAATTGGTGTGTGTAGATCATGTATATTTAATATGATTATCGATATGGTTAGGTCTCTCTTTTTGTATTCATTTACTTTTGGCCTGTTTGTGTTTTTATATTTAAGTATGTTTCTTGGAAGCAGCATTTGCTTTTATTTTTTAATTCAATATGAAAATCTGCATTTCGTGGCATGTTTAGACCATTTACATTGAATGTGATTATTGACCTAGTTAGGTTTAAGTCTATCATCTTGATATTTGTTTTTGATTTGCCCCATATTTTCTTTGTTCCTCTTTTTTAACCTTCTTTTGATTATTTGATTATTTTTTATGCATCCATTGCCTAAAATCCCGTTATCTCTTTTGTTGGCTATTAGTTATAACTATTTGTTTTGCTATATTAGTGATGGCTTTAGAGTTTAAAGAAAACAGCTTTAATATAACACAGTCTAACTTGAGGTTATATTATGTCACTTCACATACAGTATAAAAACCTTACATTAGTGTACTTTTGTATCTCCTCTCCCTTCCTTTATGCCATTATTGCAATATATTTTGCTTACATATATATTAAAAACCCTAAAATACATTGCTATGATTTTTGTTTAGTCATGTATCTTTAAGGGGATTTAAATAATGAGAAAAATATATATTTAGCTAGGTACTTACCATTTTCTAGTGCTGTTCATTCCTTTGTGCTGTTCATATCGCTATCGATGTCACTTCCCTCTTGCCCGGAGGGCATCCTTTACATTTTTTTTGTAATGAGAGTCCACTGGTGATAAGCTTTTGTATGTCTGTAAAGGTATTTATTTCACTTTAATTTTCAGAGATATTTTCATGGGTACAGAATTCTAGAGTAACAGTGTTTTTTCCTTCAGTTCTTTGAAGACATTTCTCTGCGATCTTTTTGTTTATATTATTTCCAGTGAAAAACTCTGTATATAGTAGGCTTTTTTTCCCTGCGTCTGCTTTTAAGATTTTTCTCTTTATCACTTGTTTTGAACAATTTTAATTATAATCAGATGGTTTGGTGTAGTTTTCTTCATATTTCTTGTGCTTGGGGTTTGTTGAACTTTTGGCGTCTATAAGTTTATAATATTCATCAATTTTGAAAAAATCCTCAGTTATTATTTCTTCAATTTTTTTCTGTTCACTTCTGTCTTCTTCTTCAGGGATCCTGACTACGTCTGTATTGGCCTCTTAAAGTAGTCTACATCTCACCGATGATTATTTATTTACTTATCCATCCATTCTCTTTCTCTGTGCTTTATTTTGTGCAGTTCCTATTACCGTTCTCTAAGTTCACTACTCTCTTCTTTTGCAATGTTTAATCTGCCATTAAACCCATCCAGACAATGTAGTTTTTCTCTTGAAGTTTGATTTGAGTCTTTTTAAATATATATTTCGTGTCTCTATTTTTTTAACATATGGAATACAGTTATAATTACTATTTTCATGTCCTTGTCTATTAATTCTAACACCCATGTCAGTTCTGGTTCAATTTTAATTGACTGATTTTTCTCATTATTATTAATATTTTCTTCCTTCTTTGCATGCCTGGTAATTTTTGATTCGATGACAGATGTGATGAATTTTACCTTGTTGAATGCTGGATATTTTTGTATTCCTGTAATGTCCTTGAGCTTTTATATTGGGCGGTTATGCTACTTGGAAACAGTTTGATCCTTTCTGGTCTTGCTTTTAGGATTTGTTAGGTGGAACCAGTTCAATGTTTAGTGCTAATTTTTTCCCACAACTGAATACGTTACCTGATGAATTTTGAGGTTTTTTCAGTCTGGCTGGTTGGAACGGACACACTTCTTGGCCTTGTGTGAGCCCCGTATACCTTACCTGTAATTCAGTGTCCCTTAAGAAGGAGACAGTTTTGCCCCAAAGACATTTAGTAATGTCTAGAAATATTTTTGGTTGTCACAACTGGGGCTGTTACTGGCATCTGGTGGGTAGAGGCTAGGAATACTGCCAAACACCCTACTATAGGATAGTCCCTCACAAAAAAGGAATTTTTCCTTCAAAAATGTCAGTAGTGCTGAGGTGGAGAAACCCTACTATAATCCTTTCAGATACTTCTCTGGCCTCAGTGGTCTCCTCACACACTAGTGCTTATCAGTAGCCTACTGAACACTCAGGAGCTCTGCAGACCTCCAGGGTTCTTTTCTCCAACACTTTGTCCTGCAAATTCTTACCACCTGTTCTAACAAACTCAGCTCTGCCTCTTTAATTTAGGAAGTAGGCTGGCTCTTCCTGGATTCAGCGGAGCGAGCAAGGGCTCCTCTTGTCTGTCTCCCATCTCTCAGGGTGCACTGTCCTTCATTGCTTGATGTCAATGGCATGAAAACTGTTGTTTCAGATATTTTGCCTATTTTGTTGTTGTTATTATTTTAGACAGGAGGATAAATCCAGTTCCTATTACTCCAATCTTGGCTGGAAGTAGAAGCTGACTTCTTATTTACCATTGCTATCATGTGTTCTATTTATTTACTGTCGTGTTTAAAGAAAGCAACCTGCATAGTTTTAACCTTCTCAGCCGCTAATTATTCATTAGATTTAGTTTTCTCTGTATCTGTACCTTCTCAACAAGCATCACTTTTGTTAGTCATAGCATATTCCCCTTTCCCTATATTTCCTTTCACAGTTTTATTTGTATTTTAACTTTGTTCCACAGACACGATAGGTAGATTCTCTTGCATTCTACTATTTGAAACTGTAAGCTCAAATTCTAGTTATGATTGAATTTACCACTACCCCAAAAAATCACCATAATATGATTTTGGTTTTTGTACTTAATTATTTCAATTTTTTTTTATTTATCAATTTGCCTCAGGAAACAAAATTTCCTTTAAAATGAACAAAAGCAATTGATTTCCTCTTGTGTTCAATGATGTTATTCTAACTATTGAACAAAAGAAATGCTTTGAAAATTCTTATGGTATGCAAAGTTGTATTTATCGTTTGATTACTATAATTAGCAATAAAGCATAAATAGTAACTTATTAGGGAAAATATGAATTGTGAATAGCAAAAGGCAAAAATTTCTTGGTGCTGCCTACAAAGAACTTAATTTAGATCTGTAATCTAAAATGTACTAGGGTAAACTAGTATTTCTCTGAAGTCTACTTATTTTTTTGGGTGAGCTTTTCCAAACTATAATAATATAGGAGGACAATCTATGTAGATGTTCAAGGTAACGTTCAAGAATTTGTAATTCTTATAGAAAACAGATAACAATGGAAACAGGAGTGAGTTTGACCAACAGGTTATTTAATCTTTTGGATTTGGATATTTGTTTTTATTTCAGTCACTACTTAGATACATAAACTCATGGAATTTTATAACTACAATTGATTTTAGGGATGTTTGTTATGGGCCTGATGAATTGTAATCATTGGTATTAAGAGTTTTAAAGATATACAAACTCCAATTAAAATCAAGTTACTTTCTAAAGGTTCAATTAAAAAATGTGTCTTCAGGAACAGGGATATATTATAAGTCAATGTAATAATGTTGTTATCTGGCCAAGTTTCAAAGTATATTTAAATAATATACGTGAAATAGAGGACAAGATCACCCTAAGTCTAGTGTCTGTGAGTCAGGACCTGCCTGTCCATTCATTCATTCACGCAAATACTTTGCAAAGTATTGAGAAAAAACAAATAACCAAGTAATCCAATTTTCTTGAAGACCAGCTGTGATTTCCAGAGGAGTGCTATGGTTAGTAACTGAGTCGTGGCCGGGCGCGGTGGCTCACGCCTGTAATCCTAGCACTCTGGGAGGCCGAGGTGGGCGGATCGTTTGAGCTCAGGAGTTCGAGACCAGCCTGAGCAAGAGCGAGACCCCATCTCTACTAAAAATAGAAAGAAATTATATGGACAGCTAAAAATATATATAGAAAAAATTAGCCGGGCATGGTGGTGCATGCCTGTAGTCCCAGCTACTCGGGAGGCTGAGACAGGAGGATCACTTGAGCTCAGGAGTTTGAGGTTGTTGTGAGCTAGGCTGACGCCACGGCACTCACTCTAGCCTGGGCAACAGAGTGAGACTCTGTCTCACAAAAAAAAAAAAAAAAACTGAGTCGTTTTTCAAGGAGCTAATGAAAATTAACCAAATTAGTTTGATATTGTTGTGTACTTGATGTAGCCAGTTCAATCGAGAGTTTTGGGTCAACTTTCTTTCTAATAGCTGTTCTTATTTTTCAAAGGCTTGCCCACTGATGCGGCTAATGTCCTGTTCATTAACTGCTTTTTGCTGAATATGCACACAGTGACACTCTTCCTTGTTTAGGGCTGTGCGTCAACAATTTAGCACTACTTAAGAGGCTGCCTTTCTTAACTTCTCATCTTAAGCCTTGAGTGGAGGAGATAACACAGAAAACTGCCTTCTGAAGTCATATTGAACTCATTGACTTTCATCAATGAAGCATATCAGTAGTTGCAAACATTACAGTATAGATTAAACCCTTGAAGAGTTTCAACTGTGTACAAAAATGAAAAGACAAATACAAAGGACTTTTTGTTGTTTGGAGTCTCTAAGATCAAATTGCCTTTGTCTTTGATAGTATATTTGAATACTACATCTTGATTTATCATAGCACTGTCGAATTGTTCCACAAATAAAGAATACTCAGATATCTGGTGCTAGACATGTTCTGTAAAGCTCAAGAATACCTAAAATTATCTTTTTATTACTAGTTTATTAACATTTAATTGGTATTGATTTATAAACTTTGATAACATTACCACAAAGTTGCATCTTTAATTGTGATGACATATGTTCATATTACCAATTAAAGAACTTCATGATCTAATTTGCAAGATTATAAAATTGTATCATGAAAACTATACAGTAAAGAGAATACTTTTTACATTCAAAGATCCAAAGGGACAAAGAGGGTCAAAGAGAATGGAAAGATATATGGTTTAACTCAGAGGTTCACAAACTTTTTCAATAAAGGGCCAGATAGCAAATAGTTTAGACTTTGCAGACCGTGAGGTCTCTGTATTAGTTTCCTGTGGCTGCAGTAACAAGTTACCACAAACCCAGTGGCTTGAAACAACAGAGAGTTATTCTTTAAGTTCTGCAGACAAGAAGTGTGAAATCAAGGTGTCAGCAGAGCATGGCTGGAGGTTCTAGGGAAGAATCTGTTCCATCCTCTCTCCTAACTTCTAGTGGTTTCTCCTAAATTCTAGTGGTTTCTCCTAACTTCTAGTGGTTGCCAGCTACCCTTAGTGTGCCTTGGCTCATAGCTACATCACCCCAGTGGCTGCCTCTGTCTTCACATGGTCTTCTTTCCTGTGTGTCTGTATGTATCTGTATCCAAATCTCCCTCTCCTGTCTCTTACAAAGACACATGGGGTTTAGGACCCATCCTAATTCAGTGTGTCCTCATCTTAACTTGATTACACCTGCAAAGACCCTATTTCCAAATAAGATCACATTCATAGGTACTCGGAGTTAAGATTTCAACATATCTTTTTGGGAGGCACAATTCAACGCACTACAGCTTCTGTTGCAGCCACTCAACTATGTCTTTGTAGCATGAACGTGGCCAAGGACACTACATAAGCAAATGCATGTGCTGTATTCCAGTAAAACTTCATTTACAAAAACAAGTGATAGATCAGATTTGGCTGGTGGACCAGAGTTTGCCAGTAAATACCTGGTCTAAATAATTGAAGCAAAACAGCAGCAGAGAAAAACAACAACAACAAAAAGCATTTTAACCCTGCTTCAATCAGCCCATTTTTCAAATACAAAAATGCATACATATGTATATATAGAGCAACACTTATTTTAATCTAGATGGCAATTAAGGACAAGAAATGAAACTTTTATAGTGATATTGAATCTTAGATTGCTATTACTAAAAATGCTTGATTATATTTTTCTGGTCAATTAAAAACTTTCTGATGCTCATTTAATTTTGAGGTTCTATATGGCCTTTCCTCTAAAGAGATCAAGGTTATTTTGGAAAGAAAATTTCCCTTGAACTCAGACATATTTATTCACTCTATGAGAAGGAACGTACCTGTTTCTCTGACTACACATATGCACCATGAGGGCAGGAAAACTGCTTTATTCACTCCTTGTTCTGAGCACCTAGAAGATAGCCTAATACTACAGAGTAGCCATTCAGTAAATATTTATCTAAAATGACTTCCCTTTGTTCGACTAAAAAGAGTAAATTGGTATGTTGTTTTAATCCGATTGCATAAAAATAATCTCTGTCACTATACCTTGAAATTATTTATTATCTTAAATTGAAAGGAAAGGTATATTATGAGAAATTTGATTTCTAGTAAGAGCTATTGGAAGAGTTTGTAAGGAGAATAATAATGAATCAGAAGGGGTCACTGAAAAATAGTAGTTTCTTTTTTTTTTTTTAAATCAGATTCATGGAATAGAAGAAAATGGTAGAGAAATCAAGATACAGTTCAATGCCAAACTAAAATATTAGCAACTATTTTGAATGGCCAGGCTCAATTGAATAGCAGAGAAATGTGGAGGCCCATGTGAAGGAAACCTTTTTTTGGCATTATGGGTAGGGGAGGGTGTAGTTGTGTTGAAGGCACTGCAGGAAGGAGCCATCCAAATGTGTCCAAGTGCAGGCTCTAGAACTCTGTGATCATTCCAGCCCAGGAGTCAGCCACTCTTCTTGGAGCTGGATAGAAAGCAAGAGATGGAAAGTGAGAGGTATACTTGCAATGTTGCGCAGAAAGAATCAAGATTTGTTGAGAACTTCACTGTAAGCTGCATCAACACGGGAGAGATCAGCTACAAGACTCCAAGTTGGGAGCACGTTAAAGAGCTGTGTGATGTTTGTGCTGGTAGCCAATGATGAAGAGAGGGGCTCTTCCCGAGAGGACCTCGTTCCGGTGGAAGAAAATAGTATCTAAATGGAAGTCACAGCCCTAAGTGTGTGATGCCAAAGAGAAGACCTGGAGCCACCAGGGACGGTTGATTTCAAGTTGATTATGGAATCACTCAAATAAAAAGTGAATTTAGGAAAGGCTGTAGGGTGAGAGGAAAACACTGAGTGCTAAAGACAATGCCTTCAGGGACCTTCAGATAAAAAGGAGGGACAACAGGAGATGGAATAAAGAGACAAAGGAAGACAATTGAAATGCGGATCAGCCCTGGACAGCTCCCTCTTCTGGGCCCCAAATCTTGGGCAGCAGAGTCTTTCTACCCATCCCTTCTACTATCGGTGCAGCAAGTTCGGGAAAAAGAGAGTTGCTAAGCAAAGAAACACAATTTGCCCAGTTTCTTCTAACTTATTCTTGCTACTGGCAGTTGCAGGAAACTACCCCATCGAATTAGCCACTTGAAGTGCCTAAATACCAAGATAGCACTGATGAAATTCATTTGCTAGAGAGGAGAAAATGCATTTTTAAGCAGAGGGATTTGGGAGGAGGACAAGCTTTTTCCACAATTCAAGACATTTAGATTCTTAAAACATGAGAATTGTACCCTCAGAAGGACAAGTCTTTGTATAAAATAATAAAATGTTCAGTGCATTTGACAAAGTTTCAGTTGCAAGAAACTCCCAGTTTGGTCCTGCTCTTTAAAAAAGAAAAAATAGAAAAAGAAAAAAATAATGTAAGTTTTTGGAACAAACAGAAAGGGAATTTACTTGTGAATGGAGAAAATGCCATGAGAGAAAAGTGTTCCATTGTGGAAAGGTTAACAAACTATCGAAGCCAATTTTTAGCTGATTTCTGTAGTGAATTCTTGAGCCTGAGCTTAATTTCTTTTTTTCTTTTTTTTTTTTTTGTATTACTGGGAAAAATCAGATATAGTAGGTTAAACAAACACCCATAGCTCTCATTAGCAGAAAGTGTGCCTAACCTCTTAGTGACACAGAATCTCTTAACACTGATTTCATCAGTATTAATTTTTTGTTGAAAACAAGTTTCCTAGATAGACAATACTATTGCTGTCCACCATTCTCCAGATTGAGAAGGACAGAGAGTAGTCAGTTCTCAGATGAATGTTATGCTGACATCATGCAAACCTTTTATCTTCACAGAGAGGCCAATGAGAATTGAACCCCGAGCGTAATTTATAATAAGCAGGACTGATGTGCACACAGAAGGAATGAAGTATGGATGTGAAAGAACGGAGGCCTTATTGCTCCCTGACCAAGAGCAGACGAGAAAAAGAGCGGCGGTATACAAATTCCTCAGCAGACAATGAGGAGTGCAGGGTACCCACGCAGAAGTCTTACAGTTCCAGTGAAACTTTGAAAGCTTTTGATCATGATTCCTCGAGGCTGCTTTATGGAAACAGAGTAAAGGATTTGGTTCACAGAGAAGCAGACGAGTACACTAGACAAGGTAGGTAATCGCCCCAGTGAAACAAGGCGTGCCCAAATGTTGCTTACTTGTAGGTGTCACATTTTTCCCCCTAAGGCAATGTGATTATTTTCTGATTCTGATGTTCTATCCACTGATTCTGATTTTGAGATATTAGATGGTCACAGAATATTCCAGATTAGAGGTAGAAAGCCATCCACGGGCACACTGACCTGCAGACACAGGTGCTGACACGTACAGAGAATGATTCCAAAGCTCCACATTTTATATGTGAGGTTATGATTCGGCACATGGCCAAAGTGTTTGTGCATAAACTTGAACGGCAAGCTCTTGGGCTCCCTTTTTCACTGAATGAAGGTGCTCACATTTTTGCAGTTAGAACCCATGCAAGGAAAACAGTGTGGTGAGGAAATGCATCTTTCCCTCCTAAGAAAAAATTATTATCCTAGATCATCTCATGATCCACCCAGCCCTGCTGTTTGCCTCCGTCTGCTTTATGCAAGAGCTTGCCATGGAAAGATTCCATTTTCCTTCTCCCAAATAGGTATATTTAGGTTACACCTTAAAACATCCCAGTTTCCCATAATATAATTCATTATGGTTTGGACATTCGCATATATTTGTTAAACATTTTTACACTATGTTTTTTTTTGCCTGCATATCCTACCAGTGGAATAATAATTTCTGTAACTTTACTTCACACCCTGAAACCTACTGATTTCCACACTTATGATAGTAGCTTATTTTATGTTAGGCATATATTTTGTTTCCTCTAATGTAGTCTCGAGATATGGGTAAGATTACTACTAATAAAAATATAATCCTCTTACATTTGTAGTGTGCAATACAATTTACATGGAATTTAGCATCCCTTAGCTAATTTAATCTGGAAATGAGGAAAAATAAATTAAACTTTAATAATAAAGTATATATTCATTTTTTTCCAATCACCTTACAGAGAGTGTGACTAACACTTTGATATTGGGCAGGAACACATTTAAGAAAAAGTAATAATGCAACAAATCATTCAAAAGTTTGAAAATTTTCCATGGTTCTTTTCTTCCCTGCATTGTACAAAGAACCATTCTAACTAGGCTGAAATAGTGCTCACTCACCCACACCAGTTTACATCAAAGAAAACTCATTTGATTTGCTAAGGAGAGATTTTTTTTCTCCCCTAAAGCATGCCTTACTAATTACTGGTATCGAATTTTATGAAAAGGAAAAAAATAGCTAAACATTTTAAATCCATTTTTTAGGGGAGATATAGAACACTTACTTGATACTCTTGGTAAATCGGGGGGGGGTGCTTTAATTTATTGTATTATCATTCTAAACCCAATTTGTTTCTTTCATATTGTCATATTGTCTACACAGCTGAAATAGATTTTCAGTGTACATTTTTCACCAATTTAAAAAATAGTAGGTAGTGTAGAAATGCATGTGATCTGAACTGAATGTGAAGTCCTGGTTTTTGTACCAAAAATAACTTGTTTATTGCCTTATTGGGGGAAACACACACACACACACACACACACACACACACCCCTGAAACCCTACAGTGTAGAATACTATTAGAAGGAAAGAGCAGCACATGTGGCGGGATGTGTGGAGGAGGCTCATCTCCACCCCAAACAAGCGTTTGGTTTTGGCAGTGCAGAGATGCTTACACAGGTTAAACATAACGCACTGAAATTTTCACCGCCCAGGGCAGCATTAATCCAGTGCAGACTGTCGTTGACGACCCGGCGATACCATTTGTGGAAACCCTGGGACAGAAGTTCTTAGGGGACCAAAGAGTGCTATTCCGCAGCTCCTTGCAAGCCCAGGACTGGAGAGCAAGAAGGGGCGTAGGAAAGAGCAAGTGAGCAAGGCAGCCGGTGGAGGGAATGGGGTGGTGGGAAGAAGTTGCAGAACAGAAGTGAAAGAAAAAGCGAACGTGCCGTGTGGGATGGTGCTGCAATTCACTTGACACGTTCATAAATCAGAATTTATTAAAAACGGAAATGGAACGGACCGCTAGTTATAGCTAATGTGTACTGCTGTCTTACCACGCGTCCGTGGATGTGCTAAGCAGGTGTGTGCTCAGTCCCTGGGGGGGCGAGAGGTCCCAATAGTGCCCTCTTTTCACAGGTTGAGCACTTGAGCCTCCGAGCGGCCAGAGGTCCCATGGCTCACAGGAGCTGAGCTGGAATTTGAACCCAGGCCCGTCTGCCCCTGGCACTTAGGTTTCTTCTAATCTCTGTGTAGCTGCCAAAGTGTAAAACAGGCAATTCAGTATAATAATTGCCCTTTGGTTCATTGGAGCTGATTTCAGTCATTTTGGATTAAAATGGTGATGGCATGGATAGTGAGAAGTGAGCAAACTAAAGACGTGTTTAGGAAATAAAATTGATATGATTTTGTAATTGGGCGGGTGAGGAGGAGGACGAAGGAGGCCTTGCAAATACTTCCCTGTGGTCTGATACTGGAGTGTTTGTAGCACGAGTGGTAGGTGTAGGAGAGACACGAATAAGGAAAGTCTGCTATCAGATTATGGTTTTCTTGAACAAGCGTAATGAAAAATCCTTCCAGGGTTTCATTTTCTTTTAACCTGACAAATGTCAATTTTTCCTTACTGACTGTTATGCTGTGGGATTAATTATTTAATTGACAAAATGTGCTTCCTGCCACAGCTCCTGACATCACACATGTAATAAAAATGAAAGATTAAAAATATTAATAGTAGCCAAATATCTTTGAAACAGTTCCAAAGCATCATGCTAATTTAGCTTGACCATGGAGTTTGAAAACAGCTTGTCAGTCCTATATCCACTTACTCCTTGGATGACACAGGAGAATGCAGCTTTAGCTGTAGGAAAGCATAAGCAGAGACCCTGTTAATGCAGCTATTAATACATGGAGAATTCAAATCAAGAAATAGGATGTCTTTATTTCTATTGACCCATTTTATGTCTCATTATCAATCTTGATTTTAGTTATTTTTTATGGCTTTATTGACTGGTACCTACTGTTAATTACATGTTATATTTAGATATTGCAAACCTGGGATGATTTTATTTTCACAGTAATGTGTAATTTGACTGGATCTTCCAAAGATCTCTTTCTCTCTATCTTTTTAAATCTCTTCATATGGTTCATTGGTGATGGAAGTGGCTGTTCTTTTTAGCAGCTGTGGAGCTCTCGGTAGGTGTGATGGGGTTAGGGTGACCATACCTGTTTTGCATTCTTGGATGCTGTTTTCTTTGATTCATCTCTGAAGAGAATTTATCCCATCAGGTCTGAGACAAATTTCTTATGAAATGGCTGCATAAGATCATCCCACAGTTTTGGGAGAACTAATAAAACAAAAGAACTTCTTCGCTCTGCTGCAGCTGTCTGTGCTGTACACATTGTCTGTAGTATTCTTGACCAAACAGGCATGCTTATCAACTCCAGCAAGGAACGCTGGCCATGAGGGTGAACACTGAAAAGAGGTGATGTCTGGAAATACGAATACATTTGTTCCGCTCTAAGTCTGAAAACAACCATCTTTGAGACAGTCCTAACCCAAAGCTTTTAAGAGTTGGTCAGTCAGTGGTGGGGTTGTGAATTTCAGAATTCTAAAATGAAAAGACTGCCATGCATTCTGTATTTGTAACACGGCAGTGGGGAGGAAGGTTATCTATTTTTAAATTTGAAAGACAGCATTACATCTATGTTTGTACATAACTGAAATCAAAATAGAAAATAAATTTGCAAAGGAGGAAGGGATGGAGGAAGGCAGATTGACAGAGACAGGCTGGGGCTAAGTGGGGCTGACCTCTGGTCTTCCCTGCCAGCGTGGTCCACTCCCAGAAACTCCCTGGTTGGGACTTGCCTTCTCTTCATTCTTATCATCAGAAGTGCTCAGCAGCCCCAGCTCCTACGAACTCGGCTTGTGCTTCTCATCTCATGTGGTTACTGATCCAAGGCCAGTTCAAGTGTAGTTTGAGAGATTCTACTGGGGAGACGGAAGAGAGAGAAGGAAAGTAGATCCCATGTGCCCTGATTCCTCCGTGTTGCACCTCCCAGGGGGGCTGCATCCTGAGCACTAGTCCATCTTCATACAAATATTCCACATGCTAGACCTGCCCCTTAGCAAGGGTAACCCTCTTTTGTAAAGAAACAAAGGGCATTAGAGGAACAGTCTGAGTTTTCCTGTAAATATATATTCAGGATTCTGGCATGATGGTGGCTTGAATGGTGTCTCATCCACTTATCTCCTTCCTAGCTGATTCCTTACCTCCTCTGAGCTGAGCAGTGATCAAGGGTGCAAGTAACATCTGCAACTCTGTTAGGATCCTAAAGAACCAAGCTGATGCAGACACTTTTCCCTTTGGACCAGATGAGAGCTTGGAATGGGGTAAAGGCATAGGACTTGGTGGTTCCGGGAGGCTGTCCTGCCTCTGCGATGGACCCTACTTGAAAGAATGTTGTCTTGCAGGAGCAGCTGGTTTCTTTGGCCCCTCAGAAGCTGGAGGAACCTAAACAGATGCATTTCTCCACTCTGATATCGTGAGAGTGCCAGCTAAGGAGACCAGAGGTTAGAAATGCTTGTTCTTAGAGTCTAATAGGACTTCTCACTCTTTCTTAAGGCTCCCCAGGAAAACAACATGGCCAATGGCACTCAGCATGCAGGAAGTAAGATAGCAGGCAGAACAAATAGATTACAAAGCTCTTAAATATAAAATGACTATGAGCAATGGATACAAAAGAAGATAACTTGAACAAAAATAATCAAAATAGAAAATTATAATAAAAACCATTACAGAAATCCAAGAACAATAACCATAAAAAAACCAACAACAAACCAACAATGACAACCAAATACTAGAGAAAAAAAGGCCACAATTTACAAACTAAAAAAAACAATAGATTGGTTAAAGAAGAAAGTTTAATGGTTTTGAAGACCAGGTAGAAGATATAACCCAAAACAGAAAACAAAATTCCAGGTAAAATTAAGAAGAAAACACAAATGTGCACACACAAACTCAAGCACAAGGGATAAAAATATTTTACAACATTCTAGAGAGAAAAGACAAGTTACCTTTTTTGTTAATTGCAGAAGAAAAAAATAAGACTAGTAATGAATTTCTCATTGGCAGCAATGGAAGCTAGAAGACAGTGTAATAATATCTACTGAGAGAACAAAACTACAACCCAGAGATCCCATGTGCAGAGAAGATATTGTAGAGGAGGAAAGACGTCTTTTCTCACCCATTGCTAGGTTCATGACTAAGGCCCCTATAACAAAAGACAGGCTAACAGGAGAAAAGCATACACATTTACTGAATGTAAGTTTTATATGACATAAGAGCCTTCATAAGGAAATGGATACCCTAAGAAATAGGTAAACATGTATTTTTATGGTTAGGTTTGATGACGAGGTGTATAGTTATGGGGAAGGATGATTGGACAAATGAGATATGATCTGATGATAATAAACTGGGAAGAACTTAGCAAGGCCTGTTTGTTCAGATTCTTCTTTGTGTCCCTGTGTCTTCAGAGGTAAGGATATTCCTTCCTCCCAGTATGGGGAGGGCACCCCTTGAATGAGGATATTATGACTTGCTTCAGGGGAGAAGAGCAAGGGGGATGGTGAGAGTGGCCCTTCCTGCTTCTGCTGTTTTCTCAAATGGCAAGCTGCCTTATTTTGGGGTAGCATGTCCTAAGCCCCATCAATATCACCATCTCTCGGAGTGTATGAAAGACATGCAGGGAATGAAAAGATTCAGAGACAATGCCAACAACAGACACCATCTAAGGAAGTACTCAAGAAGGAATACCAACTGAATCAGGCTCATGACCTATGAAGAGAAGAGGAAACAGTGATGAGAAATCAACTTTGTGGTATATACAGCTAAATCTCGGATGAGGATTACAGAGCAACTGGACATGTGTAGGAAGCATTACAAGGGAAACCTGAACAAAAGGCTGGAACTGAGAGCATTTACCTGTGTCAGTAAATTCCAGTAGTTGGAGGAAAGTGGTAGGAAAAGTAAAAGGGTTCCAAAATCTCATCTCATCTGAAGAGGGAGAGAGGGGGAAGCAGTTATGAAATGGAGCCTTATTGGAGGGAAATAATTGCTATCTTGCATTCACCTAACAATGAAAAACATGTATTTGAATATGAATGTATGAAAAGGGAAGGTAGTCATTAGTAGAATGAAAAAAGCACAATAGACCTACCTAATTAGCAGGGGGGAAAGGGAATGAATAGCAGTCTGGCTAATTTAGCAAAAACAGCTCCCAGGAAAAAGAAGAAGGAGGTAAAATCATGAATAATCATAAAACAAGATGGTAGGATTAAAATCTACTATATGACATATCACCTGAAATGTAAATGTATTGAATTTTGACATAAACTACTCAACTGGTTAATAAAACTTATTGGCATTTCTAAGACATACACTTAAATTGGTAAAAAATGGTTGACAATAAAGAGAGATCAGGTAGACAAACAAAATGAAAGCAGGAGTGGCAGTATTAATATCAGGAAAGGTGGGCTTTATGATTAAAAATTCTAAACAGGATGATGAGGACCATTAAGTAAATAATAAAAGACAAACTGTATGGAAGGGTGAACACTCTTAATGTGCATACATTAAACCATAAAATAGCTAAATTTATAAAGCAAAAATTCAGGGGAAAAAAAGGTTGTTAAAACATTTATGATGGGATATTTTGATTCACTTCCTTCAGAATCAGGCAGATATAAAAGACAAAAAATAAGATAGCAATTATATAATATTAATCAAAAAATTTATCTGAGATATATATGCAGAAATTTATAACTGTCAGATGAAAGTGATTCAATTTTTTATATTTCTGTGGAATAGTTGCAGAAACCAATTATGTATTTGTTCACAAAAAGAAACATAAAAAATTCAGAAAAGCAGAGATTTTGTAAGCCAAAATATTTGATCATAAAATTTAATAAAATTAGAAATAAACAACAAAGAGATAAACAAAAACACTTTTCCCCCATGGATTATGATGTCTCTTGACAATGATAAGAAGCAGCAGAAAGCAATGAAAAGAAAATTCTGCTTCCAAAATTTATGGGAGATAGTGAAAGCCATAATTGTAGGAAAAATATACTGTTAAGGAATATATTTAAATAATAAAGACCAACAAAAAAAAGAATTTACTATGCATTGTTTACAGATATTTTGCTCATTTCTGGAAAATAAACCAAGAGAAGCAGGAAAACTGAAATTAAAAACAAACAAAAAAGCTAATTCTTTAAAAAGATTAATAAAATAGAAAGCCCTTCATGATCCTGATTAAGGAATAATGAGAACAAAAATAAGGAGAGATATCAGCAAGATTGTGACAACTAAAAGGGATGATTCTAAGCAATAAATTTGAAAAATCTAGAGGATTTATTATTTCTCAGAAAATATGATTAACCTCAGATGATTTCAGAACATGGAGAAAACTTGTCAAAACCAATTATCTCAGAAGAGATTAGAAAGGTGATTAAAAGAGGGACTACTTAAAAGGGCCAGGCAGATTCCTAGGTAAATTTTACATAACCTTCAAAGTACAACTAAATCCCACATTTAAGAAGCTATTCAACACCATACATACCCACCTCCCCAAGAAAAGATGGCATAAAAGTTCATATTGTGAAGCTGGAAGTTGGCATAACCTTAATAACAAAACTTGATTGAAATAGTATCAAAAAGAAGCTGTTTAGACCAAAATTGCTTCTCAAATATGTGTGTAAAAGTTATAAAAAACTATTTGCATTTAAGAATCCAGCAATGTATAAAAAGAATAAAATGCTGGACCAAATTAATAACCAAGTGGTTACTAATTCTTGCTGATAATGCAAGTATTTTTCAATGTTTGGAAATCTATTAACATAATTAGATTAAAAATCAAAGTAGAAAGCCACGATCTTATCTGTGGAGGATTAAAATGTTTTGGATAAATTTTAGAAACCACTCCTTATTCAGATAAAACTCAGTAGGTAAAATAAGAAGAAAAAACACTTAAATATGATAATCATATTTAAGATGATCATTCAGAAAAATTAAACAGCATTCTAAAAGGTGAGATCTTAAGACATTTCAGTTAAAATCAGGAACATAAGAAAGGTTCACCTATTCTTACAATTAACTATTTAAAATTGTTTTAGACGTTTTGGCAATTGCAATAAGAAAAGAAAATTAAACAATTGATATATATTTTGGAAAACTTAAAATCAGCACTTTCATGAAATATATGATTGTACACATGCAAAAATCATGTGTCTCTAGAAATAAAAAAGTAGAATTTGAAGTGAATTTGATACTTGGATGAATACAAGATAAATGTAGACAGCATAATAGTTGAGAGTGTAGGTTCTGGATCCAGAGGATCTGTTTGAATCCTACCTCTGCCACTCATTAGCTAACTGACAGGTTACCTAATCTTGGCCCAGTAACTCACTTAGACAAATAATTTATATTCTTTGCGCCTCAATTTTCTTATATGTAGGTTGTGCTATAGCTTTTTGAGGATAAAATGAGTTAATATATTGTAAAGTGCTTAGAATAATAACATATCGATAAATGTTATATACTATTAAGCAATTACAACAATTATTAAACAAAAACTGGTTAAAATTGGAAGTCGGAAAAAAATATCCCATCACAAACGCAACAAACACTATAAAATTCTTTGGAATAAGTTTTGCAAGCATGCTGTGGGACCTAATAGGGAGGGACCTATAAAATATTGAAAACATAAAGCAAGGTCTGAATAAATAGAAACACAGTCCATATCTTTGGGTGGGAAGACTGATACCATAAGAATATTAATTCTCCCAAAATGAATGCATAGAAGTCAAGGCTATCAAATAAAATTCCAATGGGTTTGAGTTAATTTTAATTTAAATAAGGGATCTTAAAATTTATGTGGAAGAAAAAATGTCTGAAAATAGCCAAAAAAATATTTAAAAGTTGCATAGTCGCATAGTGAGGGTAAAATGACCTTAATATATATTTTCTAAAATACCATGAAGCTGCTGTAATCACATCTATATGATATTGGTATAAATAAAGACAAGTGTATCAGTGGAATAGACTGAAACTTCAGAAATAGACCCTAGTATGTAGGGAAATTTAATATAAAACCAAAAAATGGTTTTTCTATTCAGTGGGATTTGATAAATGGTGCTGGCACAACTGGTTATCCATCTGGAAGAACATAAAATTGGACCCATATCTCTCAGCATATTCAAAAATAAATGAAGATGGATTAAAGACAAATATAAAAAATAAAGCAGTAAGAATTCTAGAAGTTAATTTGGGAGACTGAATTAGATAGGAATGACTTGAGCCATGAGTAGCAGAAAGCTCCAAAAACAGCGGCTTAAACACCTAAGAGCATTATTTTCTTACAAAACCAGAGGTGCAGAGACAGATTGTCTAGCCAGGCTGGAAGATGCCATCAGGGACCCAGGTTCCTTCTACCTTTTTTTGCTCTGCCATCCTTAGCACATGGCTTTTGTCCCATGGGCCCCCAGGTGGCTGCTGTGTGTTCAAACTCCTGTTGGAATAAGAATGAACCTGAGGGTGAGAAGGACTTCTCTATATTGGACTAGTTCGTTTTATTCCATGAGACTTCTTTCTACTTCTCTTTTTTCAGAACTGTTATATATAACCATACTTAGCTGTGCTAGAAGAGGAAAGACTTGCTATTTTTGCTTTCCAGTCCTTATAGCAGAAGTGGCAAGGAGAAAGTGGTTGTTAGTCCACATGGCCTGTCCCAGGGACTCCATGTGCTCCTCAAGAGTAGGGAAGGCCATTCTAATGAAAACAAAAAACCCAGAAGAAAAGATTGGCTTAAATGACTATTTTTGAAATTTAAAACCTCTTCTATATAAATCAAAATACCCAGAAACAAAACCATTATGTAGGAACATATATTTATAATCCATGTGACATATACAAGGTTTATATCTATAATATGCTGAGGGACCTTTACGAATTGAAGATAGAAAGATAGACAACCTAATGGGAAGATGGCATGCATAGACAGTTCACGGAAGAGAAATTCGGATGGTCAGCAAACATATGAAAAGGCGAATCAGTTGTCCTATTAGTGTGGGAAAGGCAGCGGCAAACCCCAAATTCTACGTCCCCACTGTACAACTGCTATCCTGGTAGCCTTCATTGAGCATTCATGTATCTAGGTGAGCACCGGTGATTTGCTCAGGAAGTCCCTCCAAGCTGGGTGAACAGGAAATCAGTGGGAGAGGCTGCTGTAGGAGAAGTCCTCCTGGTTGGAATTCTGAGCACATTTTTTCAGAGATAGTCTCATGTGTGGAAGCCATGCTCTAACGTACTGTTCATCCACTTCTTCATTTAGATACAGATAACTAAATAGACCTCTGTGTTCCATCGTGGCATCCTACAAGTTGTTTTCCTGGGAAAACATATACCACTCCTTATCAACTTCTAAACACAGTGCATTCCCAAAGTGAAGATATGGTGTACCGTTGTGAAGTTTTGGCTTAGGAAGAAGCAAGACAACAAAACCACCCTGATTTATGAATAGCTTTACTCAAAACTTTACACAAAAACTCTTATAAAAGTATGTGAGATAAACAAAATCTATCCATAGAATTACCCCTGCCCCATAAAAAATACCTGAAAGAAAGAAAAGAAGAAAACTGCAAAATATTAACAGAGGTTGCATTCAGAGAGTGGGGCTATGGAGGAAAACCTTCTGATTTTAAAAATCACCAAAGTCAAAGGCAAAAAGTCACTACTGCTTCAGGAGGTTGGTTCTATACTTTGGGTGCTTTAGAAGAAAAGCACTTTTCCAGAAGACCAGATGTAGCTTGTTAATGTTCACGCTGTCTTGATGCTCAGTTTTCGATTCAGCGTGAACCCTCAGACAAGGTGTTTAAGGGAGGAGCCAGGTCAGGCCGTAGCATCATGCTTCTGATTTATTTTAGGAAATATAAAGCAGAAGTCCCTGGTGTTAAGGAAATTTTAACCCTTGTGATGCATGCTTTTACCCAAGGCTTTTTGTCTTCCATATCTTCCTCCTGGGACTCTTGATGCTGTTGTTCTCAGCTTTGTTTCACATACCATTCATTGTGCTGCCTTCTTTCTGCCTCTGCATAAATTTTTATGGTTGAGAGATCTTTGAGATCCTTTACGTCCATGTTATATATGAGGAATACTGAGACCTAGAATTGTTAAAATGTTCACTTAGTCGATAGCTGGTGAGTTCCAGGACCAGGAATAACCAGACTTAAATTCCAGTCATTTTTATACTCTTTTCATCTTTCTCATTTCCACTAGAAAACCACAGTAAAAAACTAAACACGTTCTTGAATATCCTCACAAACTTGAGGTAGGCAAAGATATATTAGAAAGGTCATAAAAAGAATAAATGTAAAAGAAAAAATTGGGCTGGGCTCAGTGGCTCCCTCCTATAATCCCAGCACTTTGGGAGACCAAGGTGGGAGGATCCTTTGAGGCCAGGAGTTCAAAGTTGCAGTGAGTGTGTCAGTGTTCTCCAGCCAGGGCAATACAGCAAGACTCTGTCTCTTAAAAAAAAGAAAGAAAAAATTGATAAATTAGATTTAATCAAATTAAAAAGTTCTGTTTATCAGACAATATCTTTAAGAAAATGAAAGGGCAAGCCACAGCCTGGGAGAAATCTATCATTTAATTATCTATTTATCTATCTATCTATGACAGAGGATTTGTATTTAGACTATATAAAGAGTATCTGCAAATAAATAAAAAAATAACTAAATTTAAAAATGGGCAAAAAACTTAGAACATCACAGAAAAGATACACAAATGTCTAATAAGCATGAGAAAAAGTGCTCAACATCCTTAGCCATAAGGGAGATGAAAATTAAAACCACAATAATATACTACCACTCACCCACTAGAACAGCTAAAATTAAAAAGATTCACAGCCTAAATATTGGTGAGGGTGTGGAACAACTGGGACTCGCATACATCGCTGATGGGAATGTAAAAGGTGAAATGGCACAACTGCTTTGGAAACTGCCATTTTCTAATATAAAGTTAAAAATAACATCTCCTCCTTAACCCAGCAATTCATCTCCAAGGATTTACTCAAAACAAGTAAAAACTATGTTCATAGCAGCTTTTATTCATAAGAGACCCAAACTGGAATCACCAAGGGAATGGATTTAACAAATTTTAGTATATTCATACAATAGAATACAAGTTGGCAAGATAAAAGAATGAACCACTGATACATACAACAGCACAGAAGAATCTCAAAAACATTCTGTTAAGCAAAAGGATCCAGGTACATACTGTATGACTCCATTTATATGAAGTTCAGGAACAGACAACACTATCTACCATAAGAGAAATCAGAACACTGGTTGCCTGCAGGGGTGGGGATTGACTGGGCATGAGAGAACTTTGTGGGCATGAGGAGATAGATGTGCCATATCTTGTTTGGTGTCGTGGTGGACATATTTGTTAAAACTCATGGAAACATCCACTTTCGATCTATGCATTTCATTGCATGCAAAATTTGCCTAAATAGTAATAATTAAAACAAAAGCAAACTAGGCATGTGCAAACAACTGTAGTAGAATGTGGAAAGTTTTGGGTTTGTATTTTTTCTCTCATTCAACTTCAGCCAGGATGAGATTCATTTGGTGCTGGGGGCAGAGTCACACTGTCTCTACTGAACCACAACCACTATCTTATCTTAAAAACAACCTCTTTGGTGGTTGCACTATAATGTTTTGCTGGATAAAGACATTTTGCCCGTTAAGATAATAGCATACACAACAATATCCAGGATTGTGCTGAGAGAATGAAGAGTTGGTGGCATATAGTTGGGACCAGGCCTTTCAAATATTTTCGTCAATTTTCAAATAGAAAAAGGCCCATTTTAAGCTCTTAGATAAACGTTACTTTTAGGGGGACAGTTTTATTACTAGAATATTACTAAAATAAGTAGATTTTAAATGCTCCTATACATTGTTTTCTCAAAATAGGTCAAATGAATTGAATTCATATTTCTTAAATGTAGAACATGAAGGTTCATGTAATTTTAAAATGTCACGAATAGCATTGGGCAGATGTAAAAATAGTATTAATAACTCTTTTGATTAAGATACTAATTATGCATCTCTGCACCATTTTAGCCTGCTTTGGAAGTGAAATAGAATAAATCATTTTTCTTATTCTTCTTATTTTAATTTTATTTATTTGTGGTTTTTGCATTATGAAAATATATTAAACATTCAGACATGTTGGAAATTGTGAAGGAGGAAGCTTTGAAAGCCAAGAGGAAAATGCTTTTAATTTTAAAGACTGAGATTTAGTTTAGTCTTGGATGCCATTATAGTGAATAATGGGAACTGATCCTAGACTTCAAAAGAAATACGACCATATGGTCCTACCATTCAGCACTTAATGCTGCTATGAATTTCCAGTTAGACCCCAAACTTTTCATTTCCCCTGTGTTCCCCCTCACCTCTGTCATCAGACAAAAACGAAAGGAATCTGCAACCCTTTTTCATGTTTTCTGAAATCATGGTGCTGAGAAAACTTATTTTTGTGAGAATCCGGTTTTATAAAAAGAGACAAAAACCTGAAACATTAATCAGATCCATTGGGCTAATTACTGCAACTCCAAAGTTTATTACTTTTAAATATTAACTGCTTAAAATGATTCATTTAGAGATCAAAATGATTAATCCTTCTCAGTCACTATAAATGTCAGCCTCAGGATTAAAGGATTTAGACGGTCATATTTACTCAACCTTAAATTTCTGTACTTAAAGACACAAGTTAAATAGCTCCAGTTTATCATTGTTTCATGTTAATGGTTTTCCTCTTAGCTCCCTCTTTTAGCTCCCCTGCCTAACTGATTGTTAACTAATTTTGGCTGTTAAGTAGGCAAGTGCTTCTTTCGGGCTTGGCGGCCAACCTGCTTTGTAGATTACCTACCAGAAGGTGTGAGCAGATAGATGTAGCTTACAGCCCTCCTCAGGACACAGTGGGAGTAATCCTTTCCCCCTGCCTCGCCCTTTATTGGTCTGATGTCTTTTAGCCCCCAGCTTCCTGCTAAAATTGTATCTGGTTCCTTGCCATGTTGCCAATTTTGGATCCACATTGTGAATCACTGCGGTGCCGCTTCAGTCACAATTATTAAACACCTGCTGCTTTCTGCCAAACCATATGCATACTTACACCAGTACCTACTGCAGTTCCACTATCAGATAGCAGCAGATAGATTGCAGGCGTATTTTCATCACTGGATTTGGATTGTTCTGAAACAATAATTGCTAAGTGAAAATAAGCAAATTTATTTTCAGGATATTTTTGATAAAAAACCATTTCAAGGTTATTTCTCTAATTACAAATGGTTGCAAAAATCACTTTTTTACAGCTGAGCCTATATTTTTTTATAGTTGGGCTTTCATGATACGGGCTTAAGAGATGCTCTTTTTTTACTAGTCAGCAAACTCGTAACCTAATTTTTCTCAGTTGGGCTACCAAAACTTCCATTCAATATTCCTTCGTCTTCCCCTGGAGGCCCCACAAATCTTAAAGAAAATGCATCTTCTCCAGGGCCATTCATGTGAATCCTGCTCTCTCAGCTTGCAAATGGGCCTGGGGTTTTCCCTTCTCACCCACCTCCTCAAGTTCACCTCAGTGCCAAGCCCCAAATTTCCAGTGAGAGCTGCTTTGGAGACGATCGTCCAGGGGACACCCTGTAATGGCTTCCATTAGACTTGTGTTTTGAGTAATAAATTGGATTATAAATATAGTGTACAGTGTTAACTTTCAATGTCCTCTGGAAATCTGAGGTTGTCAGTATTTGGTTATGGATGTTAACAACATATTAATGAGTAAATTGAGCAAGTGGTTGAAGATATTTGCATTTTATGTGCAGAATAAAATGGGGTGGGGAAGTTAAGGTATTTAATGGGACTTTTAAGTATGTGTTTTAAAATGTAGTTTTTGGAGAGTCTATAAGGAAAGATTTGTAACCACATTGAAATTTCTATTGCATATTCAAGGAGGGGTATTGTTCAAATGGTGACAAATTTAACAGAAGCAGGTTAAAGAGTTTGGAGTGTCCCGTAAAATATGCACTTGGAAATACAGTTACATATATTTCTAGTGCTGTGTGATCTCCTTATCATTTGTAAACACAGCACAAAAGGGAACTCTGGATAAGGTGGTGGTGCCACTGATTCCACAAACACCTAATTAGAAATGTTTGCCCAGTTTGGTGGTTTGTGTTATGCTCAACCCATGGAGCAATGTCACTCCATGCCTGAAAATAAAGAATTCCATTCAAGCTCACAGCCACCAAGGAAAAGAACTAAAAACAGTTATTGATTGTTTTATTTCTGTGTATTAAATTTATATTGATTCATCCATCCATTTCCCATACTCAGTTTTTGGGATTGTTACTGTAGGAGAAATGAATGGTTATTCTCCTTCAAAATGATTCCTGTATGATGAAGGAAATGGAGAAACACAATGCTCCCATGTATCTTACACAAATTTATTTCTTTACAATAAATGAGGAAGGATTTTTAAAACTCAGCTTCCCTAACAAAAGGTAATAAGTTAAATTTTTAATTATTGAATAGAAGCTATTAAACAGCAAATCAAGAAAATATATTTGTTTTGTATAATGAAGATAGGCTTTAATTTTTTCTTTATTATGCTTTTTAAATTATTAAAACAATTATCATGAAAAATAAAAATTCAAAAGTATAAAAGAGGATATTACTATTAGTAATTTTCTTCATTGACAACCCCTTCTAAATGACCTTCCTCACCTTTAGTCATACTTAGAACCACAAGTGCTTATATAAGTTGTTGGTTCTCTTCTTTAGTTTTCAAAAATAGGATCATGCTATAGACAGTATTATGCAACTTGTATTTTTTTTTTTTTTTTTGCTTAAAATATATATAAATGGGCTTCCTTCCAGTTCCAAAAACATGGGTCCAAACTCACTCTTTGTTTTAGCGACACAGTATTCTATAGCATGGATATATAACTTATTCACTCATTCCCTTTCTGGCAAACATTAGGGTTATTTACATTTTTGCAACAATGCTATAGTAAACATTTTGTTTGTTAATATTTTGTATGTTTACAATCAGGTGATTTTATTTCTATAGGATGTAGTCCCAAAGGTAGGCTTTCTAGACTAAAGAGTATTTCTAGTTTTAATAGAAAAATATTTTACAAGCAATAAATGCAGTATAAAAGAAGGCAAAGAAAAATGATGGAATAAAATGATAATGAATTTGCATAGCCGACCCACAGAATCAACTGCTTTTTAAGGGAATAATGATTCTTGTTTGCCCCCTAAATTTCAATTCTAATGGCTTGTATTTCAACCCCTCATTGCAAACTCCAGGCCCTACTTGCAGTGTGGTGTAAAAGAGAACCAATAGATAATAACATGTGTTGGTGAGGATGTGCAGAAATTAAACCCCTCATACACTACTAGTGGGAATATAAGACGGTACAGTCACTGTGGAAAACAGTCTGGTGGTTCCTCAAAAGGTTAAACATAGAGCTACTGTAGGATCCAGCAACTCCTCTAGGTATATACCTAAGGGAAATGAAAACGTCCGTATATACAAAAACTTGTACACAAATATTCCTAGAAGTATTTTTATAATAGCCAAAAGGTGAATGCAACTCAAATGTCCATTAACTGACGAATGGACAAATATAATATGGCATGTCCAGACAATGGATTATTGGGCCATAAAAAGGAATGAAGTACTGAAATATGCCACTGTTAGGGACAGGTGTGGGTTGACAGTGCTAACCACAGGAAAAGAGGAGGGGGCAAAAATGAGGAGGCCAATGAACATTTAGAATCAAACCCACAACGGCAGGAACTTGAAGTTACGGCCTTTTCCCGGCCAAGAGCATGCGCAGAAACTAGGAACTCATGTCCAAAGTTGACCTTTTCCCCATTAATATATATTAGCATAGTAAAAATCACAGGCATCAGAGCCATGACAGTTTATAATTGTCATGGAAACCCCTGGAAGTTACCCTGTAAGGACAAAATTGGGGAGGGCCCTTAGTTCTAAGAAGTCTCCACCCTTTTCCCAAAGTAAATATTCCACCCACCATTTAGCATATCATAAGGTATAGACATAAAAGTAAAAGTGTAGTAAGACCCCAGAGTCTTCTCCACTGGCAGAGATAGACCCATTTCCCCTCAGGGAATGTACTTTCACTTTCTATTCTATACTGAAAAGCCTGCAACAAAAGCTGCTTGTGTGGAAATGCTAGTGTCTATCATCTCTCTGTCACACTGGCCCAGCTTGTGATTCTTCCAAGCCAGGAGCCAAAGAACCAGGGAAACATCCTCTAAAAAATCAACCCGGACACTATGAGATGGATAAACTTTGAAAACATTATGCTAAGTGAAAGGAGCCAGTCATAAAAGACCACATATTGTAAGATCTCCTGTATTTGAAATGTCCAGGATGGGAAATCTATAGGCACAGAAATAGATTGGTGGTTGCCTAGGGCTGGGAGTGGGCAGGGGGGCAGGGGAAAATGGGGGGTAGCTGATAATTGGTATGAGGTTTCTTTTTGGGGTGATAAAATTATCCTAAAATTGATTGTGGTCATAATTGCAGAACTCTGTGAATATAACAAAAACCATTGAACTGTACATTTTAAATTGGTGCATTGTGTGCTATGTGAGTTATATTTCAATAAAGCTATTTATTAAAAAAACAAAAAAAAAAGAACAAACAAGCAAAACAGAGAGACAGAGAAAGCCAGATTTGGACATCAGAGAAATCCAGACATTAGAGGGGAGAAAAGACCCTCCCCCAGGGGTGCTGTAGTCACCTGTGGAACTCTGAGACTTCTCCCTCATGTAGAATCTTTTTCTTTTCAACTCATTCGAGAGGTAGTAGACGTCTTGCCCATTGGTGATCATCACTCTGATTGCAGCTTTGAAAACTCCCTTGCTGCTCTGACTAGGTTATAGACACTGTGAGAAAAAGGCCAAATAGCTAACCCATTTTTCCAATCCCCTTCTTTTATTAAAGGGGTAACTGTTCTATGTGCCCAGCTCATTTGAAGTATTTGTCCTTATACCATCCTTCCCATTTTGTCACACACCCTCACTCATTTTTTTAAACGTGCAACTTTTTTTAAATTTTTAAAGTTTGTTTATATATTTTTGTATTGATTGATTTGTTTTGAGACAGAGTCTCGCTCTGTCACCCTGGCTAGAATGCAGTGGTATCATCATAGTTCACTGCAACCTCTAACTCCTGGGCTCCAGCCTCAGCCTCCTGAGTAGCTGGGACTACGGGCAGGTGCCACCATGCCCAGCTAATTTTCTATTTTTAGTAGAGACCAGGTCTTACTCCTCCTCAGGCTGGTCTGGAACTCCTGGCCTCAAGCGATCCTCCTCCCTCGGCCTCCCAAAGTGCTAGGATCACAAACTTGAGCCACCACGCCTGGCCTAAAATGTGCAACTTTTTAAATACAACCTGCCTAGGTTGTATTTATTCACTTTTTCTTTTGTAGATTTTCAAATTTGTTAGTGTGATAAAACAACAATGCCTGATCGAATCCAAGCTAACCTTGCCATTTAATCACAGTGAATTCCATCCTCAGGTGTACTTTGTCCTTGCTACAATTTATTGTTCTGGTGATGTTTCACATTGTAATGGGAGACTCCTCTGTTGTTGGCCCTGCTCATCAAGGTTACCAAAATTCAACGCATGGGAAGTAAATACTTATTTTGCCAGTCTTATGCAAACTGAATTAATATAAAGACTGTAAGATGCAAAGAAGGAAATTAAGGTATTAGAACTATTGCAAAGAATACAAGGCTTTTACAATATGAAGGAACCACAGAAAACAAGAATCAAGTGTTTGTTCCTTGAAGCCAGAGCTGACTTTCAGCAGGATTGTCACGTGTGCAGCCTGGTCACAGAGGCATCTCAGCTGCCTTGTCCTACCTGTCTCTTTCCACTTCTCTGCGTTGCCAAAAAGTCCTCCTCCCAACAAACCCAGCCCAGCCCAGGCCTCCCACATCCTTCATTCCCCAGCCAAGTGTCTCCCCTCCTAGGCAGGGAATTTTCTTCTCTCCATCTTCCCTGTACTTGTCAAAACTGCAGATGTTTTCCATTAAGTGTAGCCTATCTTGCTAAACATTGCTAGATTGTGGGAAATAATCTAATAGACTAATTTATTTGAGTTTAAGGTTAGATCTCCCCAGGGGTATTTGCATTAAAACAAGGGATCCTAAAAACAAAAATCCTTAACCAACCAGGAGAATTGATGACAATAGAATTTGAAGCAGTGAGGCAGGTCTGGGGTAGAGATATTTTTGAATGAAGACGATTGCTTAACTAAAAGTCAGCTTTGGTGGTGGTGTGGCTATTTGAAAATGATTTGAAAATGCTCCTCTCCCCATCCTCAAATTACACATTTTCTATGATTATTAATTATATTTTTCAAGGCATTTATCTTTAAGCCATTTTTTCCTTTAGTGCTTCTGTATGCTAGTCACATTTACATAAACTATCTTCTAAAACCAAATCATGACAGCCCTGAAAGATGAAAAAAAATGGTAAAGTCATTTGAACAGAGCTAGTGAGTGGCTGTAACCTAGGTCCATCTGAGGCCAAGTTTAATTGTTCTTTCCTAGGGGAAACAAAAACAAACATTTTAATTCACTAAGGAGATCTAACAGGCATTCCTGCTGTTGTGCTTGCTTTTTAGCTTGCATTTCAGAAACAGCCCGTAAGAGTTTTGAATCATTGTGAGACATTGACTTCAGGGGGTCAGATGTTCCTGGAGTTTGGGATGTACATATCAGTTCACAGGGGTGATGTGTTGTGTATTTAGTTGCAGAGTGAACTGTGTTTACATACCTGGATAACAAATAAAGATCGCAGCTTTCTGCTTTCCTTCACCTCATAGATTTTCGCATCAAGATGGCAGTAGTGTGAAAAGTCAATATTGGAAAATGTTTCAAGTTACAGTTTCAGAGATTGGAGAGGGAGTTCTTATCATCTTTTGACTACCCTTTTCTTTTTATTCTCTAATGTGGGCACCTTCCAAAATACAGGAAAGATGCTTGAGGATCTTATCCTTTATTTTTCGCTTCTTTAAAAATTATTTTGTATTCTTATTTTGAAAAGCCAGCATGTTTGACGGCAATATTTAAATGTTTTAGAGCACTCCCCCCATTTTATACATGAAGTGTAAATAGCAGTGGGTAAGCTCTTCTGCAGCAATTCCACTGACTGTCCACGATGACATTGACCTTGTTTAGACTGACTTGCACAAGTACAGGCCGCACTAATTCTTTTAAAATACTGACAGTACCATGTCTTACCTCAGTGAGCTCACCCACTTTCTCACTGTTCAACGGGGAAGCCCTTTTTCCTTTTTTTCTCCTTTTTTTTTTTTTTTGACATACTTTTTGGTTCAGATACTTATTCACATCTCTCTGATAAGCACAGTTTGATTTGCAGCTAATTGTAGCAACTGATTTTCATTATTTATGAGTGTCATTGTCGGAATCCATTTGGAAGTCTGACCGAGATAAAGCCGATTCCAACTTCTGATACAGCCACAGCAATAAAGCAATTAACCACACTAGTTAAAATGTGCCGAGGCCTAGAGGGTGCTAATGTCTTTACAACCAAATATTTACTACATTGTCCATTATGTTTGATTTATTTCCTAGAAGATTTGACATGTTATAATTTTATCACAAATAATTTATAATGCCCTCTTTTAAAAAATATCTAATGAATGTTTCTCACATCAGCCTATTAGCTTTAAAATGTTCATAGGTTTAAGAGACAGAAGTAGGAAAATAAAAATATGAGTAATATAAATGCCTAATATTCTTAAAAGGTTTGGTTATTAGACAGTACCTTTTAAATCAGTCTTTGCCATGCTATCATTCTTTACTATTATGCGTTTTGATTCAGGTTGGTACCTAATTCTCAGACTTTACCATGTCGACAAAAGGCAAGCAATGGAAGAGCCATACATATACATCCTATGCGCCAACATTTTCTCACTCTTCTCATCCATAGTATCATAAAACATATGTGAGATTTCAAGACTAAATATAGGATTGGAAAAGTCATTAATAACAGTGGTCATTTTAAAGTGTCACCTAATTTAAACACTTTTGCTTTAAGTTATTGCAGTGTCATGAGTTTTATTATGCTCAATTTATTAGTAAAGGCCTGCAGAGTTCACAGCCATTTATTTTTCAGGGAACTTGATTTTATCATTAATTTTTAAATACATAATACTCCCGCTTTATTTTTAGAGTGCACTTTATTTGCAAAAATTGGTTTACTCTGATCAATACAGATGTTTTCAAGTGTTTATTAAAAAGTCTAGAAAGTCAAAGATATCCAAAATGTGCTGTAGATTTTCAAGACAAAGTTTAGTGTGTACACACACATACTACATGTTTATATTAGCTGCTAAGTTAAGGTGGGAAGAATAATAAAACTGATGAAGCTCCTGTTTTATCTAATGAGGAACTTATTCTTGAGGGAAATCTTTTTCTCTTCCAAAGGAGTGACATCTTGGCAGGGAAATCCTATTGTTTAGGACTAAAGGCAGGATGCAGAAAATAATTTTGACAATTTCTATTGCTTCATAAGTCTGCTAAACAAAATTCTATCATTGGTCACTAATGCTTTCTGCGAGTTGAGTTCTCACGGTTGGTGCCACCTGACTTGCCCATCTCTCAGGAGGTGCTTATGGTCTTAAACAGGTAACAAAAGAGCTCTAAGCTGGGGCCAGCCTCCCATAACTGCACGCACTTGACCATATGCCAAAGCAAAGCTAATGTAAACACCTGGTGCTGATAGCTGAACAGCTTGAATGCTTGAGTGTTTATTTCAGGGAAACTTTCTTTAAAAATATTAAAAAAAAAAAAAAAAAAACCTAACCCTAAACATATACTCACCAGTTGTTATCTTTTTTTCCCCCTAATTAGGACAGAATTTTACCCTAAGGCAGTTAGGAGTTTGTGAACCAGCAACTCGAAGAGGACTGGCATTTTGTGCGGAAATGGGGCTCCCCCACAGAGGTTACTCTATCAGTGCAGGGTCAGATGCTGATACTGAAAATGAAGCAGTGATGTCCCCAGAGCATGCCATGAGACTTTGGGGCAGGGGGGTCAAATCGGGCCGCAGCTCCTGCCTGTCAAGTCGGTCCAACTCAGCCCTCACCCTGACAGATACGGAGCACGAAAACAAGTCCGACAGTGAGAACGGTAAGTTTCATTTTTTGCTTTATAATGTTGGCATTCAGTGCTTCTGTTTTGGTTGACTCTGGGGACATGTTTTCCTTCCTTTCTTCCTTCCTCCCATCATTCTTTCTCTTTCTTTCTTCTTCTTTTCTTTTTGTTTTAATGCAGTGGAATCCAAGAAATGTCCTTGAATGATGCATTTTTTTCCTGGAAAAAAAAATCAATATTTGACATCAGATTGTTAAATTAGGCAAGCAGTCTATGATGTGTTAGCTATAGTTTTGAAAAACAGTTTAATCATATACAGGAAAAAAAAAAGATTAGCTTTTACTTATCTTGGACCATGTCACCTGTTATCCTCTGTGGAATAGGAAAGCAAGTGTTGATAACATTTACCCCAGAGCCATCTTGCAATCAAAGATGTCTTTGTAGATTCCTCTTGAAGATATCTCAAAGAAGTTGCAGAATCTTAGAATGGATGAGTGAGCACACAGAATAGTTTATTAACAGGGCTCAAGTGATTGAAGAACAAATTTGATCATGCTTTAGACTTACTAGTTGATGAGAGCAATTGAAATCTTGGTAAAGACGGAGAGTGTGGCCTTTGATGTGCTTTGGGGACTAGATTACTGTGCAATTAAATCCACACACAAAAATTGGATTTTAGGATATCTAAATAGCAGCTTTACATATTGTAAGAAAAAGGTCTTTATAAAGTATCAGAACTTTTTTCCTCTTGCCAATGTGGGATAATTAAAAAAAAAAAAAACAGTTCATTTATATGCAATAATAAATTTTAAAGAATATCTAATTTTTAGTCAGTACTGCTTCTAGGAAGATTTGGGGCATTGGGCCAATGCACCAGACAACAAAAAATCATTTCTGCTTCCACTTGTAATATTAACAGTGCATATGCTACTTCAGTCTAGTTATTGATGCTATGCATATCCGATGCATCAAAAAGCAAAAAGAAAATTAAACTGGAAGAATTGCATGACATTCGAAAAGAAAAATGCTTGTTTTATCAATGATATTTCAATTTTATTATTTATTGGGCAACTTTGTGGGCTTTGCTCTGTAATAAGAAAGCAGATCTATTGTTAGCTTTCAGTTTTAGCGAAGTCTCAGTATGAAGTGGTTCCTGGTGCTTCTCGCTGTTTATTAGAAATGTTTCCTTTCTATTCATGAAAAAGTCTAAGTTAAACCAATGCAAACAATTTCTTATCTTATGTAGAATTCTTTAGTGCATTAAACCAAAATCAAGACCAATTAATAACAGGTACTCAATATCTTCATTTTGGAAGTGTCAGCTCTTGGTGGAGACTGGTATTATTCCAGGCCAAAGAATAAACAAGGACAATTATTTTTGACAAAATGAGTCTTAAAATCAGGCAGACAACACTTCTCTCAGCTAATCCATTCACTGCAGTGAATCTGTGTTTATATCAATTTTCGTAGTGGATTCCAAAGTCACTAGCCTTAAATATATACAATATTGCTTCCTATCCAGTTGCACTTCATGTAACGTTCCTTGAGCAATTGCAGGTACAATGGCTATATTCAAATGTAGCATCTGACATTTGATTTTCTTAAACAATACCATTTGTGATGTTATAGAAAAGAATAGAAGGCAACAGGATAATGCCATCGGTTCTGCTCATCTGCATCATAGATCATCCATATCTGTATCTATTAAATATTTTTCACATTCGGTCAGTTTGCCCTTTCCACCCAAAACCTCGGTAGCTTCTCTTTTTCTCTCTCTCATAAGAAGTGTATCTTGTTATGGTATCTATAGTGGTAAAACATAAACTAATTTTATTTTTTTAATTATATATCTGCTAGAACTATCTCACAGTGAATTCCCAAACACGTGCCATTTTTTTTTCTTTTCCCAAAATAGGAAACTACAAACTTTATAACCTTTAGTTAACAAAATATAATATCCAAATATTTGGGAGGAGAGGAGGAAGACTTTTGAGTTTCTCAGACCACTGCCCTTCTCCACTTGCATAGATTATTCCTAACTAGAGGAGAAACTGGTTTCCCCAGGAATCTCATAGCCATGTTCTTTGGGTGATGTAAAGGCATGAAAAGCATCATGCTTTCATTTCTCCGAGTAGTGGTTAGGAAGCAGAATGAAGAGAGACAGGGAGAGTGTCAAGAGCCTTGCCTTGAAATTCAGAACATTCCCCAGCATTTTTTGAGAGTAAACAGGTCAGCCAAGTTAAGAGTATAAAGTGTCAAAAGCAATGTTTGTAGAGTTGGGCAAAGTGATGACTTAAACTTGTGTTTACTCTTTGCCCAAGGTTTGGTTGTGGCTGTTTTTTTAAACAACATTTTGATGGTCTAAGAATTTCCAATGAGAGCAGTTTTAAGAAAGGAAACAAGAGGAAATAAAGTAGATATGTTGTCTTAATGAATACTAGCTATTTCGTATATTTAATGTATGTGTCCATAGGAACATTTCAGATTAATTTATTTGTTCTGAAATTTCAGTGATTACTCAAAAGGAACAAGATTTCATTTAAAGTAATTAATTGCATTAAGATATAGGGAAGTATAATTTTCTGAGGTATTTAGCAGACCTTATAATTTTGAATTGAGGTGCTAACAAGAGCATTGAGAATTTTTTCCTGATATAAAAAATTATGGGTTTTTCCCCTTAAGTTGGGTTATAGTAAGAATTAAAATTTCAGTCATACACAGGTTCTTGTAACATCTTTATAAACAATATTCTCAAAACAAGTACATATTTTTACATTTCTTAGTACTTCTAGTCAAATAGTTCTAATATAAAACTACTAAAATAATTCAACTCTACTCTCCTCAGATATTTTAAATTGCTGTAACATTAAAGGCTGTTGATTCTCTGGTTATATTTCCCTCTGACTCTTCATTTCTTTTCATTGCCTAATTTTATTCATTTTTGTACTAGTTTGAGATGTGTCCTTGGAAGTTCTATTATATCACTAAAGGTCGAAATGAGAAGGGCATGGGTAAAATAACTCTCCAAAAGGAAACTAATTTAAGAACTAGACACTGATTTGTTTTCATCTGGTTTAACAAGGGAGTTTTCGTTGACTGTTTTCATCATTTGGAATAAGTGTGAATGAGGCTGTTTTACCCAGAAAAAAAATGTTATTAAACATTTGTAAAATTATGCAAGCAAAGTGCCTGATGTTCTAGTTATAACTTCAAAGAAGAATTTAGTCACTAAAAGGGATTAGATTTCATTTATTTATTGATAAGGAGGCCAACAGTTCAAGTTAAGAAGGCGCTAGGACTGCTGTGAGGCTAATGAAATTTTGATGGCCTGAGCATCCCACAAGAGTCGGAGAACATTCGGACCATGTCACACAGCTCCATGTTAGCAGAGGCTCAAAACAAGTGATAAGATTTTTTTCTTTTTGCAAAACTCTTCACCAACCATGGGGGATTTGAAGTTAAAAAGAATTTCGAGAGAAAATTTTTTTACAGTATATTACATTTTATATGGAATTCCAAATGTTAATCTTGTTCCAAATTAATAATATGGAAGAAGTTCTTTGTTGACACACATTGATGGCTGAGGTGTCATTGTAAGTCAGCTGCTATGCACCAGGGCAAATGCTGGAGGGGCAGTGATTCGTGGCCACCTATTAACCGCAGTTCGAGTAAGCTGATGAGAAGTTACAAAACAAATGTGTTGGGACAGCTTTACCTAATCAGAGGTAAAATCACCAGTATCCTATGGGTTATTTTAGTCCTCTTTTCTGTATTTGATGTGTTGTTAAAAGACCCCTGACTGAATTCCCATGATCAGCTTTGCAAGTCCTGTGATCTGATCTCTATTCTAAATATCTATTTAAATGTCAGGAAGAAAGAACCTTTTACAGTATTTTCAAAACATCAGTCTTTAAGCTTTAAAAAAATATTTGCATGGAGAATAATTCGGACTATCAAGAGATGTGCAAAAAACCCAAAGAAGGATGAGGACATTGTGTGTATCAAGAAAATAAGAAACAAAAGTCATCGGGACCGTGAAGATATTTAGCACAGAAATGTAAGTGGGAAAAGATATACTAAAGTTAGTTTTGTGATATAAATACATAAATAAAAATGTTTGCATGTGCATCGTTTTCTAGAAAAAGCTGAGCACATATTATCCCTTGTCATCCAGCAGGAGGTTATGGTGATAACCTGGATTCAGGTTCACACTGATCAGGGTTCAAATTCTTTCATTCATCCCCTGAGACTGTTTCCTCCTGAATCACCCAGAGTGGGAGTTCTCAACTTTTCTGTCTCTGTCTGTGACTTCGCGAGTTACACTGCTAGTTCCAGCACTGTGGTGCTCTCCTGTTGGAGGTCCCTCACCTTGCTCCTTCTCCCCACCTCCTCTACCTCTTAGTGCCCTGTGGCGAAAGATGACCTTTGATGTCAGGCAGGCAGGGAATTGGCACTGCTCTCCCACCTCATCAGGACTCGGGCCCGCGGTGCCCCCACTGAGGGCAGTGATTGAGAGCATGTTGTCCAGAGACATCCCCCTGGTTTTGTATTAGCGCCACCACCTCCCAGCTGCGGGACTTTGGGTAAGTCACATAACCCTCCCATGCTACAGTTTCCACGTGGGTAAAATAGAGATAATAGTAAATAGTCTACAGTCCTGTGAGGATAGGGCTGTTGTGAGGATTACATGAGCTCTGGTGTGTATTGTGCTTAGAACAGTGTCTGGCCACTAGTGAGTTCCAGTAGGTGTGTGCTCTTATTCACGTTCATGAAAGGTGAAAAATTATGTCTCTCCATTAAGTGGTTATGAAGATTAAGTTGAATCAACAATATCAAGTACCTACATAGTTTTGGCCCACAATAAATGTTCCCTCTTCCCCCTCTCTCCACTTTCTTAACCGCACCCTCCCGAGCCTTAGTCAAGTGTTTGTGCTTTTGGCAAGATGAGGGAGAACTAATGGTCTCCTCCAGAGAAGGCTCAGATAATTTGCACAGTCTGGAATTTCTGTCACCATTTATTGACTCTCTTATTTTCCTCCAAAACCCCACATCCTTTTTAATTTACTGTAATTAAATGAATGTACATTGAATGGTGCTGATAATTAGTCTGATGGCTGTAGACTTCAAAGACTTTACCATGCTCCTTCCCCTCCTGGCCAAAGGAAATTTCAAAAGTAGTGTTTCCCTCAAAGGCATGTTACTTAGACAGCCAGTCAATTAAAAGGCAATTTAACCGATGCTCATTAGTTCACACAATAAAATAAATCATTCCAGGAAGGCTTCGTTTCTCACCTGGGGTCTTAGCAATGTACCTGTTATAGGACCCCACTAAGGCCACACTAATTGTGGATGATACCAAAGTGTTAAGGGCTGATTTGGCTAACAAAGAAGGGTATAGCACTAAAGTGCAGTCTTTTTTTATGTTAGGGATGCTTGCTTTGCACAGCTGAAACACTTTTCAGGGAACCAATTTTACTTGTCTGTTGAAATAGTATTTAATAGTCTGCTTTTCTGTATGGAAAGATAAAGTCTCAAAGTTGAGTTACTGTATTTTAAAAGGAAAAAGGTATACCTCTTAAACCAACTTGATAAATGATTGTAGTAATACAGCTTACATCAATCTCTCAACAGAGAACTCTAGCTATTTTGCAATCCAAATTTCCATGTCAGGCAGAATATGTTCTCTGGAAGAGTGGGCAGTGCAATTTCTTCTCTTTCTGAGCAACAGGTGAGAGAGAGGAAACAGAAGGACTTGAGCTCTTCTATTACCAATTAAATTGTAGAAGAGTTTGGGAGAAAATGCTAGTGGTCTTGGAGTGCCTCGTTATGTCAGTACTTGTGATGCGTCTAGGACAACACAGATCCTATTTCTCTCCTGGCTCGTTTCACCAGGAGATAATATTTGAGTTTTCTGAAGAAAATTTGAAGAGAGGTGTACTTTGTTGCCTCACTCAACCAACCTTTCTTTCAGCCTACTTTGGAAATTGATTTTAAGAATTAAGATGGAATTTCATTGCTGTAAGAAATATATGGTATTTCAGTGTTATTCTAATTTTATGAGATTCTATTATACCTACTAAACTATAACTTGAATATAAATTCCACTACGGGCCTTCTTCTGGCATGTAATGGTCAATGATGGCAAGGTCTGCTGTTGTAAATTATATTTTAGGTGTTCTGGGCTGTCAAAAAATAGCAAAAGTAATATGTTGGTGTGCTTACTAAATCAAACTCAGAATTTCAGTCCTGCTTTACAAAATACAGTTGAATAGTTTCTAATATATAAAAATAGTTACAATGCCTTGATATGTATACATTGATAGTTTTAATAGCAACTTGTCACTTTGAGCAAAAACTTCCGTATTTCACTTAAGGATGAAATATTTTCACTTCGTAGATAGGTACAAGTCATTCTTGAGCATAGTGTTACGATTTAAATAAAATTCTAAAAAATATTTAGTTTTATGAAACTAGAGTTATGGCTACTATAAAGTCCACTACTATTACTATGTACTTAAGTGCTTCTGTATATTTACATTTTTCCATTCTAAGAGGACTTTTGGAAAACTTGGCAGTTTGCTACTCTTCACATGGATATTACTATTTCTATTAAACTCAACTTGCATTGTAAGTATTTTTGTTTAAAGTATGTAGAATATATGCTATCTCCATTTAAATTCTAAATTCTCTTTAGTTGTAGAGTTGAAGTGAAAGTGAAGCGTACTATGCACGTATCAAAACTGATGATGTATGCTATTTTGATTCTTGAATGTGTTTTTGATATCCTTGAAAAATCACAGTGGTAGCAGTAAAATTGTTTTAATTAATGAATTGAACAGCAGTGAGTGCTGAATCAGGTTTATTGATGTAATTATCACTGAAATAGAAAAATAAGTGTTAGAGCCATAGAACCTTAGTTTATTTGCCATTCTGAGGGTATTCGAGTGTTTGAAGAGCAACTATTTTTTTGTGTGTTATTTAAAGAATATTATATTCTTCTCAAGTCATAATCTGTTTATTAACATTACATAAACATACAGTTTTATATGTTACATTATTTACTGAATCATTTGAATGACAGATTCACTATATTAAAATTTTTTTATATTTATCAGCTGACTTGAGATAATTTTCCATAATAGATAGACTGTATATAACTAAATGTAAAAGCGATTTGAATGCATATTAAAATGGATAGAAAGGCATATAAACTTGAGAAAAGAGCAATTAAAAACGTCTCACTACTACTATTGCCTTGATTTTAAATATTATTATTTTAAGTTGCACAGAAGCTGAAAACTGCACGAAGTTTGAATGTGACTTATTAAATGGATTTTGTATTTAGTAAATCAACTAAATCTTCATTCAGTGAATACAAATGCTGGGTATTGTACCAGGTGCTGGAAAACAAAAATGAGTGAGGTGTAGTGCCTGACCTTAGATGCTCACAGGCCAGTTGGGCAAACGGGCAAGTAGACATAGAATTAGGTTTTAATTTGGTAAATGTTGTTACAACACAATATGCAAAGCAAGTGTCAGCACAGAGCAGATTGTTGCTGAGGGAGCATGGAGCAGGAGGGGAGAGAATGTTTCATAACAAAGGAAGGAAGTGGCTGGTGGCTCACACCTGTAATCCCAGTGCTTTGGGAGGCTGAGGCGGAAAAACTGCATGAGGCCAGGAGTTCAAGACCAGCCTGGGCAACAAGTGAGACCTCGTCTTTACAAAAAATTGAAAAATTAGCTGCAATGAGCTATGATCGTGCCACTACCCTCCAGCCTAGGGGGGAGAAAAGAAAAAAAAAATGGAAGGAAGTCACATTGGAACAGAGGCTTAAAGGATGTGTAGAAAAAATTCAAGACATTGACAAAGTAGCAGAAGAGACATGTAAAATCCCTGGGGACTTCTCTGAAAGCCACAAGTGGTTTGGTGCCTGGAACACAGGAGAGCTGAGGCTGGATAAGAAGCCCCAGAACACACCGAAAGGGCTGTCATGGTGATGCTAAGGGATTTGCACTTTTTCCTGTGGTAATGGGGAGGCTCCAAAGGATTTTAATGCAGAGGAATAGTAAGGTCATGTTTACATTAGAAAGTACCCAGAAAGCAGTTCACAATGTCAACTGTCTTTCCCAAAAGAGAGCAAGCCCTGCGGTGACATGGACTTGTTCACCATAGTATGTCTGTGCTCACCTCACCCAATACCGGAGCCTAGAAATGAAATTTTTGTTGAATGGATAAATAATAGACTTAGAGGTCAAAATTGGAAGCAAATTGGTCAAATAGGTAGACTAATTATCAAAGGTAATTGGTAATTATCAAGGTGGGAAATATAAAAGTTGAACCAAGAACCAGGAAGGAAAGAGAGACCCGTTCAAATAGGATCAAGATTTGGGGATTAATTCATTGTGTGGGGTCAGGGAGAAGGGAGACATTAAAAGAAAGACTGTCTTCTCTAACGTGAGAGACTGGGTGAATGATGACATAATCCAAGTTAGAGATTAAAGTATTTTGTTTGTGGTAAAGTTAGCAATCCAGATAAGGACAGAGTGTTTGAGGTGTCTGTGGGGCACTGAAATTCAGTAATTTATTAGACAATTATGTATAGGTAGGAAATTCAATTCGATTTTGTTTAGAAATATTTACTCTATGATCTGTATGATTGCATTTAAGGCCATGGGGCAGAATTAAACCTCTCCCCAAAAGCAAATAGAATGAGAAAAGAAGAGGACTGAAGACAGAATCCTGAGACCCCAGTATTTAACATGAGGGTATAGATGAAGCACCAATAGGAGAAACAGAAAGGGACCTCCTATGCAGGCAAAAAGAAACAAAAGATTCATTCACAGAAGACAAGAGAGACAGGGTATATTCCGCAGAGTCAAAAACTTCCACAAGTCTGCCATGTAAAAGGCCAGAGGCATCCTTTGGATTGGACAGAAAGATATGTTTCCGTGTTGTGGGTGTGGCAGTGGTTGAAAGTTGAACAGAAGCCTAAAATGTGGCACCAGCCAGGGGGGATTATTCTTTCCAAAGCTCAGCTAAGAAAGAGAAGAGCTGGTCTGGGGACTCCTGGGGAATCCAGCGGCAGGAATATTTTTCTACTGGAAGACATTTCGGCATCTTGGTGAGGAGAGGGAAGAGGTGATATGGTAGGAGAAGGTGAAGGTGGAGGAGATTAAGGGCCTCTGAGGGATTAGGAGTGAAGGAGCCTTGGAATATAAACTCACGTGACTGTAGATTCCTCCAAACTTTTTATCTTTTAAGGTGCTTTTCATCTTACAACTTTGTGTGCACAATTAGTTTGGTATTTGCTATGGAAAAGGTTTACTAAAAAATATGTATTTCTGTCTAATATTGATTGAAATTATAACAAGTGAAGTCAGGGTAGTATAAATTGATAATATTTGATGGAACTGAGAGTGTATTGCTACCAAAAGGTTTTTGGGGGGGAAAGTACATTCTTGCCCAAAATTGATGTTTTATTTAAAATAGGTCTATAAATCTATAAAACTGTAGTTATACATCCAGAGTCTAATGGAAAACAGGTAGTTATCAAGGCTTTGGAGCCAGGACTACAGATTATTCTCAGTATTAATCCAGAGATGCAGGTAACTTCTTATTCTCTTTCCTTGATCCTTGTTATATGTGTGTGTGTGATACATATGTGTGTGTATAGGTTTGTATATACACATATATGTATATATGTGTATATTTGTATGTGTATCATCTTTGCCCTAAGGATCGAATTAATAGCTAACCTTAGTAAACACCACATGATTTTGCACTAGCTATCTTAAATGCCTTTTCATTGCTTAAAAACAAAAGACATGTTTAGAAACATAAAATCATATAATCATTTTTGATTTTTTAATGAACACTCAGGAGCCAAAATCAAACATTAATTTTTTTAAAAAAATATACAAAAGGGAACCAAAGATCCTAGTTACAAGTGATATGTCCAAAAGAAATAGAAATAGGCTATAAAAAGCCAGAGTGGTAGTTATTATTTACATATTGCAAATTTAGAAAATTTTGACCTTGTGAAAGAATTATTTAGAATAAACTGGTTAATATCAAAGTAGTCAGTATGAGGAGGCTTGCCTTTCCAACTGGTGTATATAGGAGTATTAAAGTTCACAAAGAGAGAACTTAAAATTTTGACATACAGCAGATGGAGATTCCTAGGGGATTTGAAAGTGCTTGAATGAAATGTCAGTTGCTGCAGAAAACAAGTACAAAATATTCCCTTATAATGGACTGTGTCTCATTTACTCTGACTGGAGTACCATTGTATGGATGGCAGGGTAAGAAATGTACCTATGGGTGAACCAAATTTTTCCAATAAACCTTTTAAGGAATTTAAGGTTTCAGATAATCATAAGAATTTTGTAAGCATTTATTCATTATTTCTAATGTACTGTCTTAATAACCCAAGTAAAATGATGAGATATGACAGACATGATAAGAATGGAACTTTAGATCAAACTTAAGAATAAATTACTATGAGCGTTTAAATTCATTCCCTTAATTTATCTATTTTAATTACTTAACATTACATGTTCATTGAACAACTCAGAGAAGTAGATGGATGATATTAGCTAGTTTCTATTTTGGTATTTACACTTTTATTCTTAATCTGTATGTGTATATTTTTAATCAAAATTACTATTTCTGTCTTAACATAAGTTTCCCCATGTTGTTAGATATTTTCTAAAACATAATCCTTTTTTTTCATGCTATGAGTTATAATATAATGTATCTGCTACTTTCGGACATCCAAGTTGTTTGAATTTTCACTATTATAAATTATACAGTAATAACTGTCTCAGTGGCCAAATCTTTGCCCCTAATTCTGTCATTACCTCAGGAAAAATTCTTGAAAGTGGAATTTCAGAGCCAAAGGGTATGTACGATCCAAGGCTTTTGATACACCCTGTCAAAATGCCCTGCAGAAAAGCTTGTATCAATTTATGCTCCCACCAACAGTATAAAAAAGTGCCTTTTTCCATGAGCCATTGACAAGGAGTATTGCCAGGCTTTAAATTTTTTGGCAATTTGACAGATGAAACATAGTGTCTTACCATTGTTGTAATTTATATTCATTTGATTAATGAGTCGATTCTATTTTCATATATGTATGTACCATTTGTATTTCTTTTTTCATTAATTGTCAATTCTTGCCTCTGTCCATTATTCTGTTGGTGTATATGAAGAAATGGGTCATCCAGTTCATAAGGAAAACTGAAGGCAGAGGTGGAATTCCAGGACACCAGGACATTTTTTCCCCTTTGTACACATGTGGCCTTGATGAGACAGGTTTGGTTGCAGGAAGACCTTTTTTGTATAAATGTGGGCCTTCTGCTCAGAGATACATGTGTAAGTTCCCCAATAGTGAAGAAGGTATTGTACCCTACAAGTGTACACGAGCTGGGCACAGGGCAAATTTATGGTCCTAGAGTCTGGCAGGATGCTGTGTTGCTTCAATAGCTGCACGCTTTTTACTGGAGATTCTAGGTGCCAAAAAAATCTTTATTTACTCTGGTTCAGAGTAGCTAATTCATTTCCACGAAGTTTCTGTATCCTTATTAAATACACAAAAAATTTAAAGCAGGTGATAATAGCATTAGGAGGTAGATCTCTTTCTACGTCCCTTTTCCATAGCCTGTTGGAAAAGACACAGGAGTTAGATAGAAATACAGTTGTGCATCGCCTAACAATGGGAATATGTCCTTCAAAATGCATCATTAGGTATTTCCTCATGGTAGGAACATCCTAGAGTGAACTCACAGAAACCTAGATGGACGGCATAGCCTACTACACCCCTCTGGGCTGTAGGCTACAGACCTGCACAGCATGTGACTGGGCTGAATACTGAAGGCAATTGTAACATGATGGTATTTGTCTATCTAAACACATCTAAATATAGAAAAGGTACAGTAAAAATATGCTACCATAATCCTATGGGACTACTGTCATATATGTGGTCTGTTGTTATTTGATAGATGACTGTATAGATATAGATTTTTGTTATTAAGTTGTAGTGGTTTTTATAGGATAAGAATCTTATTAACCCTTTGTCCTCTTTGTAAATATTTAGATCCTAATCTTGTGTAAATATTTTCCTTAGTTTGACTTTGTTTGAGGTATTTTTGGTACAAGGAATTTTCTAGAAACTTTAAAATATAGTCAAATCAATGATATTATTTACTTGGGGTTTCTTTTATGCTTAGAAATGTTGACATCACCCTAGAGCAAATACTCATTTACATTTTCTTCCTCTTTTTAAATTTTTTTTTTACATTTAATCCATGTGAATTTTTTGGTATAGTATGTGATGTAGAAATTTAAATTTATTTTTTTACATCATTCACTTTTGTAAATGTCATTTAACTAGGAGGTACTTCATATTGTCTAATAAATATATATATAGAGAGAGATATATACTATTTATTTAAATTTCAGCAATGTGACATTAATAAAAATTTGTACTGTTGAATCTTTGCAAAGAAGTGGGGTAGTATTTGTGAAATAGCATATATAAATGGCAGTTTTTAGATACTAAGTTCAGGTTTGGTAGTTTCTAGAATAGAAACATTTAGAATGTTAACTAAAAAAATATTTTCAGGAATACACAATTAGCCACTAGCAGTGTAATATGTAAGCTTTAGGCATTGTAAAAAAATGCAGTAGCAGAAAAATATACTTAAATAGGCTTAGGGAAGTTACGTGTATGTCAGAAGCAGTTATCAAGATCTATTTTTCATTAAAAAACAAAGCATTAACCTTGCAAAAAGTCAGGGTATATTTAGGACATATTTCATGAACATCCTATATTTTGAGAGGTATTTTTAAATATCTTTAAAATACATCCTGTCAATCTTATAGGCTTATAGATAACAGGACTTTATAAAGAGGAAACAATTAGAAGACAAAGCAACTTGATGAAATAGGTTGACAAACCACACATTGAGAAGAGAAAAGCAATAAGGATTCAGAAAAGGAAAGATTTTACCGAATGTGTAAGTTGAGCAGGACTTTTGGAAGATGGCAAAATATGTTTAAATGCAGCAGAAGAATAGTTCATGCTTATACTTGGAACAACTTTAAGAAATGTTTAGAAGCAGCAAGAAGAAATGACTGTGGCAAGGAGGCCACCCAATCTGGAGGAATCCTCTTGGCAGGCAGTGGAAGTTACAGTTGACAGTTAAATGGAATTCCTCACAAAGAGCTGGAGACCTCAGGCTGAAATGGGGGTAGTGTCTGCCCAGTTTACGTCCTAAAGCAGAGTTGAGACATGATGAATGATGAATGGACTATTGCAAGGTGAGCTTGGAATTGGTGAGCCATGATGCATTATGAACCAGGAAGGTGTTATGTCATGAATAGAGAGGAAGAAAGAAGTTGTAGTAGTGTTGACAGGGCTTTGAATGTGACAGAAGAAAAAGAAGGAGCCAAAGATGACGCCAAGCTTTTGAGTGTAGAACATGGAAAATTGTTGCTGTAATGGGGGAGAGGGGGGGAAAGGTTATAAAAAGATAATTAAAATAGACTGTCATCTGCACAATTATATAAAGTCATAGTACAGAAGAGTTCATACTGTAGTTTGTGAAATAGTATACAGTATATAAAAGATGTTTTCCAAAACCAAAAATAAATATGATTTAAAGGAAAACATAATGGTTTTATTAGAGAACAAGTTGGACAATGAACAATGAAATATCTAGCTCAGACTCAAAATAGGAAAAGTTGTTTTTCTGTGTTTCCTGAGTCATCCCTTAGAACAGGGCATTCAGTGATCACTCAGTATCCAGCAGAAATACTACATGATAATCTTCCAGTTAACTCCCATATACCTGTGCTCCAATACCCTAAGGTGTGCTAATTCACTACTAGAGTAAGACCTTAGAGATTGAGGAGCAGAGTTTGAGAATATTTTACCTCCATACATTTTAGTTACTACCTGCCAAATGTCAAAACAGTTGCAACATAAAATAGATTTCCTATACTCTTGACTTAGTATTTATCTTCACCACAGCCATAATGAGGGTTTTGCCACTATTATACTCTCCACGAGAACTTCCTGAGAACACAAGAATCCGAGTCAGGGTGGTGCAAGGAAGTGGGCTGCAAGATTAACAGCACAGCATTTTCCCCTTCCCCCTGTGAGTCCCAATCCTGATTAAGATTTTAGATCAAGACTGTTGAGTTGTGTAGATGGCTTGTTAAAGGCACATCGGATGCCCTGACCCTCTGCCAGTAGACCCTTAGGATCCTGTAAAGACAGGCCTAAGAGTCTGGTATCTCTTAATGGTCAACATTTACATCTTTAAGGATCTTCGTGTTAACTTCCTGTTTCACCATTAGTGGATTGACTGCTTTTGCTATTTTATCTCAAAATCAAGAGATTGGTACAGGGGATCAGAAGAGCTATATATTTTCACCTGTCTGTCCCCAAATCGATCTATAAAATTGATGAAAAAGGATCAGTTTGGAGGTAAAAGTTTGTATATTAAAGGATAAAAATATTGCCCATATATACCCATGAGTCCTGGTTACTTCCCCCATATTTCAAGCAGTTTGCACTGAATGTGCGGCTCATTGCTGGCTGCCAGCTGCCAGGGAAGATTTCTTTTCCTGAAGAAATATCAGAAAGGAGTGAGAACTTAGGTTGACCCCTTTCCATCAGATGCGTTTCTTATCCTCTTTTAATTAGAAATTTTCCCTGATAAAAATCCTGTTCCTCTCACCAGTGCTGGTTCTGCTACTCAGACCCTGTTCCCTGGGGAACAGTTTGTGTTCTTTTCAAAATCCTTTGACTTCCCATAGCCAGTGTCATTACTGTACAGAAGCACTTTGAAAACATTTTGTAACAGTGATCTTTCCAATGATAATTGCTATGGATTTTAGATATGAATGTCGTTTTTATTGTTCTTTAAGAAAACCATTATGTGAGAATCCGTATGGCAGAGAAGTTGATAGAGCTGGAAGCAGAGATAGATATTTGGATTTGTCAAGCACTTGTTACATTTAATCTTTACAACCACCCTCTGAGGTTAGTATTATTATCTATATTTTATAGAGGAAAGAAAACTTGAGGCTTAGAGAATCTAAATACCTTGCTCAGGTCACACAGATACTGAATGACAAAGCCAGGAGTTAAAGCCAGTCTAATTCCAAAACCTACTGTAATACACTGTCTATTCTTGCATAGAATCTATTGGTATCTAGACAGTAGTAGGAATGTGGTCCCCTCAGATCACTTAGTTTTCAATGAGAAGGAAAAAGCCTTTTAAGTTTAAATCTCCTCCATGTCATCATGAGCTTCTGTGTAGTTGTAGTTTGTTTCACACCTCTTAGTTTAAGATGAAATCCTATTAAATTAAGAAAAGTTTCATAGGCACAGTGGTAAGGGCACTTAATTAGAAGTTAAGAGATCTGGTTTCTTCTTCTGGTTCTATCATTAATTCATTGTTTTACTTTGGACAATTTTCCCTGGAGTCTTTGGGTCTAAGTTTCTTCAAACTGTGCCTTCTTATTAATTTTTTAAATCTGCATTAGTTTATCTTCGGTTAAGCTAATTTTGCAAAGTTTTCTCTTGAGGATTTCCCTCAAAGGAAGAAAGTCATGTTGGATCAGGACAGCTCTAGCAAAATGAAGACATGAAGCATAAAAATCTGATAAACCACTTAAAGTGGCAAGAAAAGTTGGACTCATCTTTTTGTATCAATCAAACATAATCCAAGTTTCCTTTGCTTCTGTGTGTGTGTCTCTTATAAGTATCACATCCACAAATAGTGGAACAATGACCCTTGAACTAATATGATATCTACTGTTGCCTACAAAATGTTGTTATTTTTTATTTTGTTTTGACTAACATTCCATCTATATTACTCAGTTATTTCGGATTGCTAAAATAAATTTATTTTAGTGCTAAGAGTTTCGTCTAAGATTAAGAATTCTATGGCATTTTATTATATAAATTTAGAAAACTTGCTTAGTAATAATATTCAGGAAGAAATTTTTTGGTGAATACCTTACCATACCTAGCAAACAGGTACCATGTTTAATGGATTAATAAAAAAATAAATGATATTACCTAAATATTTCAATCAATCTTTTTAAAAAAATACTCAAACCAGTTTTAACAAACAAAAAGAGTAAATAAAGTTTTCTCTTCCCTTTTAAGTCTTTCACTTTTCAAAGAGAAAGGTTTGCTGTGGAACATACTATTTTATTTAACCATGGTCATACCTGATTTCCATACATGAATTATTCCTACCCCAAATATCCCCATGTATTTTTATCTGTGTCTTTCTTGAGATACTAGGGTCTCTCGAAACACAATCTGGTTCAGTTTATTGTTTCACTTTAAGAATATCGCGCAATTATCAGCTTCATTCTAGGGGAAATGATCTCTGCAAATCAATTCTGCTTTCTGTTGTAAAGGACCTGCCAGATAATTGAATATCATAATCATAAGTCTGGCCTGAACCCTGTGAAAAATTAGTTCTATTCTCTGTAAGGAAGCCTAGAGAGACACAATTGAACTAGATTGCATGGTTTTTCTGAATTTGCCCGTTTGTGTTTAATTGAAATTTTTTTTCCTGTTTTTTGTCCGAAGTTCTTAGTATGGAGTAAAGACATTTTGGTCCTCAGCTTCATGTCATGCTCCTCGTACTTGAAAAACAAGTTATCTTTCATTCCTCACAACTAATTAGACCCAGTATTCATTCCTTGATAAATTGACCCCACCTCTTAGCCCTCATCATTATTATTCACATTTTTCCCAATTTAGCATGTCTCCTTATTAATAGTTTCTGGGGACCTCAAAAATTCTCACCTTCACACGCACACATACACACACACACACTTCCTTATATTTTACTGCATTCTTGATTTATATACCCAGCATCTCTCTTGCCTTTTTAATGATAGTAACACCACGTTTGTGTTCCACATTATTTTTAGTGTCTATGATGTGTATCAATACTATGTTAAAAAGCGTGGCGTCTGCTCTCAAATACATCTTCAATGGTTAAATCCCCTTTTGTGACTCTTTTATTCTATTCTGACCTAAGCCTTACAGTGATGTTTCTGTAACCATTAAAAAGATCCATTACTCGTTACTTTTCCCTTCCTCCTTCCTCCTGATTCTTAATAGATTTCTTTGTAATTTCAACTTTGGACTTCTTTAGAGTTTTCCATAAAATTCTTATTTTCCAGATCACTATAGATGACTAGATCGAGATTTTCTGATAAGTCCCTTCCCACATCCTCCTATCAATCTAATACAGTTGCTTTGTAATGTCGAGTTTCTACCCAGCTTGTCATTATCAGATTTCCCCTCTCATGTCACCGTTTTAAATATCTTTGTAGCTGAGATATTCCAATACATGATTCTTTCAACCTGCAGTTCTTATTAGGCTAGTATAGGCAATAAATATCTATTCGAAGGGTTGACTTAGTAGCTTTCAAATCTTATTTTCCATACCCTAAAAGTCAATGTAATTTTAAAGAGATCTAGGATTAAAACGGATCACAATATATGAGTTGATGGAAGGCTGTTCTACAAATATAATATTTCAGTTTATATCTGTTTTAAAAATAGACCTTAGAATATCTTATTTTAGTTTGCAGCTTAAGGTGTTATATAGGTAAATTATGCAAACTCTCATTAACGAAAATAACTTGTTATCCTTTGCAAATACACTTCCAGTTAGAAAACTGCTTTTAGGGAATAGAATGGTAGCTGTCTTTTAGTAGCCTACTTTTATTTTCCTAAAGGATATAAATCATCAGGAATAAATTCTATTCTGTCATTGTAGCCAGTAATTGGTGACAGTTTCTTGTCACTATGGGATTATAAATAACAGCAATATATGTACTGTCAACAGATTCATTATGTTATGAAAAACATAAACCAGTAGTCTGTTTCTTTTAACTATGGTTTGCATATTTTCCGTATTAAGTATGACACTGACATCCTTTTAAAAAACAATACTTGACAGAGCAGTCTTTGTTATTAGTAACTTCTAACTGTTTTTATACTTTAAATATAATTGTTTCTATTTCTTCCATAGTTCACCTGGAAAATATATTCTTCTGAGAGTATGTTGTTTGCAACAGATATTTGATAATTGATCGATTAAACAGATAGTTGATCTTAGTAGTGAAACATAGGAGGCTATAAGCATTTGTGATGCATCTTAACAGAGCTCAAGTTGCAAGAGTAGTGATAAATACACAGTCCTGCAAGTTTTGTTGACATGGTAAATAGTGGTGACCTGTCCCATACTGAAGGAAAAATGATCCATTCAAAAGGAACATCAGCATGGACCAGATCCCATAATTGCTTGCTTCACTGATTATGAAGGGAATGTATCACTTTCTAATATGAGTGTCCTGGCAATGGTACGTACCTGTCACCTCTTTGACCTCTCTATAAAGGAGGGTAACATCTCTCACTTTCAGCGGCTGTCATTGCTTCTTAGAGAAGAGGTTTTATTTTTCTTTGCCTCTTCAAAATCAAGACAGAAAAGCCCCTGCTAGGTTGTAGAGAGAGCCTGACAAGCAAGCTTTCATTTGATCCCTATCTTCCTGGACGAGTTTATCAACCTTTCCCTGGAAGTCTCTGAGCCAAGACTTGGAGGGCATTCTTGTCTGTTCACTGAAGTCGTTTGGGGGAGCTCTTGGAATCGTGCCTTCCCTATTGGGAGGATGTCTTCTAAGCTTCTCTCTTCGGTTCTTTCTTTCCAGCTATATAACATTTTTGAACTTTATTTCATATTTCCCCACTTTATGAAAACACTATTATTCCCATTTTCCTTACTTTGTTTTTCATTTATTCAACAAACACAACAGAGGCATTGTTTCTGACTCTTCAGGGGCCACAATGCTGAAAAACAAAACCTACCAGGCTGTATAGTACATAGTATTTTAGGGAACTAGAGTCACTTGTGTGTTTCAGACCTCTGTTTTTGTTGCATGCTTTGACTCTTAATATTTCTGCATTAATTTCTCTGTCTGGGAAATATATCATTCAGATGTCCTTTTCTTCCTCTAAAGGTTAGCCCTTTAGCAAAGTGTTTTGTTACTAATGGAGTTATCACAATCTATTTTGTTTTACAGTCTAAATCTGAATTATATTTGATTTTGAATTCTGCTCTTTCTTTGTTGGCCACCTGACACTTCTTTGATGGCCTTTCTATTTCTTTTGCTACTTAAAATCATATTGCCTTCTAAAGCTGCAAATATGATTTGTAAACTAAACATATTCTCTCTCTCATAATGGAAATTTTTAAAAAAAGTTTTTAAAACATAAACCGTTATACAAATTTTAAAACATTAGGAAATCACATGATGTCTTGCATTATATATTTTTCATCATGGCACCCGGCATAATTTGCCAAAGTGGGGCTCAATTTTCTATTTTTTCTTCCCACTTACCATTTCCAAATCACTTCCAAAATTTCAAGCTTATTACTTTGTCTTGCTTCCCTACACAACTCTTTCCATTGCCATATACTTACATCAAATTCAAACTATTTATTTCCAAACTTTTTTTAGTCCCAAGTATATAAGGAGTGTATATATTACTTCATTCAAATTTATGGTTTTCTTTTGTCCTTTCATTACATCCATTATAGAAATCTTTATTCCTTTCCTCCAATTCTCTTGATTCTGGCTTCATAAACACCTGTTTACCAGTGAAGATGGGACAGAAGTTGAGTCGACCTTCTCAGGAAGACTTAAATCCCCTCACCTTATATTTCCTATTTTTTAATTTAATTTCATTTATTTTTTATTTTTTATTTTTTGAGACAGGTGTTCACTCTGTCACCTGGCTAGAGGACAATGGCGTTATCATAGCTCACTGTAACCTCAAATCCTGGGCTCATATCCATGTAACCAAAAACATTTGTACCCCTGTAATATTTTGAAATAAAAAAAACAGAGAGCAAAATAAAACCTGAAAAACTCCTGTGCTCAATTGTTCCTCCTGCCTTAGCCTCCCAAGTAGCTGGGATGACAGGTATGCGCCACCACGCCTGGCAAATTTTTCTATTTTTTTGTAGAGACGGGGTATTTCTCTTGCTCAGGATGGTCCCAAACTCCTGACCTTAAGTGATCCTCCTGCCTCGGCCTCCCAAAGTGCTAGCATTACAGGCCTGAGCCACCACACTCAGCCCCTTTTCTGCTATTTAAATACCACATAATCTTATCCTCTTTTTCTTTCCTGGAGATTCCTGATGAAGACATTATAATGGACTCTGCTTTATCATTTGCCCTCTTATGAATAACCATGTGCTGACAATCTGCAGTACCCTTCTTGCTACTTTTGGCTGATCAAAATTCTTCCAGTCTTTCAAGGCTCAGCTTACGTACCTCTTCCTTTTAAGCCAAATGGCAAGAAGGTGGTGTACCTCCAAATCCCAGTAGTGTTTATTTTCCTTAGTGCTTCCAATTGCATTCAGCATTTACCACCCTATTTTCAAGTTAACTGTATCTGTCTTATTTTCCTACACTAGATTATAAATATCTAAAAAAGAGGAACTAGGTTTCTAAGTCTACGATTGAGTAGCAAAAGAGCCACACCCAAAGTAGGTGCCCAGTTAAATTTTTTCAACAACCGAATGAATGAAATGTTCATTGAACTAGACATAATGTCAGAAAATGATGGGAGGAATCAATAGAAATACTTAGCCTTATGTAGACATTTTTGTTTTCTTGGTGGAAAAGTAGACATTTGTATACTCTGACCTTTTGTTAACATGTCTTATAAAGAGTTTCATGTTCTGAATGCTTTTTAAAACCACATTTGTAAAAGGGAGCATGAATCCATTGACTTCCATGACATACTGTTTTAATTAGAATTCAGACCATTTGTGCATCCCTTATTACAGTTTCTTCTTATTTGCACTCACTAGATTTTCTTGCCTAAATGATTTATACACTTGTGTAACTTAAAATTTTGAACATGAAATTTATGGCATCTCATCATTATATATTAAAATTATTGAGTACTTTAAGATGTCATATTTTCTTATACATATAATTTATGTTAAAAATTTCTTTTAGCAAGGTTTACACTGTCATTTGGAGCACTTTTAAAATCAATATTATGGAATACTATACGGAGAAAAAGTATTTCTAAAAGTACTCCCTTGTGTTCCCATTAATTTGTTTATTATCAAGGTCTTCATTAGGAATATAGTTGCTAATGTAAGCCTGCAATAAACAGAGTATAATTGAATTTTCAATATTTTGTCACCTGGGAGTAATTTTCTTACAAGACCTCTGCTCCATCTTCTGACTAATTGTCAACAGTTACTCAGTATCACCACATTAATGTCACCAAACATTGCAAAAATATCTACCTGATTGCATTATATTTAAAGGTATTCATTTCAGGCCCTTGGTATTTTCTCTTTAAATTATTTACCTCAATTTTAAATATCCTTTAAAATGCAATAAATGTAATGAGCTGACATGTTTTGAAAATACGAATTCAGACATAAGCGAAGATTTGTTTCTCTTGAAGCTAAAGACAGTCGTGCTGGGAGTTCCCAAGCGCTGGGACAGCAACATGGTAGAGCAGGGAGGTGTCTGGACACGGGTCAGTGGCCTGAAAGCAGAGCGGTGCCCTTCAGACTGAACTGGGGTTGTTTTTTGGTCAAGCTGCTTTTCCTTTCTGTGAACTTAGCTGGGGTGAATCAGATAATTATATTATGCTGAATGATATTCTAAAATTATATTATCAAAAATAAATGAAGACAATAACAGTTGAAAATGCCTAGACACAGGGAGATTGAAAAATATGAAAATCTTTGTTTTTATTGGCACCATACAGTCAGAATCGAGCTTTTCAGTAATCCAGAACACAACATATCAACCTTGGAATACTCCAGGTTTATGTCTGTTGTCCCAGTGTAATCAACACTGTCTCCTTTCACTCTTAAAAATGTCTTGGTTTGATCATTAAATTAAATGGCCACCTAACCTATAACACATTTTTAGTTTAGTACCTCCTCTGTTTCCCAGACAGCTTGCTAATGATCCATACAAGAAGATTAAAACAATTGTGTTCCGATTCAGGAACCCTACAGTTGACCTACTTTGCAAAAATTCTCAAACTCTCTCTGTTCAACAATCAAATTTTGAAGCTGGCTACAAGCACATTAAGTCATGATTATTTTTTAATCCAAGTATTTTAATTGTATGCTTGTTTATGATATACTATACATAAAACAATCTCATATATATATTTTAATATATAAAACAAATCATGTATCTATACATCATGATATATGTGTATATGATTTTTAAATTTAAATCAGGAAGAGAATTTCCCGAAGAGAATTCTGCGCAGTGTGTGAAGGTCAGAGAGCCTGGCGGTGCTAGCATGTTATTGCACACTCTCACATGTGTGCTCACTTACTTGATCACAACAGCAAATCTGAGTGGATGTTTTGTCATATGATCATAGAGAAGCCAATCTCTGTATGTGAGTCAAATCGAGTAAATTCGGTAGAAGTGAAAAACTCTGATTTCAGATGGCGTGCCTGCTTCCTTTCAAGCAAATATTGTTGGATGCCCATGAATGTCAAAGCACTGTGCTGGGTTGTAGGGTGGAGCCAGAGAGAAGGCAGTTCCCTTGGGGGAATGGCAGTTTGGAAGTGGAAGTGGAAATAGCTAACATTGACTGAGTACCTACTCTGTGCAGATTTTGTTCTCACTTCTCAATAGCAGTGAGCCTAGGTTACTGTGATTCCTATTTGCACAGAGAGATTTATCTCTGTCTTTCTTAAGGCATCGTGCAGACGACTGGGGATGTGGTGATGAAGCACACAGACATGGGCCCTGTCCTTCTAGGGGCTTGCAAGCCTAGTGGGAGAAACAGACCCTGCATAGGTCAACCACAAAGACATGTAAGCACACCACAGGCGAGGAAGGCACTGGCTTCAGACAGAGGGAGCACCCAGGCTGGAGGAGAAGGAGACTTCTTTGGATTTGGTTGTCAGGGAAGTCTTCTCTGAAGAAGGCACAAGTTTAAAGTTGAGACCTGGAGGATCAGAATGAGCAAGTCAGATAACACAGTGGGGGAGGTTCTAGGGCAGGGAAAGCACCGAGAGGCTGGAAGCAGGCCTGGGGGAGGGGTGGCCCAGCGCTCAGGCAGAAGACGGGGGTTGGGTGGGGGCAGAACTCAGGAAATAATGTGGGAAGGGAAAGATGGGCTTCATAGAGTTTGGACTCTAAAGGATTTTGAATTTTTAAAAAATTATTTTGGACTGCAGAAGTGTTTTTTCTCCCAAAATTGCAATGGGAAGCCATGAAAGAGTTTTGGACAGGGAGAGAAAACTTGCCTGAGATCCCAGAGCTAAAAATTCGAAGAGTTGGCATTGAACTCAGGCCAATCTGACTTCAGAGCTCAGCTCCACATTCTGAAACAGTTTCCCATGAGACTCTACAAATAACAGTACCTGGCGGAAGGTACATACCGTTGCTAGGTTCGCACAAAGCAAGTCGGTGGTTCTAAGCAGGAAGATCTAGCATAGGGTTTAAACTTTCCTAAAAACTTAAGGGAGGAGGTGGCACATGTCCGGAGACTAGAGGGGTGTTTCAGGAAAAGGGATGAGCATAAAAATGGGGCAGAGGGAGTGGATTGTTTTGGAGGGAAAGTGAGTAGTCCAGGTCCCCTGAGTGTGTGCCAGCCATAGGGAGCTCCGGGGAAACTGCAAAGGTAGGCTGCAGGAAGACAGGACAGGGCTTTTCATGCCTGTCTGAGACCTTCGTGTGTATTCAGTAACTAGTAAAGAATCACTGAAGGTGTCTGAGAAGAATGACATGAACAGAGACACACTTTAAAAAAATTACCATCCGAGAATGTGCAGTGTACTGGTTAAGAAAAAAGGAGCCCGAATCAATGAGAGATGGGAAGGAAGTTTGCATGGCTGCAGAGTGTCGTGGTAGTGTCCCACTCTGGAGCTCTGGAGTCGGACTGCCTGGCCCTGTGTCCAGGTCCTCCACTCGCTAGCTCTGTGGCCCGATGTGGATTCCTTCATCTCTTGGTATTTCTGTATCCTCATCTATCAGTGGGGTTCCTAACAAAACCTACTTCACAGGGTTGCTGAGCAGAGAAAAGTAGTTGACCAATGTCAAGTGCTTAGCAGACTGCTTGATGTGCAGTCAGTACATGATGCGCACTGGCTATTTCAAAGGAAGAACTAGTGCAGTTGTTCCCCCCAAGAGCTCGTTAAGGTTCAACTAGAGTAGAGGCAAAGTGAGAGAAAGCTGTGTGAAGGAGTGATATTAGACCAGAAGCTCCGTGAGGACAGGCACCACGTCCACGTCGCCTCCTGTGAAATCCCCAGGGGCCAGCACAGTACCTGGCATTGACTGACTACGCAGGTAGTAAACGTTCGTGGATTTGGATTGAATTAATAAATGATGTGTAATACATGTGTATGTGCCCTGCTGTGAATAAATCATGCTTGCTTATAGCATACACATATGCTGATGTTGATGGGGATCAGTTTTGATAATAGAACGTCAAGCATCTTCAACTACCTATAAAAACAAAGAATAGAGGGAAAGATATTCAAAATTATCACTCAAAATGTCTCCTGACTCTGAGAATGTATGCAGTTCACAAAACTCACCAGTTTCCCGAAATGTGACTAAGGCCACATCTTGCTTTCCCATTTCAACAAGGGGGTGATTAGTTTAGCAGTGACGCAACCAAGGTTAACCCAGGCTTTGGCTGACATCCCAGGGGAATTTAGTAAAATCTTCTTGAAAGTCTCTACCGCATACCGTCTTTGCCTTCGCGGCCTCATATCGAACCTCCTCTTGTCTGTCCTCAGGAGCGCGGAGGAAGTTGAGGAGAGGGCGGCCTGGCGTATAGGACGGGCAGCTGCGGTCCTGGCCTCTGTGCCAGCAAAGGGCTGGCGCTGCCCAGAAGTTTCTCGTGCTTGAGCCTTTCCACTCATGTGGCCTCCCGGAGGGAGCTGTGTGCTCTGACCAGGGACGAGAGCAGACAGCTGTAAGAGGACCCCCGACCAGGGCTGAGCCGAGCAGGTGCTTTTGACAGCTAGGAAAGTATTGGTCTGGGAATCCCCCTGACAGGGGGAAATCACAGAAATTAGAGACAGAAAAAACCTATTAGTCAATTCCCTTGCCAAAGATAAATTGATCCCTAGTGTGTATTCCTAGCTCCCTGTCCACTCCAGTTAGTTATGTCTCTGTCAGCGTATACGGAGGGAGGACCTTGGGATGTAGAACAAACACTCAGGACACCAAACTGGTTAAGACACTGGGAAGAAGAAAAGAAGCAGTAACCATTAAAGAAAAAGTAATGGTTTTGGAAAAGAATAAGAACAGTAGACTTTTTTCCCCTAAGGACTGAAGATTTGAACAGATGTAGGAAACTCCATGAAAGGTTCTGTGGCTGTTGTTTCCTTAATGAAGAGCTGGGTATTATTTTTTCCAAAGGGAAAAAACCATCCTGCTCATATTTTCCTTATTTTTTACTAGTAAGTAAAGGTGATAGGTGAATAGTTTTGACATTGTAAGAATTAAAATATGCATTTTGGTTTTGGAGTTAATGACAGCAGAGAAACCTCCTAGGATGATGCTGTGATAGAATTTATTGAAGAGGGACGTGTATGGTAGTTTGTTAAATTTGTGGATTTGATTGACTATTTATAGCCATTAACGGAGCCAAAGGATGTTGTTCCTGAAGACAAGAGCCTTTTGAGATGCAAGTAGGTAGAGAGTGAACACTGAATTGGTTCTTGTTTGCATAAGTCATTTTCTTCATCATTTATAAGAAGAAAAAAGGAGCTAATTCTCAAAGAAAATAAGCATTAGTAATTTCTCTTGATTTTAATCACATCAAACTAGATGGCTGATTCATTGAATTGACTTTAATTTCTGATATTTTGTCACTACTTGTTTTTTTTTTTTTTTTTTTTTTGGTTATTTTCAAATTTGTACCCAGGCATTTTGTTGCATATCTCATATTCTAAATAGCTCAACCATGCAGTGTCATTCCCAGCCAACCTAAGCCCCCTTCTCATTGACGTGGCGGGGTGAAGGTCTGTTCCAGAAAGTATTTAGAGAACCATGGGCTAAATATCCTCTGCCTTAATGACTTATTTTTTTTTTTTACTTGTACTATATTTATTTTCCGAACTCATCATGGTAGCACTGAGTCCTGCTGCTGGCTCCTTCGTAGCTTCAGTCCTTGGTGCCCAGGCTGCCTCCCACATGCCAGAACACTGTGTCCCTGATGTGGGCTTGATCCTTCAGCCACATCAACTCTGGACATCAAAAGACAGGCAGAGGTTGAAGCCAGATCCCCAAATTCATCTGATCTTTAAAAACCTCTTTCTACAAACCCATTGTCTTGATCACATTTGTGGCAGGTGAGCTGATCCTCTTTGGGTTACCTGATGCCAGTCCCAGGTGGCACCTTGACCCCTGACTTTCAGGCTGAACCCTCTAGCAGACCAGTCACCTTTGCTATGGTTCTTCCTCTTCCAGTTCCTTATCGGGAATCCATGGACTGGGACCAACAACCCCTTGGTGTTGTTAAAGAAAACTTTATTCTGACATTGGTTAAAACAGTAAGGAAGACTTTATTCAGGACTACGGCAATTGGTGTCAGATCTTTTGCAACAGGGGAGAGAGATCAGGCTCAACTCTAAATACAACAAGAACAAGTGGGTATTGGATAGCCAAAGGGTAGGCTGTGGAGGGGGCAGAGGGTGGAAAATTACTAAGAAGAGAGGGAGATTCTAGGGAGATTCTAGCTACACTAATTCAATAGGATTCTTGCTAACGGCAGGCCCATCAAAAGTGGGGGATTCTCTCTAAATGGACTTAGCAGGATTCTTGGTAAAACCAAGCTGTGCAGGCCCAGCTAGGGGAGTGGGCTTCGGGGGGTGGTGAGTGAGGTCAAAGCCTAGTCAAAAAGAGGATTTAGAGGATCCTGGCTAAAGTTTGGTCGAGGAGAGAGTCTTTGTCAGTGTGACAGGCAGTAATTTTGTCCTAAAAATATATATATATACAATTCAGTTAATGAAGGCTCTGCCAGCGGCGTGACCATATTTCCGTGCATAGATGGTGTGTGCCCGAGTTCACGCCGTCTCTGCCCCGTGATCAATGTTGTTTTGCCGTACGCCCTCTGCCTCCCTCCCAGGGCCTGGGCAGTCTGGCCTTCAGATTTCACTCAAGACAGATACTGTGTAAGGGAAGGGATTTGAGAAAAGCCCTTGGAAAAACAGCATAATAATGACGCTCATATCCTTCACACTCACCCTGCGAAGTAGATTTTATCAGATGAAGAAACATATACTACTCACATGTGACATTTTATTCAGAGCCAAAATTATAAAGGAAAGGAGTTAATGTGTTTATACTTAGAAAAATTGGCCAAGTTTTCTTTCCAAATGTCTTGTGCAGTTCAGTTTTTTTTTTTTCCTTGAATGTCCAAACTGTTCTTCATTTAGTACCATTCCTTAGAAAGAAAATTGCAGAGTAAACGCAGGTAGGTGTCAATGAAGAATTTTATTATGGTTGTTTACAAACAAAGGAATGCATTTGTTGTATTTATTACCCCCAAAATAATTTGTACGAAAGTAGCCCTTGAACAAGCTAGAGAATAAGCAGAATAAGTGTGCTGTTTTAGTTCCTCTCCATTGGCTTTTAAAAACACCACCGATATTGAAATATTTGTGTTTCCTTTGCCGTGGTGCCAGCAACATAACAGATGAGAAGAGAGATATTCACTGTTCTCCAAAAATACAACTTAGCCTCTTCCTGCAACTTGAGCCTCCACGCTGCAGCCTTCCCTTGTCTCTGTGATTTCCTGCTTTCTCCTGCCTCTCATTACTCTTCCTTTTGCAGACTCCTTTCATGCCTCTTCTCTTTCTTCAGTCTCCTTTATTCCCTCTGGCCCACATTCCACATTTCTATTCAACCTCCCTCTTTATTTGGCTACAAGTGCTTAAAACTAATATTAAGTCTCGAAGCTGAATAAGCCCCCTCTGCTCCAAAACAGTTTTACAGATTTTCTTTCGACAGAGTTAGCCTGCTGGCCTCTGTGCTAGGGAATTTAAAAGATAGATTGACAACCTCAAAGAGAAGAGCTTAATAATCAGTGTAGCAAAGTGCTCTTCAGCGTTCAGGCTCATTTTTATATACATTACGTCTGCCACTGTGGTAAGCACAAACACATCATCGGGCATCCCAGAAAGAAAAATCCTTCTGTTTGTCAGAATTGAATTTAGAATTCATCTGAACACTAAATAAAGAGAATGTTGAGTCGAGAATGTGTAATTGTACAAGCTAGGAATCTTACAAGGTGAATCTGGCAAAAGGAAGTTTTATTGTGCATCTTATAAAGATGACAAATTACTATTACTCTATTCAACAAAAATCCAGTATGATATTTGGTAGGGGCTTTGTTAAAAGATATTTTTTAAATAAATGGGAAAAAAAGTAAATGGGAAGTTAAATGATAAAAAAAACTTGATATTTTTATGAATTTGTCTATATATCTTGTCTCTGCCTCTAAGCTAAATTATCTCAACAAGAAACTGATGTAAATTGAGAATTTCTTAAAATTATTGTTATTATTCATATTATTATTACTTTCAATGACAGTCTTATAAAGTAACTAAACTGATATTCAAACTGCATTTTAAAAATTGTATCACTTTTGATTCCATACCTAGAAAAAGCAGTGTTTACGTTAAAACAAAACTTTACCAAGAATATTATAAATTAACATTATTTTATAAAATGTCATAAGCAGCAAGATCTCACTGTTTATTGACTTAGAATGTAAGAAAGAAGAGGTGGATAAAGAATAGAACAATGAGTTACTGTTTGGAGAAAATCCATCATGCTATCAATTAGAATTCGCAAAAGTATCTTTGTGACTTTTGTTTATAAATTTTAGTAAACATAGCACAGTACGATTTGGAACCGTAATAATTGCAAATAGTTAATAACTTATCAGAAGAATAGGTTCCCACAAAAGGAACTCTCACAAGAAAGTTTGGGTATTGTTAACACAGAAAGGATAGAATTTTTTTCTTTTAGTATTGCTGAAGTGTTTGTGTTTTGAAGAGAAGGAATGGTGGATAAAATAGGACTCTAATTTTTCTAAAGGATAATAATTGCAAGAAACAAACCAACAAACAAAAAGAGTAATTCAATCTTGCTTTGGGATTTTCCTCTTCTCTATGGTTAAGCAAATATGTAAACACGGATCTATTTGCCTCTAATGGAGACTCGGCTTTTACCAATTATGAGGAGCGTATTCAGTCTTGGGAATGAAGATATTTTCAACCATCTGGGGATCTTGGGTTGCCTTTTCTTTTCTCTACAGCTACTTCGTCTTCAGTTCAGAGTTCTGCCACTGCCTCTCTGGAATCTAGGAACCACTTCCTAATGGTCTCAATAACTTAACAATCCCTTCTGTGATGTTATTGTCCTGAAAAACAGTCTTATAATGATGATAATAATAATAATGTAATAGACATTTATTTAATGTATAAACACTTTGAGCAGTTTCTATGCACCAAGCTTTGTGCATCTTTTGATGGTTATCTTGTTTAATCCTTAAAAACGATTTTATGACTTGTGTTTGAGTATAAACCACATTTAATGGGTACAGATTGGAGGCTTAAATGGGTTAGGTGCTTTGCAGGAGGTTACACGCAACTTTTAGCTATTCCTTGTTTGCTCACACTATAAATCTAAAATGCTCTGTCTGACTTTTCAAACATCTACAAAATCTACACCTATCCTACTTAGCAACACCCTTATTGTTTTCAATGTATTTTTTTTTCTGGGACATTTGGTAGAAGATTAACTTCCTAGAACATCTGGAAATTTGCTATTACTTTGGTGTATTATCATGCTTTCAAATCTCAAGGTTAGATCATAAAGGAAATTGAATGTGAAACTCTCTAGCCACCCCGATTTCTCAAAAACATTTATCTGTATCACAACCACGGAGACCCATTTTGAAAGAGTTAACAATCTATGACCAAAAGCTGTGGGCCCTGCAACAAGAGCAGACTGATACCAGCACAAGATAGAGGGAAAGGATGCTCTAGGTAGAGGTGGCTTGTAGACCTTCCTTGGCGCTGCCAGCCCCTCGTCAGTATTATTAACTGGTCCCTTTCATAACTGAAATTTCAAACATAAATTATATTGTAACATCCCTATAGAAATGTCTGAAGTCATAAATGCAGAAGGAAGGAAGATGCTGTTCTCAATACATCCCACATCATTAACATGTCAAATCTCTTTTCTCTTTTAAATGAAACTGGGATGTTTTCCAACTTTTCATCCTGATTGTAAGTATAGTTGCCTGTGTTGGGGAGGGAGGGAGGGAGGCGTAGATGAAAGTTCTAGTTTTATGTTTTGACTAATCTGACCGCCCCCCCCCCCACCAGCTGCCCTTCCCACCTGTCCTCCAAACTGTCTGCTCAGAGAATACACAGTCACACGACTTATCAAAGCCAGACCGCTGTTGTAGCCATTTCAGCAAAATGAGCCAATCTGTGTTTGGTAGATGGAAAAAAAAAAAAGGTTAAAGAACTATGGCCAGGCCATAGAAATTAGACTTCAAAACAGAACTAAAGTAATTTTGAAACCATTTTACCTGTCGGGGAAAAAAAATTACATATAATAACTTTAAGAATTAGTCATTTTATCTCAGTGGATGTGGCACAAAGAAGTCTGAAATTTAACTATCTAACAGGGAATATGACAAAGTAGAAATTTGTCTAACTGTGCATCATATTTTAAAAAAAGTCACCGATGTCAATTAAGTTATTTCTGCACAAGCACAAAGCTGCAGTTTCAAAGCTGCATTTCAATAGATGATGCTCTTTAAAAGGTCATTTTACGAAGCATAAGATAGATCCTTTAAGGGTGCGCATTGCCCACCTCCCTCAGTTTGGTTTTATGTTTCATTAACTGTATTAGCATTAAACTTTGTAAGAGTGACAGGCTGCAGAAAGGGGATCCCAGGTGGGCCATGGGATCTGCAGGGCCAGCTGTTCCTTAGCTCAGATAATTCTTCTTTTGGAGATTTACAGATCCGTTTGCCTTTGACAGACCATGGCAAGCCTTCGGACTGCCCAGTCCTGATGTCTTAAAGATGAGCAGCTTAATAATTTATTAACTGCAACATTTCCTCTGGGCTTTATCTGTGTGATGCTGTTGAGTCACAGAACGTTATAAATATGAAGAACTTAGCAGAAACACATTCTTTAAGAGAGCTATGGCCTTTTTGTTGTTGTTGCCAAGGACCCCTCTGAGAGCTCTTGTTGGTTTACCTGGGTGGAAAGCAGCAGAAAATGTTCAGCTTTGTGAAGTGGGATTGCAATATCAGTTTTGAGTTGCTAACAATATGCCCGAATCTGCAAGATCGTTAGCAGTGTCGTGGCAGTAAAACGTGGTTGCGGTATGTTTCCAGATATTCCCGAATTGTCTGTGTGCTCCAGTGACATGAGCGGCTTACAGTCTGCTGCCTATGTGCCTTCACCCGTGTGTTTCCTTCAGCCCGAAGCACCCTACCGTCCCCTTCCCTCCACCCTGCAACAGCTTGTCTGTGTTCATAGATGATCTGCAGTGACTTTTTTCCACTTTTATCGATCCTCCTCAAAACGGATATTGCTTCTGCCTTCTCCAACTCATTTTTGATACTTACATTTACTCTGTGTGATGATTACTGTTGACTTCTACCCAGGCGGGGCCACAATGCCATGCATGAGGCCCACCGCTGGGTTATGCTGGGTATCCCTGTACAGCCCAGCACTATCCTGAACAAGGGAGCTCATCCTTTTAACAGACTAGCTGTTCGTTCTAGGCCCTAATTCTTCTATCCCATGTTTCTTGTCCCTTTCCAAATTGCATATAATTATTTAATAATGTTTTCAACTTTTTGTAAACTTTTTTTAGCACAGAAAACAAATTACTTTTAGAGACTTCTATGTTAGACTAACATTAAAAATAATACCTGCCTTTGTGAGCTGTTCTGCAGCTCACGGAGTATTTTCATATGTATTACTTGACCCTCCTGTGAAGCTTATGACCATGCCCATAAGGAAGAAGGTGAGAATCTTCTTCGAATGGGAAACTAAGGCCCAAAGAAGTTAACTAACTCGTACAAAGTTGCATATCTAGTAAATTTCAGAGGTTAAAACCAAATCCAGATGTTCTAAGGATTCCCTTAGGATTCATTGTGAGGATTTGTATTTTTTTATCACATAGTTTTTGAGTGCCCATTGTTAGGGTCTGAGTAGGCACAAACAGGACAGTCACCAGTCCCTGTTCTTAGGAGGCCTGTGTCATAAAGACATAGATGCACAGCTGTTAAAAATGGTGATACAACCGTATCGCCTCACTACCCGGACTAATATACAATTAAAAGGAGACATTCATTTCAACTGAGCAGATTAGATAAATATAATGGCATTTAATGATTATTCAGCTTGTAGCATCTTTTATTCAAAGGCCAATTCCAATGCATTGTATAGGCTGTTTACTCTGTTTATGGATGGCAGAGATAATGGGAGACTTTCTACATGCAAGAAACAATCGGCACTGCCCTGCATACAGTTGTCACTTAAAAATGTTTATTGACTAACTCCATGGCAATTTCCTTCATGTTTCTGAACTTATCCTTTTTTCAGTTGATTTCTTCCTCAAGAAAATGAACAAAACAATGACTTCTGAAGTACCATTGTGGGATAGGACATAATATTTCATTTAAAGCAACTTTAGGCATAAGCTGAACAAATTGCTGAAATGTTTTGCTCCTTAATTTTTAAAGGGGCGCTCCAGAGAATGGAATCTGAGTAGAATTTTCCCTGTTTTTAGTTAACTTTACTTATAATTCAGCTACAAGTATTCTCAAGTTACTGATATACCAAATTGGATGGGCTTTTTTTAATCTATTATATTCTTTTATCTCACGTGGAAAAAAAAATCACATTTTCAGTACAAGGGCTATGGGATTTAAACAGTTAAGGGTAATGCCTCCTCACGGCTGCTTTACGGTGTTGTAGCCACCTGCTCTACTGTACAAGGCCAAGGCAATTAGTAAGAGGCATTAACACGTCTGGTATCACCGGGGAGAGGGAAACCGGAGTCTGTTGAATAGCTGTAACTGTGAAACCCTGAGCGTTGACTCACTCACCATTCTTCACTTTACCACCCAGCTTGCGAGCACTGCTACGAGACGCAATAAAAGGTAAGCTCACACCCCAGTGTAGCTTTCATGGGTTTAATTACATGGAACTTGAAATATGTATTTGGCTGCGTGGTTCATCCAGCCACCAATCCATAACGTGAATTTCTGGAAAAGCAGAGCCCGTGCTCAGGAGAGAGATGGGAATTAGAAACACAGACTTGGGATGAAAGATGAGGCCGTGGAGCCGGGAGTCACCGTCACGGGAGAGCACGGGAGGGAGAGGGGCAGAGCCGCCAGGCCCAGAGGAACGCGGGGTGGGGCTGGAGGAGACAGGAAGACGGGTGAGTGGTGGTAAAGAAATGGGGACAGGCTACAGAGAGTACATCTCGTCACACAAATGAAGGGAGACATAAATTTCTTGAGGCAGTGGGTCTCCGGGTTGCAGGGGGTGAGTGGGGAAGCACTGAGAAACCAGAAGACCCTGTCTTGGCTATTTTTTTTAATGAAGTTTAATGGTGGATGAGAAGAGCTCTTTGGGGTGCAAAATTGAAAGGATGGGAAATAAGTAAGGAGAGAAATTTATTTTTTTAAGGATTAGTGAGATTGGTGAGTATCTATGTAGGCTGAAGTCAAAGACCCAACAGGGAAAGCAAAAGTAAACGGCAGTTTGTCTCAGTGGAATGAAAGACACCATCAGAGCACTTCCTTGTAATGAGATGCGTTTCCATCACCATCCGTGTAGCACATCATTAAAAATAACTAACAGAAAACGTCTTTTTAAATGACACATTATTTTACTTATATCTTTACATCTGAATCCTGTTCCTGCTTATTTTCCGGCACTTGTTGACAAGTCATTAGGAAAGAGAGTGTCTGGTTCGATATCACCTGTCATCTAAGAGACTTGTCTAGTTTAAATAAAACTTGATGGATTAATACTAGCTCAAAAACAAAAGGCAGAATTCTCTGAGTGGTCCTGCATTTAGTCACAAGTCATAATGTATGCATCTTTAGACATACACAGAAGTAAAGTAAGAAGTTGGAGAGGAATAACAGAAAACTAGAGCATTAAAGAAAATGAGACGGTTAGAAATGTACGCTAATAGCATATAATCAGAATATAGAAATGATCGTTCCACAGGTCTAATTTATTTGACATATATATGCTGCCAAAAGATAATTTTTCATCTTAGAATTGCATAATAAACACAATAATTAAATTACACAGAGTAGACATTGACAGACGTAGCTAATGGACTTTGGAGTTAGCATTTTTAAGATACAGGATTCCTTTTACGTGATCCCTTGCATTGATATTATTTTTAAATACCATCTAATATCCTGTTATGGATTTTTTTAGTAGACTGCTTAACAAAATGTCACCAATCCATGAGAGTTGGCAGGAAGTCAATGACACTTTATCACAGAGGATTGCTGGCATGTTCATAATAATAATGATGCCTCTAATATGCATTAACAGTTTCCTTCCATATCTCACAACTGTTGAGAAACTATTGGACATAAGATACCAACTGAAACGTGGCCAACTTGATAGTATGACATACCAGCCATTTAGAGCTCCCTGACCAGAAACCATGCTCTCGGGCACAGAACAATTATAATCTTACAGTTGCAATCCCAGGGAAGAATAGTTTGTAGGGAGCACATAGTGATTCAAAACAAAATTTAATAATAGAATAAAAGAAACATCACTTTTGGGCTATTTCAAAACCTAGAGTAGTTATTAGGAAGGTATCTACAGAGCTGTGCCTGGCCTGTAACTTCTTGCGGAACAACCCACTGGTTTCTCTTGCTGCCTAATTTATGTTTATATTTATTTCCCTAGGGAAGAAATCTGAGAATTTGTTTTTAATTATAGGAACCTTATTAGCGAAGAAAAGAGCCACATTTACCTATTCGCCCTCCAACTATGAAAGAAAAACTAACCTTCCACAGTTAAAATATACATGTATACAGAAGCAAAAGTTGTATGAGTTAGTATTGACCATACATCAGGTTGACCCCACTTAGCTTGTGAAAAACATTAGATTACACACTGAAGTGATGTGGTAATAAGCAATTAACCAAGGAATCAGGGTGAAACTGATCCTCTTAAGAACTGAAGTGTGGTTTTATTGCATTTGAGACCAGTGCAGTTTCAAAGAATTCTATACAATCTCTGAGGCACAAAGTTCTAAATCTTTGTTTTAATCATTTATATATTTTATTTTCATAGACACTGAATTATTTTATGTCATCCTTTCCACGATTGCTTGAAAATGTAGTCTAGAGAATCAAATTGATTTTTAATTATGAGTTCGAGATTTTAGACTTCAGATAAATGAAATTGAACCAGAATATTCTTAAAGCATAAACAATGGATTGTCTAAATTCCCAGCTCTCATTTCAAGTATTTGCTAATGTGGCATTGATCAATCTACAATTCCCAGACTGAGGAGAAGTGATAGGAATATTGGATAAAAAATGCCGTACAGGCCAGAAAGATAAATTGTTTGGGTTGTCTTTTTGCAAGTTTGAGGTCACGATTCATTCATCTTGTTATGTTGCTATATCCCTTTAGTGGCTTCAATTGCAGGATTAAATATTGAATGGTGGCAGATCATTCAATATATAGGCTCTCATAGTTTGGCATTAGAAGGATTTTCATACTTAAAATGGAACTGTGTGCACACAGAATGCCAAAGATAATCGTGCTGATGATCTAGTCTGTGAGATTAATCCCTCAACAATATTATCAGACAATTCTTAACACATTGATTTGTCCCTGATATGACACTTCTGAAACAAATGGATACACTAAGCATTTTAGGAATAGCATTGAGCCTCCTATACAGCCTGGCTCTTGCAGAAAATTAACCCATTAGGAGATTTGGCAAGAAATTTCCAACACATTATCACAACCAATGTTTATTACTACAAATATAAAAGTAAATTTTAAAAGAGTCAAAATGCTTTTTAGGAGTACTAATTAATAAGGATTTAAAAATAAAAATCACTTTGGGTAAAATTTGCCCTTAAGGCTAAAATATACATAATGAAAGTACAAAATTAATATACTGTCTAATAAGTCTAATTAGACCAAGAATATCCAACCCTTCCTTTTAGCTTCAGATATTATTTTTAAAATACTTAGTTTAATTGTTGCTCTCCTTATGCATTTTGGGGGTTGCTTACATACTGAGCCCATTAGAAAGAAAATGAAAACGTTAAAGGTTAAAAATTCATTATTTAGCCAAGAGACCCAAGAGGCTTGAAGGATAAATGCATATGCTTTTGAAAAATAAAAATGTTTTATTTATAAAACATAAAAATTAAAGTTTGACAAAGACCAAGAGGTCATTCAGTTTCTCTCTCTGCCTGTGCAGAATTATTTTATTTCACATTCGTCTGGATAGTCTGAAATGCCCAAGATGATAATTTTTCACTCCTCTCTGAAGTTGCTTAAATCCAGAAGTTCTTCAAGGTAATGTTGTTTTGGGGTGGTTAGGGGAGAGAGAGATTTTGCCTGAAATTTTCTTTTCTTAAAACTGGCCCATTCATTCTCTCCAAATTTTTATTTTAAATAATTATAATAATTCCATTTTACAGTATAAACAGTTGTCATATTTTATTTTTTTTCTCAACCTAAGCATATTCAGATTTTTTCATTTTCCCATAAGTCATTTATTCTGTTCCTTTCATCACCTGGATTTATCTCTGGCTTCCTTCCAATTTGTCCAGGTCTTTGTGGAGTATGGGAGTCTAAGAAAAGTTTCACGATTCAGATGAAGCCTGGTATTTTTAGAGGTAGTGTAAGAATACAGTACTTGGAGTCAGACAGCCCTAAGTTTGCATTCTGTGTCTTCCACTTACAGCTGTGAGACATTCATCTACTTATTAAAATCCTCTGTGCCTCTGTTTCTTTATGTATAAGGTGGAATGTAGCTAACAGTATCTACTTCACAGGATAGTTATTATTCTGAAATAAAGTCACCGTGGCTAGCATAAGGTAAGCAAGCAGAAATAGCTACTTTTATCATTATGGTGCAGTTCTTCATTGACATATAAATTATTTCAGATGGATGTGGAGACCTTTTATTTTGATCTTCTTTAAATAAAAGAGATTTTGTATTTGTCTACGACTTCTTTTGAATCCAACCAGGTTTAGGTTGGATTTTATAAAAGAAACAAATCCTCCCAGTCAATGTACAAATGAGAAACCATGAGATGAATAGTAAAAGCCTCCTGGAATCACACGTATAATCAAATGTAATTGCTGACATCATTGTGTTATGAATTAGAAACAGAAGCGTCAACTGTGTAAAAGGGAGAAAACCTATCGGGAGTTGGACACGGAGACGCTGGCTCAATATGAGAAACAAAATGTAAACAGAGTCTGAAGACAAATGGCAAGTTGTTTTTAAAATTTAAAAACATATCAAATAAGAGGTCATGGGGAGGGAGGAGAACAAGGCAGTGAATGGAGAGTCTAGGAGTAGACAACATAATTGAGCGCTTACTGTGTGCCAGAGACCACAGGAAGCATTCCTATAACCCTACGGTGAGCATGTTTTCTCTGCTTTATAGATGCATTAGCCAAGGCTGGGAAAGGTTAGAATCCCACTTGAGGCTGCTACAGTCGCAAGCAATGGATCCGGTATTCAAACACGGGCGTTCCTCCCAATAGGGTGCTCTACATCAGTGGTTCTCAAACTTTAAGCAGCATAAAATCACCTGGAGGAATGTTAAAGCAGATTGCGGGGGCCCCGTCCCCCAATTCTCTGATTCGTAGGTCTGAGGTGGGGCCTGAGTGTTTGCTGCTGCTGCTGCTGCTGCTGGTCTGGGAACTACACTTGGAGAACCACCGCCCCAAATAACCGCGCTCTGCTGCTTCTCTGCTGTGGCTTAATAGTGGCCAAATGGAGCCATAGGCCAAGCCCAGCTGTGATTTCATTAGGTTCTTACATGTGGCAAGCCATGCGGGCGGGCTTTAGTTCTTTGTTTTAAGGAAGTCTGGCATTTAATACTAGAGAATAATACTGGGACTAAAAGTCCTAGAGAAACTGGTGCCCCGGACAGCCTATGAAAGTGGAAATTCAAATAAGGAAACTCGAGTGTTAAGGACACTTTGTCTCAGGAGCGAGGCAAAAGCCCATTTACTGTGAAGTGAAACACAAGGTTGGATCTAGCAGGGAGGGCGCTTGGTGCTGAATCCTTTCCGTGTTAAACGTGAACACCGTAAGCCCCTTGTGACTAAGGGTAGGATTGGTTCCAGATCCTAGACAGGCATTAGGCTATGAATCATATGCCTCTGGCTCTGAGGAGAAACAGAGCGCGGGGACAGGGACGGGGAAGACAGGCACACGTGCACCCCGCACCTCTCCTGGGGCTTTGTGGTTACTGAACAATTAGCACAGCTTCTTCTCTGTGTATTCCCCTCTCTCCATGGGGCTACTATATAGACAGCATGAGCAGAAGGTTAGTGTTTGTTGACTAACTGCCCAGTGTGTACTAGCTGACTTAACCCTGATTCAATATGAGAGAGGGATCAAAGAAGAGTGACAAGTGCCTCATAGTTATGTCCTTCTAACTTACTAGGCTGGGTTCCTAGGAATGAGCCACATGCAAACAGAAGTTGAATAAAATCTTATCTACATCTTGACTGGCAATGACTTGACATGTGGTTATTACAGGCATGGAAAGTTAGAGGAAAGGTAAAGGTTGCGTTTCAGTTTTTATTTAGGTAATAGCCACTTGGCCAACCAGATTCAAGTGTGGCGAGAGGGAGGTAAAAAGTGTAAAAAGAAATCATTACATTAGCATCAGAAAACATTTGGCAAGGTTTGTTTGAAGCTGGCAACGCCTTGGGTTCTGTAAATTAGAAGACTTGACCTATCTTTTGGGAGTTAAAATGGATAATTGTGAACTCCTCAGTTCAGTTCAATTCGATTCATTTCAGTTCAATTCACTCAACATAATCCAGCAAGTATCTATCGATTGCCTACTTATGTTTACACTGTGCACAGTCCTGAACTTGGCCTTGTGATGGATAGGTGTGGGCTTTCCCAGGCTGGTGAGGTATCCTGTGCACTTTAGGAAGAACATTTCAGCTTTCAGATGCATTGACTAATAAGCTTATAAATCATTCCATATAACCCGTAATAGCTAAGTGGTACCTAAAGGAATTAGTAGACCTCAAATGCCCAATTCACACCTTGGTTAGAATATGAGTTATGTAAGGGTAAATATTTTTGGTAAAATATTTGGATAGGAATGAGTGCAGACACTGTCTTAGAAAACTTAAGTGGCACATTTTTTTTTTCCATCTTTAAAATATCCAAGACTTTATTTCTTCATAGAGAGAACTTCCTAGCTGAACTCTAAACGTGTTAACTGTTTCCTTACAGTGAAAGCAGCTGAGCAGAAGCTGGTAACACAGGTTCCCTTTGAGTTAGTATGCGGTGACAGTTAGTAGTGTAGTCAACGGGTGCAATTTGTTTACAGTTATGTATTTTTGCATGTGAAAATTAGCTATGATTTTTTTTCCTCAGTGATCGGTGATATTTCAACTACCTGGTCAGAAGATTTTTCAATTCTGCTTGCTCCTATAGACTAAGACAAAACAAGTTTTTCCCTGCAATCTCTGTATTATGCCATGGCCCATTTGAGCTGTACAACACACTACTTGTTCAGTTTTTGTTATAACCTTCATAGAAGATGAAAAATGTACCCTGAACTGCTATGCAATAAGATCATTGCTCTCCTGCCAGTTTGCAGGTTTATATACAACGTGTTATTGTTGTGAGAGTGAAGTTTACGGCAAGTGCGTCTCTGGCAGTCTGTCACTTCACCTGACTGCAGTAAAAGGGCCTCCAGGTAGGCTGTGCTTGCAACTGTTGTAAATATTCCTACCTTTGTAGCATCTTGGTGGTGAAATTTATGAATTAACCAGCATTCCTTCCTTGCTATTTTAAAAACTGAAGTTTCATTTCAAAGACCATTACCTGTTTTACTTGTGTGTCTTGGGGAAAGAGGAGACAGCTGTTAAGATATTGAAAATATTTTCTTTTATTTTCTGTCTCAATTTTTTTTTTTTGTTATACTTTAGAGACCTTATGTAATGTTTAATGTTTCAATTTACTGTATGCATTTTCAGCTTTAGTATTTGTCATCTTGTTCCAATTTAATGAAAGCTTATTTGGCTATGGTTTTCATTGGAAAGCAGAACACACGTACAACTTTCAGCAATAATATATATTTTTCCTTTTCTTTGGATTTGAACAGCCTTCTAAAATTTTCTCTACTGAAATTCTGGCAGAGTTATTTCTTCAACATTTGGCTGAGGGTTTGGAATGTTTTAAACATTTGAAGTGCCTGGGATCAATTACTGTAACCTAAAATGGATAACCTTTAAGACACAAAGCTCATGTTTTTCTTAATCATCTCATTACATGACATTTTTCTGTTTGTATATCGATAAAACACTGTATGTTGGCTAAATAAGGCTCATTTCATTTATTTCCAAGTTCTGTTGATATTGTAAAGCTAGCATATTACATATAACATTAAAGTTATTTTTAAGATATAACATCTTTGTGGATGAGAAAAATAAAATTCAGAAGATGGATAAACTTGAAACAATTTAGCAGCCTAACAAAGTATAATAAATAGCAAAATCATGTATTTGAAATGAATCTCTTAAAAAAATTCACAATGCAAGCATGTTTTTGAAACTCTGTTTTTCTAATTAAGGGAGCTCCAAGAGTTTTCTTATTCATTCTCACTAGTGTTCCTTCATTACCGAAAGTTTTTTTTTTTTTTTCCACTGTAAAATCCCTGCTTCCTCTGAGAGATATTTTCTTAGAAGGGGTTATGTGGTAATATCCTGTTATTTTTATTTATCAGGTTAATTTAGGACTCGTATTACAGTTTGGGGGTAGAAAGAAAGCCAGGCATTACCAGCCTCAAGATTTGACTTTTGATAAATAGAAATGTGGAGCGACCCTGTGCTGATGGTACGTAGTGGATGTGACCCATGACAGGCAGACGGCTGCAGCGCTGGAGAGAAATATTACAGCCAGAGCATTCCTGCTTCTGCTCCAGCGGGCTCAGAATCCATTAACAGGGTCCTCTCTCAGCTTGGAGTTTTTTTTCCTGATGATGGATTAGTGATAAACTCATATGCAAGTTATTCCAGAGTTCCTCTGAGGCCTTAGATTTTCATGAATGAAAAGGTCATTTGTAAATTTTCTACATTCTTTCATTATTTTTCCCATGGAACCAGATTGCTTTGTACAATTTTACATTGCTGTATTTTCTTTGAAATAATGGATAGCATTTGTCCAGTTTTAATGTCCTAATTATTTATTTGGTGGTTTGGAGAGACTGTTCTTTCATGAAATTACATTATACTTAGTAAATAGAGAACTGAGAGTAAAGTTGAAATCATTCCATAAAATACAAGCTAAGGCTTTCATGAGGCCAGCCGTCTCCTTACTCGTCTTGTCCTAAATGACTTTTGATAGAAGGCCAAACTTTGTACCAGATGTGTGGTATTTTATAATAATTACATGGTGCAAGCCTTCAGTCATTTTCCATGGAGACCATTCAACATCTGTTTTGTCAAAATGGTTTTCACATTTTTTTTCAGGGGCCACGGATGAGTAAGAATATTAAGTGAGACTCTGTGTCACTTATTTTATTATTTCATTGTGAGACTTTCTCTTGTATTTATCTGTTATAAATTGCTACAGACCTAAAGATTTCCCTTAATGACTGAACATAACAGAGTTGGTTTCTTTGAAATTTCTGGGTAAAAATTTTAAAGGCGTCCATTTAACTTTTATACTCGTTGTTTTCTTTATTCAGTTGCCCATTAGAGTTCCAAATACTGATGAAAACGTCATAAAGAATGGATAAGGAAGTAGATGGCGTGGTCTATTATTAACATTTCTGCTTGGAGACCACTTTATCCATTCACCATCCCACTTCACTATTCATCTTCCTATCTGTGCTAAACAGAATTTATGGATATTGATTAATAAAGGCAAATGGTCAGAGGTCATAAATAGAAGAGATACCAGAACCTTGTGACAGCATGAAAGCTGGCTCTTAGTCACCTGTTGGCTTCTCAAAGCTGCAGGAAGGGCAATTTGGTAACTGCCCTTAGCTCAGGTGATAGGCAGGTCTCCAGCTCTGGACTCAGTAGCTGCTCACACCACTCACTTTATTGGAATACTAAAATGGGGTCCCTTCTTTTGCTCTTCTTGAACATTTCATTCAAAACTATAGGGGGAAAGACCTTTATTTTAGTTATTTCTAACTTAACAGGCAAAATATAATGTTTGGGAAAATGTGTACTCCTTCAATGACTAGTACAGTCGTTCCACATGCCTCAAAACCTTGTATACTAACTGGCTGTGACCACAGTAAAAACAAGGTCAGCACAGCTCTGCAAAACACTGCGCTCTTGCACTGATGTTAGTACAGTAGCTGGTTTTCTGGGCCAATGTAGACATAACCAGCCATGAAAATAAACATGTGCACATCCATGGCCTAAAATAAATCAAAGTGGACATAATGAAAATTTTCCAGTGAGCTTAAAAGAAAATTGAATATACTTCACTTCCTTTTTTTTGGAGGGTAAAGGAGTTGGTTTGGTTTTCATTGGAATTTTTATGTGGGTAAAACTTCCTGTTTGCTGCACTTGCCTAGGATTTTCTTATCCCACAATTATGATGTGAACAAAGAGATGGGAGAGAAATTATATTAATAAATTTGGGTGGATCAAATGAATATTTCATGAGACAACTCAAATTTTTGTAAACTGTGTATGATGTTTGAATATAATTTCAAAGACAACTAAGCCCTGAAATAGGAAATGTGTTTAAAACATAACTTTTTTCAATGAAAGAATTTTTTTTTTGATGTTTCTCCGACAGATTTGATATGAGAATAAAAAGAAATATATAAGTATGATGGAAATGTATTTTTGTCCCAAAGCTGATTTGTCTCAGATTTTTAGTCATAGTTCAGTTATTTCAAAACTTTTTTTAGATTTTTAGGTTCTTCCTTTGGTCACATATGTGTTTTGTTCCAAAGATACGACACAAGTGTAATCCCTAGCATTTCTGAAGCTAGGCTATTCAATATTCCTATCATTCAGGCACAGTTTGGCAAAGACGGCAGTTCAGTGGAGTGAAATGTACTTTAAGTCCTAGGGTTGATCGGTCAAGAATAAGATTTCTCCAGTAAGACATTTTTACAAAGGCACGATGACTATACTTTCATAGTTCAAACAAACAGGGCATAAGGAATTATTCTGAAATATAATGATGCTACAGCTGTAACAATAAAAAGGTCTGTAATAAATAAAAGATTGTGCATCTGTTTTGGAAGACCTCTGGCTGCTGTACCTTGTAACTTGCCGCAGGCTTGATGCATTGTATCGTAACTGTATGTACAAATGCACGAATAGTATATATCCCATATTATGTTTTGTCTCGAAGAATTTCAGGCAGTCAGGGACACACTAGCTGATGATTAGGAGAGTGAAATGCAGGTGGAACGTCAGACTAAATTATGTTTAAGTATTATCTATTCTTCTGTGAAGAAAATTAGCTTTTCTCTCTTTTTCTAGAAATAATAACGGATCTGTGCTAAGATAGACACATTCTTACCCCCATGGGACAATAGGATGCCTTCAAAAAACTAGAATACAATTTAAGAGCAGGTTCTTTTTGTATGAAAATTATTTTCTTTATCATAATAAGAACTTGGGCCTATTATCATTGTGCTTCATAATTTGCTAATTTGTATTTTCAGTCATCATTAGTATAATCTGATAAAAAAAAATTCTTGAAATTTTGCTTCCCTTTCTCTTCTGGTAAAATAAGAATAACCACAACCTTTACTTTACCCAGTGCATTCTGGTGTCAGGAGGACTATTAATAAAAACTTTTTTAACAGTTTTTCAGTGTGTAACCTAAATGTGAAAAATCTATGAATGGTTAACAGAGAGTATTCAATCTAAATCTTCCCCAAGGTCAGAAATATTATTTTGGAATATGAAAAAGTACAGCTACAAAGTGAAGTCATTCATCACTTTAAAAAACAAATTTGGAGTTTTTAATAGAAGCCCTACTAACTCAGACATGTAAGCCATCAATAAAGCTTGCCAGAATTTGAAGAGAATATCACGATGTAACTCTTTTTATGGATCAAGTACAAATGAAGTTGACAGTGTCTGCCTAATCCAAGTGCTGAGGACTGGAAGCTGCAGAGACGGTATTTCCACTTTCTCACGTTGACACGTTGTGTGTGCAGACAGTACAGCCCGGCTGATTAAAAACATCAAGGCTCTGCTAATGTGAAGCACGTGCTTTGTAAATCTGAATTCTGAGTTCAAGAGGCCCCACACCACAGTGTGTACATAAAATACATTTATCAATTAATGCATTCTATTGTATTCAAACAGAACAACAACTTAGGAAATCCCATCAATGTAAGCTTGCCATTGATTAGAATAAGCAGCTCCCCATCAGATGAAGCCTGAGAAATGTAACCACGGGGCTGCGAGCTGAGGACAAGGCCAAGGTGGAGGCGCGTAATCGTTGGATTCTCCTTGAACGCTCTTCATCATCACTAGTCACAGTGCTGACACCTTCCCATGGAAGGCAGCTGTCTTCATGAGCGGAATAGAGAGATCAGGAAGCCAGCTGAAAACTGCTGCTCAGCTACCTTATTGTAGTGTGGCACCACTTTCACTTACGTGGCTTTTTGGTAGGTGTATGAGAAATCAGACCCAGTGCCTTGGGGGCGGGTTTGGACCAGAAGAGGTAACAGGCCTAGTTACTCACTGCTCCCCACCAAATGGACCTCCGTGGACCTCCGTTTCCCTCTAACTTCCACCTGGTCTCTCATAAGGTAAAATCAACTCCCAGCCTCCCTCCTGGAACATTCCCTCATCCTTCTCCTACACTGCTCTCACTTCTGAATGCCTCCGATTGTACTCACAGATGCTGCGTAACTTTGGCTGGAGAAGGATCCCAACCTGAGAGCTGACTTGGTCCTTAACCTCTCGCTTCACCTTTTCCTTTGTATACAAATGAGAGTGTATCTGAGGTTGTGCATTGAACAGGAATAGACTGAATGCACGTTGATTGTATAGAACTATGCCAGACACTTAAAGAGACAGCAAAGGGAGAATAAACATTGTTCCCATCCTTAAGGAACTTGACATATACCAAAGACAATTAAGAAAGAATTTGAGGAGGTATTTATCCATTCATTTACCAAGTGTTCAGTAAGTACTTGTGATGTGCCAAGCTAGGTGCCAGGTGTTGGGGCTATCGCAGTGAATAAGACGTGGCCCCTGCTCTCCATGTGTAATTATGGAATCCCAAGAGACAAGTACAGTTTATGCTGTAGGAACATGAAATGTTACATTGGGACTTGAAGAAAATGAAACACTGATGAATATGTCAGGATTTGGAAAGAATGAAGGGAAGGCATATTCATTTTGGGTATGGCATAAAATCAAGGATGGAGGGCAGGCAAGAAACCTGGACGATGTAGAGGAGTAAGAGAGCACCGCAAAGCAGGATTGGGTCAGAAGGGAGCCTCTGGGTTTGCAAAGACACACCGTTATCAGAGGTGCTGGTGCAAGTCAGTGGCATGAAAAGCAGAACGTTAGAGGCTGGGCTTAGTGGCTCATGCTTATAATCCCAGCACTTTAGGAGGCCACGGCAGGAGGACTACTTGAGGCCATGGGTTCAAGACCAGCGTGGGTAACATAGCAAGACCCCATCTCTAAAAAAAAAAAATTAAAAATGAGCTGAGTGTAGTGGTGCACACATGTAGTCCTAGCTACTTGGGAGGCTAAGGTGAGAGGATCAGTTGAGCCCAGGTGTTCCAGCCTGGGCAACAGAGCCAGATCCTATCTCTATAAAATAAAATATTTTTAAACAGTGGAATGTTAGGATGATTATTCTGGCAATATTGTGCAGGAGAAATTGGACTGCAAACAAGTTAGAATTTTGGCTGGGCGAGGTGGCTCGCACCTATAATCCTAGCACTCTGGGAGGCCGAGGCAGGTGGATCGTTTGAGCTCAGGAGTTCGAGACCAGCCTGAGCAAGAGTGAGACCCTGTCTCTACTAAAAATAGAAAGAAATTATATGGACAGCTAAAAATATATATACTAAAAATTAGCCAGGCATGGTGGCGCATGCCTGTAGTCCCAGCTACTCAGGAGGCTGAGGCAGGAGAATTGCTTGAGCCCAGGAGTTTGAGGTTGCTGTGAGCTGGGCTGATGGCACAGCACTCACTCTAGCCCAGGCAACAGAGTGAGACTCTATCTCAAAAAAAAAAAAAAACAAGTTAGAATTTTGATCTCGCTAGAAGGCTTTTACAGAAGCCTGGCCATGAGTGGATGGAAGCTATATTTATGACAGTAGATATTAGAAATAAGGGACAGAATGTAAAATATTTCAATAGAAGAATTAATCAGCCTGGGTAACTGATTGTAAATGCTGAAGAACAAAAAGCAGAAGGTTTCTAACTGAACACACTAGGAACAATGATGGTACACCTGCCAGAAATAGGGAGCTTAGGGGAGAGGACTGAAGATTTGGAAGACAAGTTTGGCTTAGTGCTTTGTTAAGTTGCTGTTTATAGCAGTGGTCTGGTCCTCAACCTTTTTGGCATCAGGGACTGGTTTCATGGAAGACAACTTTTCCAGTGACTGTGGGCAGGGCGGTGGGGGGGATGGTTTCAGGATGATTCTAGTGCATTGCGTTTATTGTGCACTTTATTTCTATTATTATTACATTGTAATATATAATGAAATAATTATACAACTCATAATGCAGAATCTGAAGCCACCACTGATCTGACAGGAGGTGGAGCTCAGGCGGTGATGGACGGGATGGGGAACTGCTGTAAATACAGAGGAAGCTTTACTTGCTCACTGCAGCTCAGCTCCTGCTGTGTGGCCGGTTCCTAACAGGACATGAATATCAGCCTTTAGGGGCGGCGGGGGGGGGGGGGGGGGGGGGGGGTTGGGGACCAGAGGTTTACAGTGTATGTCTTTCTCTGGTCTGCAGCACTCTGGAAAAGACATTTCCTCCCTCACTTTTAGCATTCAGTTAACTAATTATTCTCTAACTTCTTCATGATGTGTAGCTACTTTCTTTCATATCTTGCTGTCTATAAAATTTATAATCAGCTACATATCTTTGTACATAGCAGAACACCCTACAGAATGTTTTGATTTTTGCTTCTCTTTCTGCTAACAAAAATAGACTGAAATGATGTTTGATTACTTATGGCTTCAGACATTTGATTCTTGTCCTGTTCATAACAAGCTGATTGGCCACCTTTAAATGTTTAGACTAAAGAGGGGCTATGAAACAAACTTAAATGTAAGGTAGAAAACTAACGAATGATAACCTTTTCATCCAGAATGCTGTTTTTACCGATTAGAATTATAAAGTGGTGATTTGGGGAACTTTCTACCCACGGGGTGGCTATAAAATAAGAAGGTTGATCCTTGATGGGTGGCCTGTGGAAATCAGTTCTGTTACCAAATGCTCATGCCATGGACATCTCAATCCAGTTCTGGTGGACAGAATTCTAACATAAAAACCAATCTCTTCATGTGAAATAAGTTCAACGATATGAGAAGGAATACATAAATTTTTGGTTATCATTTTAGAAAACTAATTTTTTACTTCTAGGTTGGATCTTACCCTTTTGGGTTGAATTTTAATACAACCAAGATATATTCATTGAAAGATGAGTAGTGATTCTCAGGGTCAGCTGCTTCATTTCACGGCAACTACATTTATCAAAATATGTCAAAATAACATATTATAGGGAAGTATGACCCTTGAAACCTCTATAAAGAAAACGCTAGTAGTAAGTAGTTCAGATATTTTAAATAATGTCATTCTAACAAGAAAGAAAATGTCACATTGTTTGTTACTTCTTATAACATTGTAACCTGAATGACATTGGTGTTGGGACCTGGGACCTTAAGCATTTGTTGAGTGAATGAATGAATGAATTTTGTTACATGCTGACCTTCAATAAGAAAGACAGACTTGGGGACTGAACATATTAAAGCTATAAAGAATGACTCTGAATTTTAAAAGTGGCAATAATGAAATTGACATTTGTTCAAAATATATTGCATCATTTAAAAAAGGTATCCCAATAAATCATTAGCAAATGACCTGGTTTCCCATAATAATTTCACTGCTTTATGCTAGCTTAAGAAATTCATTTATTCTTCACTCCCAAATCTTCCTTCTGTTTTTGTCAAAAAGTATTAAATATATTTAAGTACTGGATGGCAATACCAATGCATTGAAAATACCTCTCAGAATTGATACACACATAACTGTACATACAATAACCTTGAGAATTTCTCATGTTTATGGCAAACTCCTGCCCATTTTTATAAAACTGAACTACTGAGTTCAAATGTACCTGTCATTTCATTCTTTAGATATTACTTCATCTTTGATCCTGACTCACTATCTTAGTACGAGCCCTTTAGAAGTATAGTCACAAACTTACCATGGGAAAAAGGCAAACGGGACCATAACAGAGCACCCCAGAGTGCTGTAGGAGATATGATATTGACCAGGGAGTTTTCCTTTTCGGGAACTGTTGTTAGTAAATGATTGTAAGAATAGAGATAAATATTAACTTAGTTGTATTAATATTTAAACTTTTTATTCCAAATTCCACAAAAAAAAGACACCAGTTTATCAACGATTCTCCCCAGAGGCAATTTTATCCACATTCCTTTGTAGACACTTTCTTCTGTGACAATAAAACATAAATAAAATGCAGGCCAAAATATATGCCATATTCTGGGCAGTTTGGGATAAGGCCTGGAAAGCCCATTGACTGGAAAGGTTGTGTTTCCCTAGAGAAAACCTTAGGACCAACTGCAGACATTTGTCTTCTGGGAACTAAATGGGCCCCATCCGTGAAGAGGAGAAAACGACAAATTCTTGACACGAGGACATGGTAAAGGTGGGACTGTGAGGAATCAGAGATGGGACTACTAGCTGTCATTGATGAACCTCGCATACTACGTTGGCTCTTTTTTAAAAAATCAAATTGAACTTGCCTGATTGAGGAGTTTAAAATAAAGAGCCATCCTTCATAGCACGCTCCTTCCTCATTAACCGTGCATGAGTTCCTTGTGGATGAAACAGGGTTCGTCTGCTCAGTGGAGCAGCGTTCTCCCCCAAGGGCCCAGGTCTCCTGGCAAAAAGGCATCACAGGAGATGACCTGTGTGTCTTGTAGCAGCCCCTTTCCTGCTAAGTTAGCAGCATGGGCACTATTTCAAGACGTGAAACCTCAGGCTTGGTTGTACGGAGCCAACAAAGCAGCAAAGAGGCAGGTTCCAGATAACCAAGGCCAGTCAAGGGTTCAGATAAACACAGCAAGCAGAGGTTTCAGATAACGAAAAATTGCTTCATCCACGCTGTGGCACTCTGACAAATGAGGTAAACATACCAAACGAGAGGAAGAAAAAGTAAGGAGCCAGGGAAAATAGATGTGGCTCCTAGCAACGTCCCTTTTCAGCATTGTAGGGGCTTTTCTGGAGACCCTGTCTGTCCAGGTAAAGGCCACGCACGCATCAGGACATTTTTGGTCTTGCCTCCCAGCCACAGAGCCGTCTTTTATCTGACGGATCACCTGGCATCCCTTTGGGGTCATCTCTCGGGAGAAATACAGGGTTCTAGAAAAATGAAAAATGCAATACTTCTGTTCTACCACACTTTCTATGAGCAAATGCAGTTCCTATTCCAGTTTCAGTTACAAGGAGCATATTTCCTTTCATCCCAGCAGCCAAAACAGAGGCCTCCTGGTCTCATTTTAACTGTAATAGCCCCAGGAGCTTTGGCTGCGGTATTTTTCCCTGTTGGGCGCAGATCCAGGGTTGGGCTAGATATTCCACAGCACAAATAACTGCATCCTTTTCCATGTGTGTGTTGGTGTAGGCTCTCATTAATCACTTCTAGTGCTGCAGAATTGGATGATGAGGACTCTGCCCCAGCCATCTACTTACATGGGTGATTTACTAAGTAGATACTGACTAGAAGAGGGCTTGTTTATTTTATGTACTTAAATTCACCCTGAGGGTAATGCCATAATGAGAATATTATGATCTGCAAAAAATGGACATTTTTTTTTTTTAGTTATTGACATGGCCTCAAAAATATCTATATGATTACTATATTGCTTTTTTGGGTTTGTTTTGTTTTGAGACAGTCTCCTCCTGTGGCCCCGGCTCAAGTGCCAAGGCGTCATCACAGCTCACAGCAACCTCAAACTCCTGGGCTCCAGCAATCCTCCTGCCTCAGCCTCCCAAGTAGCTGGGACTACAGTCACATGCTACCATGCCCGGCTAATTTTGCTATTTTTAGTAAAGATGGGGTCTCCCTCTTGCTCAGGCTGGTCTTGAACTCCTGACCTCAAGTGATCCTTCCACCTTGGCCTCCCAGAGTGCTAGGATTACTTTTTTATAATCTTAAGTGCACGAGGACCATGTCCTTCTGTTTTAGGTCCCTATCACGTCTAATACAGAATGCTAAAAGCCATGGGTGCTGGGGAAGTGTCAGTAATGAAGAAGATAATAATGATAACATGGTCCAATATGTAATAACGAATTTTTGTTCTGGAAATGGTGCCGCACACTCAGAAAGACTTTTCACCTGGCGGTGTGCCTGGCCACGTGGTCCTCGCATAGCGAGGCAGCAGAACCTGAGAAGCAAGAGTCTGCTTCCCCTCTGTTTTCAGAGGCTTGCGCTGTTTCTCTTTGCTGCCCTGCTAAGGAGTAGCTCTCAGCTGGCATGTTGCCACGTAGATTTTTTTAAAAGGCATTTTTCCAATGTAAAATAATGTTGGGAGTTTCCAGTTACAACACATTGCTGTAATTAATGGGACTCACTTTCTGCATAGAAGCTCTGTTAGCGTCGGGGCCACATGAAAATTAAGAAGCGAGGAGGGGCTAACAGCAGAGCAAGGACAAAGTTGAGAAATCGTCTTAACAATGAGGACCGCAAATGAAAAGCGCATGAACAAAAGTGAAAAAATAAATAAAAGTTTTCCCAGGTTACAGAAATGTCTGGGTTGAAGCTTCACCTTTATTTTTGATATACCCTATTGCATTACTAGCAATAGATAAGAAATTTTTAAGTCACTCTCTTTGAACTAAAGTAGATTTTGAATACTTTCTCCTTTTCTTCCTTAAGGTGCATTCTACTTACACATTAATGTGCATGAGGCAAGCATTTGTCATCATTTGTTATTATTTGACTCACCTTTCCTCCCTTGTCATTGCTTCGACTTGCTCAAAGGCAGGTGTAAAGGAGGAAGTTAAAACAGGGCATCACCTGCCGTGAGCCCCCGTCAGCTGGAGTGGTGTGATACACGGGCTTATCCCTAAGCCCCGCTCCAGTGGTCAAGAGCCGTTATCTAAAGCCTGTCCCTCAGAGCTTCCTTCACTCTTGAGTCTACTGACGGCTTGTCAGTTGCCAGGTAGGCACCGTGGTGATTACACAGAAAGTCATTTCTTGATAGTAACTAACAGGATAACTGTTTTAGCAAGAAAAGCATACTTTCTTGCTTTCAAGATACTTCATGGAGGGTTTTTGACTAGAAGTGTTTACTTTCATATATAAAGTTAAAAGTCTAGCTGATTGTTCTGTTAAATGCCCTCACTATTCCTCCTGGGATCAAATGAGGGAGCACCTAAGAGATTCTTAGAAATAGGATTTTACAATTAAGAGGTTGCTGGGTATGCGCTGATTCTCAAAACTTCAGTTTGCAAAAGAAACAGGGAAAGTGCGGTTAAAAATGCAAACTCCTGGCACCTACCCTCAGATATTCACATATGGGTAAGTCTGGAGAGGGGCCCAAGAATGTGCATTTTAAATGAGTGTTTCAGATGATTCTAATGCATGTGCTCTGGGAACCTTGGTTTAGCCAACAGAGGAGGGGGAGGGGCATGAGCTTTCCTTCTCCTAAATTCAGACTCCAGAGGAGGCATTTTCCCTAGCATGTTACTAGGTTGCCATTGTAGTTCTGAAGACAGTGAAGACCTCCGTGAAGAAGGCATTGTAAGTTCACATGCTCAGCGCCATCCTCCCTACACTTACACATCCTTCATTGACTCCTTGGTTCTAAACACCAGACATTGATAGATAAAACATAAAAAGGGAAAGCTTAAGAAGACATTATGTGTAACCAAAAACAAGCTAATGTGTCCATGGCTGAGGAAAATAACAGAAATATACCAGTGAGTGAAGCTGGAGTGAGGGCCTGCTGGACTCTGGCTAGGGAAACAGAGCAGGTAGCGTTTGACTCCTGCAGGATGACTAGGCTAAAAGTACCCCAGCCAGCCCCTGTGTTTGCAACCAGGAACTGAGCTGGAGTTGAAAAGTGGGGAAAGGAATCTGGGAGAAAAACGCCTGTAAGCTGTTCCCTAGAAAGCTGAGTATCTGGGGGTGGCAGTACGGAGCAGATGCAGCCTCCCAGGCGAGACCTGAGCCCACGTACTCCCTGGCTTGGAGACAAATGTGTAATGACTCTGATTTCATGACAGAACAGGAGCTCCAAGGTGTCAATACAAGATCTAGTTCTAGACTGGGGGAGCAGGGGGCTACGTAAAGGCCACCAAAATACTACGAAACAGGGAGAGGTGAATGAAGAAGGAGACACAGAGGCAACTATTGAAAATAAGTGTGCAAATCAAAATTTTAAACTATATAAATGAAATTAATGCTATGAAGCCAGTGAAATCGATGTTTGGGACATGAATTCACCGCATATGAAATGAAAATGATTAGTTCAAAATAAGTATGTTTAGTAATAAGGGAAGGAATAACAGCCTAATAAGAAATTATGAAAACAAAATAGAAATGAAACAAGAACAGAGTACATGAAAAAGTACCATTAAAAGTTCTGAAAAATATGGTCCTTGAAATTAAAAACATTAATAGATGAGATAAACTCTAGATTCAACATAGTTGGATAAAATGAGTGACCTGAAAGGGAGTATTAAGGAATTCGATCAGTGTAGAGTGTGGAGAAATAACAAGATTGGAAAAAATGAGAGCAAATAAGAGACTTGGAGGATAAAATGATACAATATGAATATCAGAAAGAGAGAATGGACAAAATAGAGGAGTAGCAGGATTCAAAGAAATAATAGTTAAGGATTTTTCAGAACTGAGGGATGAGCAGGAAAAAAAGAGGTACCTTTGATAAGAAAATATAGAAATTAGGGTTACAGAAAAAAATATTTAATGGCCCGAGAGCAGAGAGATTATCTACAAAGGAACAACTCTTAAACAGAAATCTTCTCATGAACTATAATGGAAAAACAGAGGATTTTTCCAAAATGCTTTTGAAGTGTAGAGAGAAAATAAGTGTCACCCTAGATTTCTATTCCCAACTAAACTGCCATCTAAGGTATTTAATTCAAGCTCCTGGTGGAAGGGGGTGAACAACCTTTCATTTAATGAACAGGGCAAGGGATATAGATCCCAGACAGTTTCTATCCTAGAGGAGGTTTCAATCTAGTTAAGGACATAATCTTGTAAATACTAATTATAATAAATCTCTTAAATCAAGTAGGTAATAATGTCAACATGAATGTAATTTACTCTATTAGCATAAAAGTATACTATTGCTGGATTACATTAGCATAGTGAGACAATCGTACAAGTTATAAGATCATAGTTGAAGATTTTGTTCATTATCCTATATACACAAAGCTGATATATTTATTCTCAAGTTTAGTTCCCGGAAAAATTGCTTCTTGCAAATAAATTCGATTACTTCCTTTAGAAAGTGGAAACAATGTAACCTAATATTTTCATTTTTGGTATAGTTGCTGGTAAATTCTGAGTCAAATTTTGTACCTAATTGTGGTGAATGAAATTTTTGATGTCATACTAGACCAAATCAAGATTTATTTTACTGACAGTTCATGTTCTCTGCTCTCTGTTGTTCTGTCAAAATTTATCCCTTATTATATATGTTGTTAAATTTTGCAAATTACTTGAAATTTATTTGGAAGTAGATACTCCGATTAATTTCTTTTAAAAGGAGAGTTAAGTGAAATCTACTATTTTAATAACCAGTATAGAAAAAATACTATGCTTTACAGAAAAAATTCTTTTTAATAATATAGTTTCATGATGTGTGTTCATGGGAAGAAAAAACTGAGCTGTGTTTTTAAAAGCATGCAATTATATTTCCAAAAACTACCATAGCAGTTTGGGTTTGAAGCAATGGTTTGAAGTAAATCTCTAAAATAGGAATTCTGATTGTAGACATGCAAAGAAACGTAGTTCACTCAAAACATATATAATATTGAACTAATCTTAACAGATGTGTGAAATAAAGTCTTATAAAATATCCCAGAGATCTATTGTGGGACTGTTTAAAAGCTTTGCTGTTTACATAATATATGAAATAATTATTCAGAAATCACACACACACACACACCCACCCACCCAAAGATAAATGTAAAGACTGAATTCACGAAGAGGGAAAAAAAGGTACAAAATAGATATCAGCTTTGCATTTAATTTTGAATCTTCTATGACTGTGATGGAAAGAGTAAAACAATTTTGAGCCGTTCAGCTAATTTCACTTGTGATACTTCACTAGTTTTCAACCTTTGTTATTGTATTGTCTGAACCAGTGGGTAAATTTCCTGCCTAGAACACTAATTGGTGACACACTATTAATCAGCATACCATTTCAAAATATTTTAATGCCCATTTAGTCTATTTTTTCCATAAGCCTATGGATTTTAGATGGACCTTTAACAGGAGGGAGAACCAAGGTCAGCTTTTCCCTGCTTCTTTAGCTGGGCTTTCTGACCACAGTGATTTGCAAGCCTCACGGCACATTTGAGTGCTTGGTTGTGTCATCATTCTGGCGCTGTTGTCTTTGATTCCAAAAGAGAATGTAGCATTTCAAATGTCGGAAATGTGCTATAGATTTTTTGGCAGTAGGAAGGAAGACAGTTTGACTTTCATGTCTTTAAGAAATATATAATGTTATGACCAAAATTAGTACTCTGAAATTATTTTGCTCTGAAATTGGAAAGGACTAATATATATATCTATTATGTTGTATACAAGCCCCTTGACTGGCAGCCAGATTTGAACAATTTTTTTTTTTTACTAGAAATCAACCTTCATGTATTCATTTATTCATTTGGCATGGTAAGAGAGGCAGACAAGGATGGAAAAAAATTGCATATGAAAATTTTAAACTAATGTAAAGTAAGGTTCATTAGCATAGAGGGATGATTTACCTATGTCTTCCTATATGACAGTGGATAAACAATCATGCCCAAGTATTTTGTGTATGCTAAATTGCCAATATGTCAAGAAACAGAGAATTTAAAATAAATCAAGATTAAAAAAATTATTGCTTACTGAAATTTTAAAAAATTATTTCAGAGTGAAAATTGACATGTAATTTAGTCTTCTCAGTCATGACCTGATATGTTTTTGTTGTTTCATTTCCTTTTCCCTGTATGTAGTGCACTTATACGAAGCTACTTGTAGCTATTTAAAAAGAATTGTTTGACATTTGTATCATCCTGAGACACCTTATCATAAATCCAACCCTGCTACTTCCCCCAACATACCATATGTTAAATTAATTAAAAATACAACTTTTAACCATGCTTGTAGAAGAACCAAGAAATTGTCTCATCTAAAAAGCACCTGGAGCCTGTGTTTTAGAATCCCTATGGTTAGTTTCTGTGGCATTTGTGAAAATTTGAATAATATGGGAAGTGAGTAGTCTGAATTCACACCCCAAGAGAAGTGGCTTTGCTCTCATTGGTGTCTCCATTCAAATATTCATAATGTGTTTTTTATTTTCAGCATCTGTTTAATGTTATTCAAGTTAAAGTATGGTTAAGCTTAGTCAGATAAAACCTTTGAGACATCAAGGAACGTGATATTTCTGACCAGCTGCAAAAATGGTAACCTCTTAGAAAAAAATGAGCATAATAAAACAAAAAGTAGGCGGGCAGTGAGTGTATTAATCTTTTTTTCTTGCTTATGTTTTCCTCCTCATATTGCTTTCTTTTTTAAAAAATAACCTCTAATAGAGCTCTAACCTTTAAAAGTTCTTTGAGTCAAGCAATTTTTCATGATCTGGCTGTCTCATGATTGTTTTTATTTCAGTTTAACATTTCTTTTGATTCACTACATTTTTTCAAGGTATTTATGAGATTTTACTCCTGAGTTCAGTTGAGGTTAATAACTCATCATTTAAATCAAATCACTGAATATTTGCATGTGACTAAGTCAGTACTTCTCTTAAGTCACAACTGGCTTCCCAAAGTAGCTGGAACACTTACTCCTAGATAGAATGTGTTGTAAAATAATCTATTTATATAGTTATATGGTTATGCAAAATATGCTCTAATAAGTACTGTTCCCTATTAAAAACATTAAAAAATTTCACTGATCGAACACCCAAGCCTGCAATACAGTTCTTTCTAAAAACAAACCATTGGTATTGTGTTTTGATTAAAATTTTTTCACTCCACTTACTATTGATATTAATGACAAAATACTTAATTCTAAGGTAGTAAAACTCCATTTCCAATATAATATGCTGCATGGAAAACAATCTTTGACTTTGTTTCTCAATGATCTATACTATGTTACATTTTGAAGTTTATTGGTTTTTCAATAATTAAATGTAAACATATTATCACCATTGTAGCAAAAAGTCACTTAACCCTGTTACTATTGTGAATGGTATATCCTTCTATTACATAATTTCTCTTTATTTTTTGCTTGCATTCATGTGTTGTAGTTTGCTAACATCCATCTGGAGGGCAATGATAGAAAAAACATTCATAAAATACAATCTTCCAGAGCTAAAAATAATTAATGCCAGAAAATATTTAGTATCCAATAAAGGCCTAAAAAGCACTTTTAGGGAAAAAAAAATCTTGTCAAATTGGCATCTTCAGGGGTGGAGAAACAAAGATGATAAAGATGAAAATAGGTATCAGGACAAAAAAATAGATATTTTTTCCTAAATGACAGTTATATTTTCATAGTATTTAAATGAAGACTTAAAATCCATACCCTAGGACAAAGCTGTAGGAAAAGCCAGGAAGATTCAATCATTTTGATGTTTTCTTTGTTTTTAACATAGCCCTTTGGAAATGTAGATGATTGAGAACATTTTTTATGTTTTATCTAAATGCTTGATGTCTGTACAACTCTCCAAAGTGAAGATTTACATTTCAAAAGTTGAATTTATGTCTGAAGATTTGTGTGTACATGGTTTTTTAATATTCCTAATTTTGAGAAAAAAATCTATAATTTGGCCCTAAATTATACTAAAAATGAATCATGGTATTATTACTTCCAAAACATTTATCTGTATAGGTGCTAGCATAAAAATGAAAATATACTTTAAGATTTGCCTTGGGAACAGATGTTTTTGAAAAATATTGGTGAACAAAAAGCAGGCCAAAAAAGTAGGGAAACATTTCAATCCAAATATGTTGTATGTTGGGATTGCTGTAGACAGTGAAGCTGCTAGAGAAAGCTAAGCAGTTGTTTTAGGTGCAGTTTCACTTTTATTTTCAAAAAACAAGTCAGGATAACAAATCAAGGAAGATAGAAAACAGCCGCACATAACTGATTCTCTAGTAAGCATCATTTATTTAACCACAGAATTTGTAATGTTTTTTGCTTATTTGAAAAGGGGGTTTCTGGAATTTGCTAGGGAGTCAAAGACACAGAAGTTACCAAACCTGAATGATTATTGGGGCTAGTGATAGGATTCTACAATCTAGTTCCAATATTAGGGGTTCTCGGAGGAGAAAGGAACTGAGAACATAAGAATTGGAAGGATGGAAATTGGACACAGGCCCTAAGCGTGTGCTGTGACCTGTTGGGGCCAAGGACAATGCCTCGCCTCTCACAGCCTTCGTATCTGCCTCACATTCTGTGCTTAGGGCTATGCATGGAAATCACACGAAGGTTATAAACAGAAGACTATAAAAAATGGTTCTGAAAAATCAGTCTTCGAATCAATTTGACAATTCTGAGTTACAAAGACCTTCTATATATGAAATTGTTTAAGATTTGTATTATTAATAGTAACCATCAGAGCAAGTAAATCCTTCCTGAACATATTGTACTGGCTCTCTACTAATAGTATACTAATTTAACTTTTACATAAACCCTATAAGTTAAATACTATTATTACCCCTCTTCTTCAGGTGAGAAAACTGAGGTTAAGAAATATGTCCAATTGTATTCACCTAGTAAGTGACGGAAGTGGGATTTGAATAAGTCTGATTGTTATAATCTTGCCCAATCTGCTATGTAGCCTCCTATTTTGAATGGATTTCCAGTTCTCACTAATGTGAATTTGGTGTTTAGAGAGGCAGATATTCCATGGTTATAACATGGGTGAAACTGGATTTAATTTAACCTGTTTGTGATGTGTTTCAGGCACTGTCACTCAGATGGCTACATGATCAGCCGCAGTCATCCATGGAGAATTATCCATTCATCTCTCTCTCTCTCTCTCTCTCTCTCTCTCAAACACACACACACACACACACACACACAGACACACTCACACACAGGTATACTGTATTGGTGAAGATTTCTTATTGCCATATATGGCCACTAACTTGAGAGGCATGGCTTCCAGGATTCTTCTGTGAAATGATGAGTTTTATCTGGAAGTTTTTATAGGCTTTATAAAATTAAAAAGTGGGGCATTGCTACAATTATTCTACTGCAATAGATAAATCCATTGAAAGAGATTAGGCTCAGAGCCATTAAAGGAAAACTTGAGCTCACCTGTGGCTGCTGTGGGGGCAAAATCCTGTGCAAACCATCGCACACCGTTAGCACTGACGTGAGGACTGATAAATGGGTATATACCAAACTATAGGTGCGTCAGGTAATGGCTGTTATAGAAACACTCGGGGTTAGAGCCATAAAGCAAACTAATAAATCAATAGTTTGAAGTTCCATTTTTTATTTGACCCACTTAGAAGACACATCTCAAAGTGAAGAGGTGGGTGGTTTTCTCCTGTCCTAGTCATTCATTACTCCATTTTGGAAGCCACTTGCTTAGCCTATACATTGTCCTGATGGCCAAGAATTAATATAAGTGAAAAGAAAAAGAAAGTTGAGTGCCGGAGAAGTAAATCTGGTTGTTCCAGGGATGGGGTGGAGGGATCATTACTGGAAAGCTTATAAACAGCTTTCAGAAAGTAATTTCTGAAATGCCTGCAATGTCACCAGAGAAGTGACAGTTTTGCATAAAATTTTTATTGTTAGACGAGTTAAAATCCAAATTTCTCTGAGCCATTGTATCTTCATCATCCTCACCCATCTTCTCCTTCGCCTTCATTGTCATTGCCCTTTATTCTTTCATGTTCTCCTCACTGCCACACACACTGAGACAAAGTAAATAGAGAAGACATTATCTGCAAAGTCAGTGAAAGCTCAGAGAGGTTAATGATTAGCCACTGTCACTTACCTAAACTAGTGGCCAAGCTGGAATAAACTCAAGCCCTGACACAATCTACTCTTCCCTCTAGATCAAAGTTTCTCCCCTTATTTCATGCTTTATGTATGACGTTGAAAGATAAAATAAATAAGATTTGTATAGTCTTAATTCCCATTTGCTGCTCAGAAGTACTCTGAGCATTTCCAGAAGAGTCCAGAAGAGAAGACTTTTCTGTTAGTAAATGTTTAGCCTCTGGCCGTCAGTATTATATCTTCCTGTTTTGTGCAGTAAGGACATGCAAGAAAGCAAAATGTGACAAAGAGAGAATCAAAGAAAATTCTCACAGTTATATGGATCAGATCTATTTTTATGCTTATTAAGATTCTTTTAAAACAAAATAAAATGAAATGAGCTATAAAAAAAAAAAAGGAAAAACAATCAAAGCTCTTTTGAATCAGCAAGGAATATTTAATTTTTGATTTTCAATTTAACTCAGTCCCTACCAACTCGCCAAAGTCCTCGCAGCCATGACCTTAGAGACCTTAATGGCCCTTGGATTTCCCAGGTTCCTGCTGGAGCTCATCACTGGGGTTACCAGCGGTGGAAGGTCAGGTCCAAGGCCCAGCTTTGCAACTTTGCTTCTCCCTTAGGCAGTTGCCCTAGGAAAGGAATCCCACGATGGTTAGAAAGAAACTGTTTTAAGATTGCTTCTTAAATGCTTCTGGTAGAATACCTCTCATCTCCAAGCTCAGTCTCCCTTTTTGTCTATGTAAAAAACTATTTGTAATGCAAATGCATTCCTCTGTCAGGAAACACCTCTGAAGCCATGCAAATTTTTATAATCCAATGAAGGTGCATATTTATCAATGGATAGCCATTCATTTTTTAAGTCCATTTAAAAGAGTGTAAACTGTAGTGTTAGAAGCTATTGAAGCCAAGCAAGCAATGGGCTGTAGTCCTTTGAAAATGGCATCATGAAATGAAGTTGCATCTTTTGAAACCAAACATGTTAACTCGGTGGTGACATGGAAGGCATAACTGTGTTGTTTTGACCTGTTGTCACATTGATATTGCTGCTTCTGTTGTTGGTGTTGAGCAACCTCATAACCAAGTCCCTGCTGCCTTAAAAATTAATTATGATAAGAATTTCTTTTCAGTACAGACTGTTCAAGAATGCCTCGCGTGCCGGCTGCAAATTATGAAGTGTAAATTAGGGCATCACTGAGCAGGAAAGGTCCCAAGAAACCAATTTAAAAATTCTCTCTGGATTTAGTGGGGACCTGGAAATAGTCCCTTCTGGAGGAAGAACTTGAAATTAGAATCTTGTCATTCAATTTCACTGCATATGGGGATCAACGTTTGGGAAAGAGTGTGCTAAATATATGTGGACAAAATTTTTTTCATTTTTACTGCTTATTATACATTTCTCACAGCCTTAGAGTAAGAAATCACTAACAGTTACTAGGCACCACTGTAATCATGCCACATATATAGTAACTCGTTTAACACCGGTAGCAATTCTATGAAGTGGGTATTCTCATTGTCAGCCCCATTTTACAGATGAAGCAACTGAGGCACAGAAAGTTTAAGTGGTAGAGATCACGGAGATAACAGGTGGCAGTCAGTCTCTATCCAGAGTTCTTGTTCTGAACTTCGAAATGATACTGCCTCAATAATTTGCTCAGTTTCTGAACTCTTCTTTATTGTATTTACAAAACAGATGGATGGTTTTTAAATGGTGATCAATAAAATTACTTTAAAAATCCGTCTTCCACACGCCAGAATGTGGGAGCACCAGGTGTCTGTTTCCCAAGCCTTTCTTAGGCCCTGGAGCAGGAAGCAACTTGCCCTTGGTTAGTTTTCCTTTCTGCTGGTGCTTGGGCTTTAACCCGACTCTGCCTAGCCGGTTATCACTTGTTCATTTGTTTCCTACCTTCCAAACTTTGTCAGCATCTCTTATCTGTTGTCATGGCCTTTCTTATTCACTTTGGCCATGTGTGTGTGTGTGTGTGTGTGTGTGTGTGTGTTTGTGTGTGTGAATTTTTCAAAAATTTCTTTACTATCATTTTATTTTTAGAGTTCTGCTCAGGTTCTATGAAGTATTTTCTTGATAGGACTTTGGGAAGAAGGGTGCTGGTGGGGAAAAGAAAATATTGCTCACTCCTTCAGCATCTTTAAAACTCTTTCTTCCAGATCACCTTATATTTACACAAGCTAAAGTTGAATCCCAAATACCTCTGAATATATGAAATCCATATTATAAAAGTTTTCACAGCTGCGGTCAATATGGTTGCATTATTCTTTCAGGATGTTTGGTAATGTCCTGTATTAAGGATGTAGAATCCTGAAAAGTTGTGCTTACTCTCTAGACTTTAAAAATGGAGTTGACAAAGCCCAGTGAAATAGGACACTAACAGTTAGAAATCAGCAATATGTGAGACAACAATGCCACTATAAAATACTCGTTTTCTAAAATATATGCAAAGTTTCATATGTTGATACCCCAGACTCCAAGATGGTCCATTTATTTTTAAAACAAGAAACACCAATCTTAACAGTAATATGTTTAGTTTTGAGAGAATCTTTTTGGCAGTTGCTAATAAACCGTATTTTAAGGTTTAAAATAGTTTTAATATATTCTAATGGGCTTCTTGTAAGGCATGAGGAAATATATTTAGATGTTTCTTCGCTTTCACTCAAGTTCACCATTAAACATATGTCTTTCATTAATTTTAGTCATTATTTTACCAAGTTGTAATTAATGACAAAAAGAAATTTAACAGTTCTATCACCCCACCTTACTATTAATATGTTCTGTAACTCAAGGAAACAATTAAGGCAGGATTATCGGTGACCCATTAATATAATATATTTTTGAAAAAGCACTTTTTACTTGTAGCAGTATATGAGTGTAAAATAAAACACATGGGAAGAAAAGAAACCCTATAGGTAAACAAGCTAAGAATAGTCATTCAATTCTACTTCACATAGTTGACTAGACCAATTTTTCCTATGTTTTCTTTTGCTACAATATGATAATCATCTACAATTAAATTTAAAAAGCTAACTAAAATTAAAGAAAACACACATTAGAAGTGACAATTCAACTAGGAGCTCTTTTTGAAACAGTGAAGAAGCAAAAATATAAAAGGAATGTTTCTTATAAATTTGAGTGTTAAAATATCTTAATAAATCTTTAATGAAAACTTGCATTTTCATCTTTCCCAGATTTGAGGCTCTCTGCTAAAGTCACTCTTTTTTTCCAGCAAGTGCCCCTTAAAAAGCAAATATAGAAAGAAATTATTTTTCTGTTGATTTTGATTTTTTTATACTTTTTTTTTTTCGTTTTGACTGTCTAATTGCTATCATCTCTAGCTTGGGCCTAATTTTTTAATAATGTACATGACCAAAAAAATTAATGTAAAAATGTATAAAGCACATGTTTAATATGAGGGCTCTGTACCAATTTGCCTTAAAAGAAATAATATGTGGACAATATCATATAATCTGCCTAAAATAAATTGGCCTCTTTTTAAGTTAACTACGTAGAAAAGTAGGTGTGTTTGCCAGGGGCAATATAGGGTATCCCCATCCTCTTCCCTCCCAGCCACAGATTTTTTTTTTGTTTTTTCTAAACAATTGAAGTTAAAAGGAATCAAAAGGGAGAAAGAATAGTAATGTAGAGAACAATGCCATTTTTGTGAGCTAATTAAATTTTTTGCTGACATTATGATATCTTACAATTATATTTAACCTCACTGGACATACCCCAGATGAGTATAGAAATATTATGTAAAAACGAAGTATTCTCTTTGATAACATGCCATAATACAGAATAATAAAGGTTTTTGAAACATCTCCTCAAAATTGAGTACTTGTACATTGATGCTTATTTTCAGATTTTATGATAATGTCTATTTCATACATTATGTGACTTTTATTAATGAGGAAAATGATCCAAGGAAAAAAAACCATGTGACTCATTAACTCTTTATTTTTCACTCCATGCTAGCTGTTGTGCTATTTACATAATAGTTTTAGAAGATAAATAACATTTTATATAATTTGGGGGATTTTGTTGGACTCAATCATAGTCTCTGGGACAGTATATTTGTTGTTTTTATTTCTCAAAAAAAAAGTCAAGCAACCCAAATTGTTCTGGTTGCTTAAGATGACTACTGGAAGCATTTAGATTTCTTATATATCCTTGACTAACTCATATTAACCTTTTCTGTAAAGATCACAAATCTTCAGATAATCTCCTCTATTTTAGTAATTTATTTTCTGTCAAACATATAAAACAAATCTTGGTAAAACCTTCCATTAAAAAGGGAGAAGGGTTGGAGGAAATTTTTCCATTGTAGTATGCACTGCATTTGCTGGAGTTCCTGATGAAACACAGATGTTTTGAAGTACCCACAAGGATGGTTAGTCATGATCAGATTGATCCCTGGTGAATCCCTGAAACTTGTGCTTCCATTCTTTCTATCAAAATATATTGCCTTCTTTTGCTGAATGAACTCAACTTGCTTTGCAACCAAAAGTTGAATTAAAAACACTCAAAGTGGAAATTGAACATATTAGGATTTCTATAATGGCTTATTATGTATTTCTTTCCAAAATGTTCCAAACATAATTTGGTCTGGGAGTAAATGTCTCTTTTGACTTTAAGCAGTGCCAGTATTTACATGTGAACTATAAGTTCTGTTCTCGTGGCTATTTTGCAATATTCTACAGTGACAAATACATGGGTTTAATTGAGAAAGTAATTGATTGTGTGGGTGGCTCCTTCCACACACCCATATTGGGGAAGCATTGAACATGTAGTGTTTTATCCAGTTTTGAATCTTTGACTTTGAAAAACTAATGAAGACTAGAGATGCTATTCTAAAAAAATGACAAAATCAAAGAAACAGCCTAAAGACCGTTCAGATGGCTTCTGAAGATAATGACTGAGGACTGTCCTTCTGTCCTTGATACTCATGCCAATCTCTTTGCATAAATATGAAGAAAAACACAAGTGAATGATTATTAATATTCTCCATTGTATTATCAAATGACTCTGGACAATTAGCATCATCTTTTATCAAAAGTTAAAATCAAATTGGGATTAAATTAGCCATTAATATATTTTGTGGTAAACTAGCTGCATTTCAGAATATTTAGCATTTTTTCAATGTCTTCATATCTTTAGGGCCCAGATCATTTTCCTTACCTAATACTGTATAAAAACCCGTTATTATTCCATTATCTGATCTGACAAGTATTTTTAAACTTTACATAATTCAGAATCTAGAGTTAATACTTTGACAAGTATAATTTAAAATACGATTAATTGTTGAATTTACAGAATAGTTCCCAATCTTTCGGATAGAAAATATAACACCCCCATGTTCATTATCTCTTGAAAAATATTGAATTCCCAAGATGTTTCCAAAATATTTGCCTTTCTGTTTTGCATATTTGTATTTCTAATTTTCTTCCATGTTGAGGCATCTGTTCATGATTTCTAGCTTATTTTCAAAATCTTTTTGTGTTAATGTTTGGATTTGATATTCAAATTCTTTATGTGTTGAGGGACTTCTGGAGACCTACTCAATGCAACTTTTTAGATTTGTAAATTTAACTACAGTATTAGGATTATTATTGTTTTTTCGCTTGGGAAAATATTCAACTTTTTACTTAAACCCACTTAAAGTCTGTGTTGTTATTTTTGTTTGTTTTTATACTTGGACTTTCAAAGATATTAATGGTTGAGATCACATCTGTACTCTTTCTGAAAATTTGTTTTTTAATGTACAACTTTCATTCCCGAACACAGAGTGAAAACTTTACACAACAAAGAGGGAGGCTTTGTTTGTTTTAGGGAGGGATAGTCATAATTTGAGAAGAAGTTATCCTCTGGGAGAGAAAGGAAGCTGGATTCCTCAGGATGGAACTTCTTGGCTTTCTTTTCTGCAACAGAATTATTACTCATTAAGGTAAAAGTGAGGCTATGATTTGGGTTTTATGTCTTTTCTGTTAATTCACTTAAAAATGCTTTCCTTCCATATATATTCCTTGTAAACTGTAAGTCTGTAAGATAATATATGTGCCCATCTTTATGGCTATAGAAAATGACACAGATAAATATCACTTTATGCTAAAAATAAGCCTTTAGTAATACAGAGGTCAGTCTTCAGTCATGTGGTACACAAAACAGACTGGATTTTGAGTCATGACATCTATACAAAATGCAATACTGCTGAATTTTCATATTAAGAGGTTTTGGCTGAAGGAATTCAGACGCATACACAGTATGGCCCCAGAAATCTTGCCAAAAAGAGTTGAGCTTAAAATGTAGGGGAACTGATCCAAGAACTGGCCTCAAACATGTTGCATTCATTACTCGCAGCTGTGTACATGAGCAGTGACTTTTTATCCCACCTACCAAAACCCTACCCAGTGCTGCCACTTTTTTTTTTTTTTTTTTTTGCCAACTTGCTGACCTTTCTGTTCCCACAAAAGGAAAATGTGATTGACAGATGATTATTCAAAACATTTTGGCAATAAAAAAATGCATGCTAATGTATTTGCTATAAATACAACACATTTTTAAAGAGACATTTCTTAAAAGCCCAGTTCTACGAATAAAAATCAATTAACCAAAGGTATGGAGAAAACCAACTTGGATTCAGGAAGCTAATGGATACTGCATTAGGTGCTTTTGGAAAGTAAGGATTTAGAGGTACTCAGGTTACTTAAGTGATAGGAATTGTTATAAAGATACTTGGCAAAGAAAGAAAAAAAAATAGAAACCAATTTCAATAGACTTGGAAGAAATGAATGTCAATCAAGTGTTAACTAAAAAAAAAAAAAAAAAATTAACGAAGTTTATACTTTGGAAAAAGGAGAGTTTTATTTCTCGTAAAGGGTAGCAGCCTGCCAGTTGCTTGGCCATTCCAACAGGTTAGGGAGCGGAGCCCCTGGCCAGAAGCCAGGCACAAGTACTTCAAAGTGCAGACAAAAGAGACAAGATTTTATATTGACTGAGGTGGTCAAATCTACATATGCAACAAGCTGTAGGAGGATTCGTCAATATTTATGAAGGGAAATCATGCATTTGTAATTATGCTGTATCTCATCTCTCCCATCGCATTATGGCTGGGAACTCAGTTTTAAGATGTTTCCCGGGCCCCCTTGGCTGAGAAGGGTCCATTCAGTTAGCAAAAGGCTTAGGATTTTATTTTTATAGTAGTTCATGAAAGACATGGCAGCAATTGTTCATTCGAGGCTCAAGAAAGTGGAGTGAGCATTAATAGATACCACAGGTACCTAGTGAGAGCCACCTGGCTAGGTCACCTGTGCTTTGCTTCTCCTGCTTCTCCCACCACTGCTAACTGATGTTGTCTCATTTTATCTCCAGATCCAGCTTCCCAAAGATAGGCTCTGATCAATTTGACTAGTCTTCATTCAGTACAGAGCGTGCCCATGTTGGGCAGAACTACCATGCCGGACCATTTTATGGATGCTGGCTCTGCCAGTAGTTGGCTTTTTTTGGGTCAGCTGCTGATTCCATCAATCAGCTGGGCCCGCAGCTACAGGAGTGATGGCATGAAGACAAACAGGGAATCCAAAAGAGGGGCCCTTGGAAGGCTTTGACTTGTGTGGCCTCTATAACTTATCATAAATGCATGTATTAGAATAACAAAAAATATTTAAAAATATGTATATAGTGCAGTTAGGCACAGTGGCTCACACCTATAATCCCAGAACTTTGGGAGGCTGAGGCAAGAGGATCACTTGAGTTTAAGACCAGCCTGGGCAACATAGTGTGAACCTGTCTCTACAAAAAGTAAAACGTGTATATTAATATATAATGCATTTTAAAAATACATTATTTAGCTAAATTTTCCTAGCACCATGTTTTAATTTCTCCAAAAAGTAATATCTAACAAAATATAAAGGGGGATCATTTGCATTCTTGGTATTTTCCCTATCAATAATGTTAACTAATTCTTACTGAGGGAATTGTGTTGCTATAAGTGCTTCTCTGCTTTAGTAAGTATAATAGATATATACTATTTTATGTGCCTGTGAATATTTGGACATTCAGGAGGGAAAGTCCCATATTTCCCAGTGCTGAGAAGTGTAGTCTCTTTTATCTGCTGATTCAGCAGATCCTGAGGCAGCTTCTTTCCAAAGACTCCCACTAACTCCATGATTTTTCTTGGTCAAATGTATTTGGGGATTTTGTGACTGTTGATATTCCACAAACAGGAGACTTATCTTTTCATCTTTTAGACTCAAAGACTGTTATTGCCAATTCATACATCACAACCAATTTGTGACAGAAATAATGCTACCTCTGTCTCTAAACCCTTCTCCAATTCCATAATATCATAGGACCGTTAAGCATTATTTAGTATTGTTGGATATTAAAAACTAACTTTAATTTTGATTTGTAGCCATCAAAATTGTTTGATTTTTATAATGTTTAAATCAATGCTTAATTGTACTACATTCAATTATGAAATTTATTTGCCTGTGTACATATAAATTGCATAAGCAATTACTTCTATATGTGATATAGAACCTGCTAGAAGTGTATGATAAAAATAGAAATACTTAAGTACTTGTTACTTATATCACACCTATATTTTAAATTCTTTAGATCCAATATTAGTTTTTTAATCATTTATTGCCCAAAGTGATTAATTGAATTTAACGTTTCCATTAGCACCAAGGGGTAAAACTGCTTTGCCTTAACAATTCAAATCAAATTCAAATGATTAGTTTTGAAGTTTGGAAAATTTCTCAATCTTTATTACTGTGGGATCAAATGATCATCCAGTAGTTACAGTTCTAGTAACCATGGTAATTCAAAATCTGCCACAAAGTCCGTTCGGGCACCAACATTTACTCAGTGCCTACATATACTAAGTACTGTGAAAGGCTGAACAATAAAATGTGAACTCTGCCTTTGAGGTCTTACTATTTTTCAGCACTATAATAGGTATATTTCATAAATTATCTCATTTAATTCAATTCAATTTAAAACAGTCCAATGGCATGGGTATTACATTATTCCTATTTTACATACATATTTGAAAAAGTTAAGTAATCAAAAAAGTTAAGTAATTTAAGTACTCAAAAAAGTTAAGTAATTTTCCCAAAATCGCACATCTAAGTGCAAGAGGCAGAATTTGAACTCATGTCTGTCTGACTCCTAAGTCCACGGTCTTTAGTCTTCATTGTGCCTAAATGCAGTGCTAACTGGGAGGTATGGGATGCAGCTGTGTTTTTTGGTCTGCACGGTAACATATGGTAGCAGGTGGAGAAAACATTTCATTTATTTGAATTTTCTAATTAATCAGTGTAGAGAAAAATGTTGTTAGGCCACTTCCTCTGCAAAGAGGCAAGGTATATTTGAGGAGGAGTAGGTAGCTCATTTTATGAAGGAAGATTCTAGGGTAGGTTGCAGAAAGGCAGCATACAAAAGTTAAAAAGGAAGTCCAGAGGCTGAATGTAAACTCTTAACATGTGTCCTCCTAAGGAGATTGGATTTGGCTTTGTAGAAAGCAAAGTAAAAATATGAGCAGGTGTGTTTTTAAAAGATAAATTTGGTAGCAATGGAAAAGAGGTACTGACGGGGCAAAGGAAAGGAAGGGAGAGAATATTTAGGATCTTCTATGACAAAGATCCAGGTGTGAGATGCTGAGGGTCTAGGCCTGGTCAGTGGTTTTGTGAATAGGAAACGAAGGAGGGATACACCTATTTAAGGAACAGAAGCAACAGGATATCGTGATGGATTTTGTGTAGGAATTGAAGGAAAGACAGTTGGGATTTCTACTTTAATCACCTCGGTGGAGAGCTTTCTGAACTGAGATACTAAGCACAAGAGGGGAAATGGCTTTAGTGGTGAGAGTGGTATGTAATGTATTTGACTTTGGACTTGTTGCTTTAGAATTGCTTATGAGTCAGCCACAGTTAGCGCTGGAAATTATGTTGTAATACAATCAGAAATGAAGAGCCGGGGACTACAGAGAGGAAGAGATTAATGTTGAGTAATTGGTCAAGGAAGGCTGTGAGAAGAAGAGGACATCAAATACCAAAGAATAGATAAAATTCCTGCATATAAAAATTGAGTAAAAGGCATTTAAGGTAAGTTTGAATTCAAAATGTGTTTTAAGTTTACATTTTGTTGGACATCCACTTAAATCTGCACACATTTTGATCTATTTTTATTATAATTTTTCTAACATGTGAAAAAGTCCTTATGTTGGATTGTAATCAGGTTAAGTGTTCTGTATATTAATTCATTCATTCAACCGATATTAAGCCCATCATATTTAACAATGTAAATTATTTTTAAGACAATACATACAATGTAATAAATGCTGTGATTGTTTTTCTTAATATACTGAATATGTGCAATGACCAAGTAGAAACCAACCATGAGAGGACAAGAAAGATTTCAGTACAGGAAGAAGAGATATCTAAACTGAGACATGAAGGACAAAAAAGGACTAGCCAAGGGAGGATGTTATTCCAGACAAAGAGGAGAAATACCTGTGCAAAGTGCCAGAAACCATGGCAGAAGTCAAAAGTGCAAGGAGGCTTGGTCACAAAGGATCACCTAATCCCTGCTAGGGAGTTTGAATGTTATCCTAATGGCAATGAGAGACATTTAAAATTTTTCAATCAGGGAATGGATATGGTCATATTTGGCATTTTTTGAAAGATTTTTCTGAATTCACGTGGAGAATGTGTTAGAGGAAGATAAGAATAGAGGAAGGTGTGATATTGCATTTAAGTGAAAGATGATTGCATTAACAAAGGCAGTAACTGTGGTGATGGAAAACAGTGACTATAGTGGAGAGTCTAATGATTAATTTGATGTGGGGAATGGGGAAGACAGTGCTGATTAAAAAGAAGATGTTCAAGAATGACATCCAGATAATTTTCTTGAACATTTGGATGGGTATAGAGGCAGCCTTCACTGACACAGGGAATGTAGGAACAAATGCAAGTTTGTAGAAGGTGATGATTTTAGCTTTGAACATGTTGCATTCAAGGCACTGGTTGGACATGCTATTGAAGACATTAAGCAATTGGATATGAGCCTGATGGGAAATTAAAGTCATGGAATAACATAATTTGTGAGTTAGGCTTTGGAAGATGGCAGCGGTTACGGAGGTTAGACATAAGGAAAGAGAAGGAAAGAGAGAGAATGGAGGAAGGGCATCTAGGCAAACGGAGTACATACAAAGTGGCAAAAAAGGTAGGGAAATATTTGAGAAAAATCAGATTGTCAAGTGTGAGGTAAGACGAGAATGGTCCCCTTTAATAATAGGCTAAGGAATTGGAGTTGTTCTGTGGTCAACAGGAGCCAAGGAGGATTTGAGCATGGGAGAAGCATTTGCAAATAATTTCTTAGGAGGATTTAACTAGAATGTAGATTGGAGTGTGAATGCAGAGCCCATGTAGTAGCTTATTGAGGTATCTGGGGGAGATGTAATGAGATTTAGAAGTAGGATAGTTTCAGAAGAAATAAAAAGAAAACATGGATGGAAGAGGTCATTGTGAAAGTAGAAGTTCTACAGTTTCTGACTGCCCATGGTAAGGCAGGGAAAGGAGATGACTGAGAGATTTATGATAACCTTGGGAATAAAGGGAAAATCAGTAGAAGGGCCTGGTCTGGGGACATATGTAGCTTGCTCTGTGTGTAGAACTTTAGGATTATACTTCATAGAATTAAAATTTAAGGATAGTATATCAGTATATTTTATTTTTAAGGTTGCTTTTTTTCTGTTTTACTTGAGCTTAACAAATTATATTCCAAAGGTTAGACCAGATCCTGTTTTTCTTTTACTATACACTGCAAGAGAAAAAAAAACAACTTAGAAATCCATTTGGAAAGAAACTCAAAATGAGAGGGCTCAGTAATCCTTGCCAAGGGTGATGGTTGGTCATCGTTGCTAGGCTGGACCACTACAGGGGAGCTGAGGAACAGTCACAGCAGCTGAACCCAGGGTCTGAGCACATCACTTCGGCAGGGATCAGTAGAACAATGGACACAGGAAAGATGTGGAACATTTCCATGGGAATTGCTAGGACACAAGCTGTTATTTTGCTGGCATCTTTGAAGTCTATAAAAATATAATTCTGGATCTATCCCAAGAAGGGTCTGATGCAAAGACAAACACATCAAGAATGCTAGATGCCATTTCCTCTTAAGTAGCTGTCTCTTCTTGGGGAGGGTGAAGGGAAGTATCTGCCATGGTCTTTGCTGGTGGTCTTCGCCAGTTGCACGGTCTTATAGAAGTTATGGTTTTGTTCAGGAGAGTCAATTTCTCTCTGCCAGACTGCTACAGAAAGCTATTTTCCTTCAATGTATTGCTTCAGACAGTCTACAAATACAGTGTTTATTACATGACTTCTTCTATCTTCAGTGTTTATACTGCAAGTGAATTTTTTTTAGTGCCCTGACTTGTGAGTTGGTTGTTATTGTTTTCCTTTTTCAGTAAGAGTCTTTATGCCAAGAAAAAATGTTTTAATTACCAATAAAAAGAAAGGGGATCCTAGCCTATGAACCTGAATGTTAAGATGCTTTTTCAGACGGGGGCAATTGGAAACTCTTGTAATATGGAGATTAGACATTCTGTCTCCAGCACAGAACAGGGCTGGCATCCGCTGAACAGGCAACTGCTTGCCTGCCTGCCTGCCTTCCCCGGTCCAGATAAAGGCCCAGAAGGAGCAGCTGCCAGCCAGGAGGAATGTGAGAAAATAGGAAATTGATTTGAAATAGAATAGGGAAAAAGGCACAAGAATGAATTAAGAATTTTCAAATATTCCCTTTTTAGGCATATGTAGTTGCCGCCTCTGCAGAGGAAGGTGATCTGTAGTTATTCTCTTGTGAGAGTGAACAGACAGCAAACTCACAGTTAGTAATACATGAGAAGGACCCGAAGTTGGTTTATTTCTTCATAATTGGAAGAAAATTGAATATGGGTTTGTATTTTACTCTTTGGAAAGACCCCTTGATTCTTTAGAAATAAAAAAAAGTGGAGTATTACAAAAATTCCAATTCTAGGCATAGGAAAAGCAGATTTTTTTTCATGCTAGGTACAATGATATTAATTAAATTTCACATTAACCGGAGGGGGCTGGGCAGCTTCATGTTTGTGAAGGTCACAGGGATTCTCATTTTTGATTGGCAGCAGTTCTTTTTGCTTTAACAGATGCGTATAGGTGCATCATAATGTCTCTCTCTACTCCTTTGCTTAAAGGGGTATGAGGAGGAGTCATGTTAACAATATTTAGGATCAGTAATAAGTAGGGGAGATGTTTCCCTTATACAAATAGACACAGTTCCAGGTACATAACCCTATGAGTATTACAGCCTGAGAGAGAATGTGATCCCCCCATGGCGGGAGGGGCATTTTCACAGAGACTGCAGCTTTGTCCGTCTTTGGGTCATCCTCAGAAGCCACCTTGTGTGAAGGCCCGGGTTGAGCAGTGGGCTCCACGTCCTTTTTAGTTTCTCACATTTGGTGATGCTGTGTGATCTCTTCAGGTGGGAAACTGGTGGACGTGCTCTAACTACACGTACCAAGAGCCTCCTATTTGTAGAACACCTTCTTTGAAGTTGTGGAGAGGACACAGAGTCATTAGAAGACAGAGACGTTGCAAAAATACGTACAACTTAGGTAGGAAGAATAAACACACATGATATGGCTGTGGTTAGATCCTTGCCACCAACAACATAGTAACACACATAGGATAATAAAGCTCATACACACCTTGTTACCTCCCTTGGCTTCTAAAATATCACCAATGTTATTCTCATGAAGGAAAGAACTTCTCACCTCTTCTATGCACTGGAACGTGACTACTATCTTAACACATGGAATGTTAACATATGGAGTAGAATAAAGACAAAAATAGCTGTTTTCTAAATCATATCTGCATTAAGAAGTTAACATTTGGAAATGGCTGAGTGAGCTTCTTTAATTCATTCTTCAAAATAAACAGAACCCTGATCTGTAAATTTATAGTGGATAGACAGGCAACAAAACAATCAGGAGGGCAGGAAACCAAAGTGGAAAAGAAAAAAAAAAACCTTAAGAAAACAAGTGAATTTAAGTATACAGTAACTGAAAACAATTATCCTAAGACATTAAAGAAATTGGAAGGTTTCCTGATTTCTAGAGAATTTACAGAGAAGTAGAGAAATCCCTGAAGAGTGAGCTGTTATGTTTCTTAACTCCTTTTGTTTCAATGTGCAAATGATTGAAGCTATTTTATTTCTTTTAGCTTCTTTTATTCTGCAGTGAGTCCATCTTGTCATCGGTTGCAGTGATGGTTATTTAAGTAATCCAAGGTGTGGACATCAAGATACATGTTTGTCTGAATTTCAGCCATGAATTTTCCTAACATTGATTATAAAACTACATGTTTTTATTAGTTGTTGGAAATAATTACCAAGCAATAGAATAAGCTTTTTATGGCACAGATGCCTAGAAATAATTTAGGACCCTTTTCACTAATCATAAATTGCTGTTAATCACCACCTAATCAAACTGCTCTTTTCCAGTTAGAAAATTCCTCATTCTAACATCCTTCTGAAACTCAGCCAGAAATACCTTGAAGGTGAATTTACCCAACATCCACTGTGGAATACAACCAAAAAAAAAGATGCAGTTATACAACATAGATTTGTACCTAACTCTGAGAGCCTTTCTGCTTATACTGGCTGCTTATATCATCTGAATTAAAGCTATTTTAGACTCTGTAGTTAAAGTGACATAGTGATATATTGTTCTAATGAGTAATATTATGAAATTAATTCTAAAATACTCTAACTTGTTCTGCCTTAATCTTTAAAATTCATTTGAATGATCACATTGTGCAAACCTTTTGTTGAAAATCTTACAAAGACCTTTGGCCAAAAATAACATAGTTCTACATATTTTCACAGTGGTTTCTATTGCAGTCAAATTGCCACCAAGGATGATAGGCTCTGAAACATCTGTATAGTCTGGTGTCATAATCTTCACCTGGACACTTGCCTTGGTGGTCAGGATCTTTTGTTTGCCATAGCCTCGGGAGTTATGTTCACCTTGCTTAGCATTAGTTAAATAGATGCCCTTATTTTGCCTTTCAGTGACTCTAGATCTTTTGAAGGACCTAATTTCCTCTGCACTAGTCTTTTTCCTGAGAGAAAGAGACTGTCCTGAAGTTTGCCATTACTCAGAAGCTGAAAGCTCCCAGGACTAGACACGTAACAGGGGCTTTCCTTTCCTGACAGCCTCTGTCTCTGTCCTTCGCTATATCCCTTCGCCTCTCTTTTTAGAGAACTCACTTCTTCTCGTATAGTACTTAATGTGGACCTTTGTATGATTTCCGTTAAGCTGCTGAAGTTGCCCCTAGCAAGACCCTAAGCACACTTGCTTTATACAAACTGAGACAGACCCTAGGTAGAAATTTGCCTAAAAGAATCAGTGTATTTTTCCTGCAGAGTGTTTTCAATAATGGAAATACAGTTTTCTACCTTAGTTTTAAACTAGTGTTGCCCTGTGAGGATTAAAGAAGGCATTTCAAGTGAAAGTACCTAAGTGCTTAAGGCACATAATAGGCACTCAATAAATGTAAGTGGAATTCAAATCTAGAAACTTTGAAGAAAAAAATTGGTTTGTACACTCCCTGCCTCCATTTCCCCATCATCCACTTGCTTTTTAACGCCCATTAAATCTGGCATTCACCCCATTACTCTGCTAGAGATTATTCTCCTTTGGACCACAAATTGCTTCTTCCTGCCAATTTCGAGACTTTTCTTCAATCATCCCAAGAATTAATCTGTGACGTGGAGCTTTGTTAACCATCACCCACTCCATTCCCTGTCCCAGTTCTTGAACTCCCTCCCCTGGGGCGTATCTGTGGCGTCACACTGCTGAATCTCTCCAGTTTCCTAGATGGTGCTGTCTGTCTCCCTGGTGGCTGAACTTCCTCTTTGTGACCTCTGCATGTAAGCATTCCCCAAGAATCAGGCTCAGTCCTTAGTCCTCAGCTTTCTTAGTTTCCTCATTGCCTCTGGGCTCTCCTCTACCACTCGTTAATCTCACTTCTTGGCAAGGGGGCAGTAATCTGCATCGCAGCCCACACCCCCTTTCCTTCTGCCGACTCCTTGTGGGCACGTTTAAATAGAGAAATCCGATGAAATGTTCGCTTCACTCCCTTTCCTTTCTCTCATTCATTTATCTTATGTAGAACTTTCTTCTCTTCCTGGGCCTAGATCTCTGGATCTAGAGCCTGATAACCCAGAGTTCATGGTTCTCAGCCCCCCACACCCCAGTCCTGCAGAGGAAGTTCAGAGAAGAGCCATTAAGATGATGAAAGAGGTGTAAGATAGATCTGTGAGGAAATGGTAAAATAATAATGATAACTGAGTTTAGCATGACAGTGTCCATTTTAAGGGAAAATTTAAGATAATCAAGTATATGAAGGGCCCTCATTGAGAAAATGGTGACCAGCTCCTCCTCCTTTCTACTGAAAACTGAGAGATACTATTTAGACATAAATTGTAGCTTTAGAGGTTTAAGTTAGAGACTCTCAAGATAGAATTGCCCTCAGCAAACAATGTGAAACATTGTAATATATTACTTAGAATGGATATGACAAGGTAGGGCTTTTTTTTTTTTTTTTAAACAAATAAATTCTTCTGTGTGTGTTGTGATGTAGATGGCATAATATCTGAGAAGGATCTGGGAGAGTATCACCAAATCAGATCATGTGTTAAATTCATGTCCAGTTTTATAATCCTGTGATTTTATAATGAAAAAGTATATATTTATAGGTTTTTACAAATAGTGACCTTGAACTATCAATGGTGCTAGATGCCATTAGGTCACACTGTTTTGCCCTTGAAAAGTTTACGCTAGGATATGGATGTGTGTGTGCATACGCGTGTGTGTGTCTGTGTGTGTGTGAGAGAGACAGAGAGAGAGAGAGAGAGAGAGACCTCTCGCGTGCGCCAGGCAAGCAGAGACACACAGAGAGAAAACCAACAATTACATAATAGTGTGATAAATACAAATGATTGCATCATTTTAATTAGCAAGCATTTTCTTCAATCTGGACTATTCATTTCCAGTGATCTATGCAGTCACCTGTCCCCAAACCAGTATTTATTTAGTGTCTCCTTTGTGCATGACACGATGCTAAATGAAATGGTCCCTACCCTCATATGTCTATGGTCTGGAAAGAGTTACACCCAAGTCGACAGGTAGCAGAATATAGTGTATGCATATTAGAAAGGGATATTTACAGAGTTTGATGGGAACACAAAAGAGGGGCCCTCAAACTATTCTTGGTGAACCAGGAAAGGCTAAATGGAGGAGCTGACTCTTAAGCCAAGTTATGAACGAGCAGAAATTGGCCAGGTCAAAAGCAGACATACTAAGCGTATACGTACATCCAGCCAACCTGACATATAAAAATATGTGCATACTCATAATTTATGTTCACAAAACAAAAAATCATTAAAAACATTTTCTATGTAACTGTCATGAGAACACTTGAAATTAATATATTATTGATTATCCAGATTTGTCAATGAATACACTAAATACAATATTTGCAAAAACATCTTAAGACATATGGGTTCTTTTGAAATTTTTGATATTATAAATTAAAATTTAAAAAGGGTTAATAAAAAAATGTGTGTGATTTCCACATTCTGTCCACTGCCTAAAGGATTTGACTGTGCATAGCTATTGCTACCATAGACAACTTACCCACCTGACAACATCACTTCACTAGTCATCAATGAATAATTCCTGGTGTCTAAACAAACAAAACAAAGTACTTATAGTAATATTTTTAATGTTAAAAATATACTGCTTAGCTTTTTGACATGTAACTGAAAATGGTTTTTGAGAACCAACACAAGTATTCTGAGGCTGGGTGAATGGAATGATGGTTGGAAACGAATAGTTCAATTTGAAGAAATTGTGACATATTTGAGACAATTCAATCATTTTTATTTATCACATTTACATTTTTTAACTTGAACTGTCGAAGTATACATTTAAAATACACCCTCAAATGTATTCCTATTTTCAAAACCTAAAAATAAGGTGGACCCCAATAAGTTGCCAAGCATAGACAAACACTGCCATCCCTGGGTGGGCCTAGGAATTAGTCTTGCTGCCTGCAGACCCTGCATCCGGTGTGCCAGGGAGGAGCAGCACTCCCTCTGGTTTGGCCACTCCTGTCCTTCCCCAGTCATGGAGGTTACTGATAGAAGGAGGTTACTGATAGAAGGAGGCTTCTGTATACTTCTCTGTGCTGTCTACTGCCTTCTAACGTTGCCTTTGGACACCTGGTGGCTTGACTTGGGCCCTCAGCTCGTGCTATGCACTTAGTTCCTGGTGTCGGTACCCCCAGCTGACTCTTACTGGCCATCTGGATTTCTCCTAAAGCTCTGCCCTTCTGCCCCTGTCCTGCTCTCACCACCCGGGTAGGAATAATGTCCCTTCCTTATCCCCTTCTCTCCTACTTGGGCAGTTGCCAGGACAGGGCTGAAGCTCACTGAGCCTTTTGGATATAGTGCTTTGCTTGATTGCCCCCTGCAAGGAGTCCAGACCTCATCACACACACCCAGATCCTGCTTCCTCCTCCTCCCTGCCTGCCCAGGCTGTGGAAAACCCAGCAGGCTCTTGCCCAAGGTCATCTGAATTAGGACAAAAATAAGGACCAGTTCTCTTGGCACACAACAAACGTGACTGGATATGTAAAGAAAGAGTCTTAGGTCTTCTTCACCATCTATCAGATTTCACAAAGCATTTGTTTTTTGGCGAAATAATTTAACACCTTTAAAAATAAGAAGAGAACTCACCTTTTAGAAATGATTTCATATGTGGGTCATTTCAGATAGCTGTGAAATAAATATGTATACTGTAGGTGGATTTTTCTGTAGGATAAATCAAAAAAAGGATCACCTGGATTTTATACTAGCCGTCTAGGTTTACTGTAGACATCTGTGAAAAATTATGAGTTGGCCTTTAACATAAGACTTTGTTTTTAAACCTTTATTTCTGTTCCAGTATAAATGATAACTGAACTTTATTGGACAAAGGACCCAGAAATAGGGTTTTAAATAGTTTTATGTCTACTTATAGCAGAGTCCACATAGCTTTTAGAAAGTTATGTGCTACTGACAGAATAACACGTTGCAAAACGTAAGATAAAATCTAAAATTTTATTCACACAATTTAACGAAAGTAATTGTACAATTATTATTATCAGTTGACATCAGGGCACTGTAATTTGATAACAAATGGTCTCTTTGACATATTTAGTTTAAAAAATATTTATAAATACAGGTATAATTTTTAACATAGTCTGTCTAAACAAACTAGATTCTAGAATGATAGACATTAACCTATGACAATCCCTAGATCAGGTTTTTAGAAATGCTTATTAGCCACCTCATTCCTCTATAAGATTCCAGCTTGCAGAGCATGCTAATATTGGCACCATTTGTTACCTTAGCTCTTGAGGTGACTTCAAAACCCAGGAGAAATCAGGTGTCATGCTTCTTTTCTCTCCCTCTCAAATTCATAAATTATCAATTTTTAAAATGGAATATTATGTTTTCAAATCTTTGCTGTGGCTTATCCTGATAAATTTGAATTTAGAAAGTGAACTACACTTCTAATAACCAGTTTTAACTACAGCATTGATACGATTTAAATATTTAATAAAATGTTTATGTGTCAGGCTCAGGATCCATCAAACCTGGGACTGAGTTTTGGCCCTGGCACTCTGTAACTAGATGGGCACATTCTTAACTTCTTTAAGCTCCAGTTTCCTCATCTGTAAAATGGGATAATATTACTTTCTCATGGTAATGTTATTTAATTCTCGTAGAATTAAACAAAAATGGCATGTGTCAAATGTTCAATATAATGTATGTTCAGTATATGTTCAGTATAATGCCAGTCATTATATGAGGTGCTCAGTGTTAGCTTTCATGATAGTCATGTATTTAGTATAGCTATGAGTGTTTGATTTTGATTTTGTGTTAGCATCTCTGACAATATGGATTTGGCGCTTGATAATTAGGAAGAATAATCATCTCAGTTTTGGTTACACTCTGAATTTTCTTCAAGCTTTTTGTCCTAAGCAGAGAGAAGTCAGAAGTACTCTTAATAGGAAGCTAAGCTGGTACCAGTTTGAAGTCATAGCTCGTTCATAGACTTTTTTTTTTTTTTAAATACAATTTGCTTTGATTTGGTTTGGTTCATGCATTTTTAAAAATCTTCCTTGTGGTATACAGTCATTAGGATTTTATGCCTAAAGATCTGAATTCAGTTATAAGTAAAATTCATTTCATACTGCAAGTATGATTTCATGTGGTTATTCATTCACAACATGAAATAGCCACATAATTCAACATATTTGATAGTGTCTGCTCACGGAACTGCAGGGAATTCTGCAGCTCTTAGACAAGAAATGCTTAGGTGATAGAAGGCAGTATCCATAATGCTAATTATTCCCAATGTCATTGATATGGCAAACTGTAGTAAAAGAAAACAGAAGTTGCAAGTGTGCCTTATTACGTGTTTCCGTGGAACTCTTTGGTGGGTGGCTGTATTTAAAAGATGGCAGTGATTTAACGTGTGGATGGGTGTGGCCCCAAAACTGAGTGTCTTTTCTTGGGAAGATATACCCAGAAACCGTCCTTCACTTTTCAGCAGTGGAAACTGTTTAAAACCATCTCTCTTCCTCTGCCTTTTTCCTCTGGGCTGCTACTGTTGCCGCTCAGCTTTGTTCAAAGTAAATCCTTGATTATTCTCAAGGGATATTGTCTTTGTCCAATTTAAAAATACATAATTAGTTTTGTATTCAGAAAACATAAACTAGCTATACATGTAGAATATTCCAATATAGTCAAATACAAAAATTTGCCTAACCTGTATCTGATATTTATAGATGGGCATTGTCTAATTAGCATTCTAAATGGGAATTTTAATAAATGCTATCAATCAGTGACCAATTTACATAGCATTTATCTGGGGAAATGAGCATGCCAAGTATCAGTCTTCTTGAGATTCATCTTGACCCAGTGATTTATCTAAGATCTTAAAAACCTTTCATTCCTCCATTAGAGTGTTCATCTTTCTGGGTTCTAATGTGGTAGTCCAAATCCTGATCTACTAAGTTGTGGTTGTCAAAAATCACAAATCAAGGGGTACATTTCTGAAGTGTAGACAAGTCACTTGGTCCTGGCAGATTTTAACTTTGCAATGTTCTGCCTGTTTAATTCTTCTAAGATTCCAATTGAACAACACCTTCATATTCTGTCCTAAATAATTATGTAGTGTTTATTTGCAATTACTTTAGGCCTCCCCCACCCCCAAAGAGTCACAGGCATTACAGCAATCCGTGAAATGATCCTTTTCAAAATATTATGACTTGGGAAGATATTTGTTTAAGAGCTTAGAAGTCTCTCGGTGCCCCACAAAATATCTATTGTTCTATTTTTTGACCCAATTTTACTAAAGAGAACGAATCTCAAAACCCTGAAATAACTTTGAAATTTAGACTATATCAAAGGAATGTCTAAATTTTAAGTAATTGCTATGCGTTTCAATAATTTCTATGATATCTTAATAATGTCACAATTAAAGGATGAATACATTGATCACTAAGGGAAGAATTGACAGGCTGGTTGTGATAATCATGTTATAATAGTGGGTTTGTGAGTCACGGTGTTAGAAGATCCAGAGTTATTGAAAGAAAGGAACACTAAGGTGTAGAGCCTTTGCTTAAACCCTGAGTAGCATCAGATAGCTCCAGGTATGATGATGGATGAAGGTAATGGAAACTGAGGTGGAAAAGTAGCCACAAAGAGGTAGAAGAGCTGTATTTATATTCTTGTAGCATTGGATATAAAAAGTGACAGAAGTCATGGTAAAGGTAATATGCTAAAGAAGATAAAGAAATTACTGTTATTGTTGCATCATGGGAATGAGTAAAGAATTTAGTCTTCACCTGAGGAAAGAGGGTAGGGGAAAAGAGAAATTCTAATTGTAATCTTCTCATCTTATTGATAAACGAAGAGAGAACACTAACCCTTCCTTTCTTAAAGTAATTAATTTTTTGGTTTAAGTCTATATTTAGAAGATAGTTAAAATGTGGAATGAGAGCTGATAAAGATATGTTGATTGATATTAGCGTTGTGATGTAAAGTGTTTCTTGTTGTTTATCTATAAAAATACTTGAAGGGTTTGGAGGAATTGGAAGAAAACACCGGTGAAGCTAAAAATCATGAACATTCAGTCATTCAAGTCTAAGTCTCAGTTTAATGGAGGAAGAAGCTGAAGGGGATGGAATGTTCTAGAAGAAAGAAAAATTAAAGGAAAGAGGGACAGTGGACTGGAGGCAATACAAAAATAATAGGGGATCCGGAGTGGGAAAGACAATTTTTTAATAAAAATTTAAGTGTTGCAATATCGAAGTATCTTTTATTAAACAGGAAAGCTAGTTAGAACCCCACTTAGCTATTCCAGGTCGGGGCTGTCCGGTCCTGGCGCATCATTTAGAGTAGCTCAGCCACTTGAACACACGCTTCCAGCCCCGGGGACCCGCTTCTCTCCCTGGGGTGCAGACCGAGTGGTCGGCGTTGATGGAGGTCCGCGACTGCGGCGAGGACGAGGGCGCAGAGCAGCCCCCGCCCCGGCCGAGTTTTTCCAGGGGCCGATGAAGCCGCGGAGCCGAGGCAGCCGAGGCCGAGGGACGAGCGCGTGCTGAGACCGTCCCCGCCGCGCCGGCAAGCGACACCCGCGCCCACGCCGCGGACGCCCGCTGCCGCCGGCCGGGCCCTGCCGCCGCCCCCGCCCCGAGGTACCGCTGCCCACCCGCCGGGGCGCCGCGTCCCGGGAGCGCGGGCACTGAGTTTGGCGGAGCCGCGGGGAGCGCGGCCGGCGCTCTCACTGGGATTAAGTAAACAGCTCAGCCGGGCGACGCATGAATGGTGGCGGATCAGGGGTCGGGATTCATTCATGTGTTGGGAAGGAGATTCTTTTGTGAGCACAGGAAAGTAGTGCTACCAGAGAAAACCTATTTTGAAAAATCTACATTAGCCTGGAAAACCACATTAGCGAATATTGATGTTTTATGGTCTGCTTGTGTGTGTGCGCGCGTGTGTGTGTGCGTGTGTGTATGTGTGTGCAGGGGTGGATACCTCCTATCGGGGTCTTTAAAGCATGCCGGAGAGCAGTTTCCAGAGCAGTTTCCACACTCCTCGACTGGGGCATGGCTGTTCAAATGCCCCAGGCCGCGAGTGTGGAGCGGGGAGAGGGGGTCGGGCGGCGGCGGCCGGGCCGGGCGGCGGGGATGGCGGGGATGGCGGGGATGGCGGGGCGGCGGCGGCCCGGCCCGGCGCGAAGGGGTTAAGCGTCGCCGCCGCCCCCTCGGCGGCCGGGTGTAAACAGAGGAGCCTCAGCCTATCATGTCTGGCTGCCGCTCGCAGCCCGAGCCCCGAGCCCGGCGCTGTAACATGATACGCTCCAGACCGAGGCAACTTGGCAGCGCCGGGCTCGGCTCCGCACGGCCACAGCGAGGGCGCGCCGCGGCAAGGTGGGTGACCGGCGGCGGCGGCGGCCTGGGGCGGGCGGCGGAGCGCGGCTCCCCGGGCGGCTCCCGGCGCGGCTGGATCGCTCGCTCGCTCGCTCCGGGGCCGGCGGCGGCCGCCGCGCTGCGCTCCGGAGCCGGCGGCTCCGCTTTTCTCCCCGGTGGTGTCGGAATGGGAGGAGGCTCTGCGCGGGTTTGAATCGGTGCAGAGGCAACATTAGCATCTGAAACGAGGTGGCTTTTTAACCCCTGAGGGACCACACGTAAGGATTTAGAAGAGGTGAAGGCTGAACTTTCTCGATTACTCTTCGTCACCCGGAGTGGTGCAGGTAGCCGCGGGGAGAATGGAGTCTTTTGTTCCCGGTATTTTTAATTAGATGGATTTTTTTTTTTTAATGAGTAGTGTACTGTCCTAATCCAGAGGTAAAGCTCTCTTTTTTTCCTGCATACTGTGACTTTTGTGAATTCGTTGGGAGCAAATCTTAGCAATAATGATTTTGGGTAATTTATGTCAGAAATGCTTACGAATCTGCATTGAGCTTAAATTAACCAGCCCTTTGGTTCTATTAACTAAAATCCATCATACTAATTGCTTAATGGGGGGAAAGGTACAAAATAATCTTGCTAATTAAAAGAGCAGTCTTTTGCCTGCGAAATACTTACGTGTGATTTTTGTCAGGAGGTTTTATAGAACAGAGTCCCTAAAAGAAATTCAACTTTACAGTTGTGCTTCGATGCAGGTTACTCCTGCGGAAAAATAGTTGGGAATGGTTTGGAAAAACTTGTGCTATATCTATTAAAGATAAAATCATTTTACCATTTGTGTACGTATTTTAATAAAACAAAGATCTGGGGCAGCTTTCAGAATGAGAAAGTCCCACTCCCTCCCTCTCCTGTGCTAGCAGCTCTCTCTCTCTGGAATATCTTATAAATGATATATACAGATATAAATGTGCCTGTGTCACAAAGTCGTTCTGTCTTCTGAAAGCCTAATATAATCAAATTCAGTGCCTTAAGATGGTGTAGTTGAAGATTTGATCCCCTTCCACTAAAGTGGAAATACTTTCAGTAATTGAAAGCAGATTCACGTCTGGAGTTGTACAAGCCAAGGTTTTCATTTTTAAAATAAACCTTTTGTTCTCTGGTTTTAAATGTTTCAGAGCCATCCAGAGACCTCTGTGTGCTAATTGTTAAAGTAGTCCTTAAGAAAGGATTGAAAATATCCAGAGAAGGCATTTTAGCAATACAGCTAACTTGGGAAGCCTCCCTCTCAGAAGGAGAATGTTTCAATGCAGCATGGACTGTGCCTCACATTTTGTTTTTTCAGCGGACTCCCAGGCAGTAAAATGCAACTGTAATGTTCAAAACACCAAACTCCAAGCAGAGTCCATCTGGTATAAGAGGTTAAAAAACTTGAGGAATTTTGGTGTTATCCCATTTTATACTGTAATTTACACAATTTGATGATAAATTTGAAATCCAGTATAAAGTATGTTTAATTTAAAGAGATGCTGAGTGCACATTAACTGATAGAGTGGAACTTACAAAATACGATTGCAGTTTGTGAACTGGGTTCCTTTCTCATCTTTGGGGGCTAAGTGTTAAAAAGCTTTTAAAAATTGGCTATTAAAGACTGAAATTAGGAAACATTCTAGACAAAGAGGGAGTCACTTGATCTCTTATTAGCTGTGAAGACAGAGAAGAATGGTGCTGTATAAGAGCGTCACCTTCCTCTTTCAGGACGTGATATCTAAAATGAATTGTGTAATTATGAGGAGAAAGTTAAAAGAGTTATACCTTTAACATTGAAAGTTGAGATCAGAAAAGAATAGAAAGGAATATTCCGAATGTTTTAAATAAACTAGTTTCTTAACCTGTTGTACCGATTATTAATAAGATGTGAATGGATGTCCTTACAGAGTATGACATGGCAGTTTGATTTCTTAGAAACAAACTACTTGGTAGCTCCCCATTTTACTTTGTTTCCTTGTCTTCTTCATAGTTTATCATGTGAGCACGTTGTAATAAATGTGAAGTGGATAACTTAGTCATGATTTACGTGATAGTCTTGTTAATTATTTCTAATGTAAAAGTCCTCTTTTATAAAAAAAGATATGTAAAATATTCAGCAAATCTTTGTAAAATAAAATCTTAACTGAATTTTGGCTGTGTTGCATCACATTTCTTAGGTATCAGTGGCCTAGTGTGGTGCATAATAGAATTTAATTCTTCTCAAAGATTTTAGTAAAAGAAGAGCAACTTAACATGGACTTTTTTTTTACATGTCTGCACACTGATTTTCAGTGTAATATCCTTGTCTAAACATTTAAACTAACCCATTTGGTGGCTTCTATTTACTGTTAGTTTTTATGTTCTTAAATTTTTTTACTTGGTAAGGGGGTGCGCAGGATCTTCTGTCCTCTGGAATAATCCACGCCATTTATCACGGGACCGCTTTCCTTCATAATGTAGGAAAGTGGCAAAGGAGGCCCTGTCTAAATACAGTGATCTTGATAATTAATGCTATAAAATAGATTAAAATGCTGTATTCCAGGTATTCATTTCCTTAAAAGGGCCACCAGAACAGCGTTGCTAAGCACCCGTCACTACTGCAAGTAACAGAAAATGACCCAAATTAGAGAACCTGTTCTATGCTGTATTCTTGCATTTTCTAAAGTGCATTTCAAAAGATTTAACAAGACTCATTCAATTAGTGGAGAAAAAAAGATCTATTTTCAGCTCTGATCAGCAATTAAGAGATTGGGCTTTGGAACATCAGTTCTTTATGTTTATAATTTATTTTGTTTCTTAGGCTTTACTTCAAACAATTGTGAATAAAGATTTTTAACAAACCACCTTTCTAGAAATCCAGATGTAAATGCTAAATAGGACAGTATATTTGTTTTAAATTTTTATCTAAATTTTTATACTAACTTTTCCTCATTTAAAAAAGATTAAATTGTACACTAATATGATATATTACTGCTTTACTATGGATTTCTTACTCTGTGCAGATGTATATGTGTACATGCCATATATACAGACATATGTAGTTTAAATTAAAGGATGGCTGTAATTGTTTTATCATAGATATGAGTGCTTTAGCACCTAACATTTGAGAAATAGGATATTCTTCCTTAAGAATATTTGGACATTGTGAAAATGGTACCATAAAGGAGCAATATGTTTAAGTAAGAAAGTAAATAAATTTAAGGGCAGTAGTTTTGTTTGTTTGTTTGTTTTTGACCTACCAGTAAATTATACGCCTCTGGGTTAGACCAGAACTGCTAAATAGTTGTGGCTAATGAGTTAGATCTTCCAGTGACCTGGTTCTTAACTTCTGCTACAGCAATCACAAATAAAAGCTGCAGAACTTCCTGGTAGAGAGAAAGGAATGGAAAGATAAGGGCTGTTAGAGGTACAGGAGAGAGGAGCGAAAGGGTTCCCAAAGGTTCAGATTAGTATTAGTAGTGAGATTTTTGCTATATCACAGTGATCTGAACAAGTCTATAGTGTATAAATCTAGGTTTTAAGTAATCAATCATAAATGCTATTTTGGCTATAATCATATGTGAAGTTTTCCATATCCTTAAACATTGACTATTTTAAAGCCAAAATAACACTTATTTCTTCCTTCTAAAAGAGATATTTTACGTTAGAAATTTATTATGTTTAGATTTATTAGTTTGTTTGGCATTACCGATTTCTCTAGAAATAGATAATATAAAATAAATAAAATTTATATGACTGTTACTGGAGATTTGTCCAAAATAAAAAGTTATAATACTCATTTATTTCTAAGGCCTTTTAACCTGAATTGAGTTCTCATGTTAGATATTTGGAATGCGTTGTCTTTTGACATGTCAAAGTTCGGTTTTCCCTATAGAGAATAACAATACGATATGTAGATGTTATTTGATTTTATGCATACATATATTTAGCAGATTTGAATATGTATTTTGATATTTAAGAAACCAATTGTTTTAAAATTGTTTATACATTGATTTTAGTTACAAACTTAGCTGTTCAGTTATAAATCCTATTTATTTAAGTTTTGAAATATCGACTCTTAATTTTTACTATATCAATTTGAAAACAACTACCTCTTTGGTATCCCAGAAACAATTTATGTCATAGATGTTATTAATGGTAAATTCATTTGAAAAAAGAAGAATAATAATTGAGAAGTACACACAAAGAGTTGAGGGCACATCACATTTAAATAATAGATTTGAGAAACCACATACTGTAGTATTTAAAAGAAAAACAGAGTTCTACTCTTAAGTTTCATTATTCTCCTCCCTTGATATTAAATAATATTTGACATAAATGTTTTGTACATTAAAAAGGCAGAATGTATTATAAAGCATACCAGAATGACCAATATAGAACTAATGTAACAGAGAAAATAGCCTGAAAAAAAAAGGCAAAAATGTTTTATGTCTCTTTAAAACATTCCACCCTCCTTTTAGAGAACATAGGAAAACAATTTAGTCTTGTTATATGTATATTAACCTAAAATTTTTTAAAAATGAAAATGATGTATGGACTTCTAAAGAAGTTTTTTTAGGTCAGTTTGTGCACAGCGTCTTTTTTTCCTTAGTCTTAAACGGTTTCCGGCAGGGACAGAGAGGACCTGCTGTCTAGAGACCTGTAAAATGAAGTCTGGGACTCTTTTTTTCATGACTTTTCTTTTAAGTTAAATAAAATTACCTTATATAACAAATTTAACATTAACCTTTTATAATTATTTAAACATTATTTCATTTTACCTCCTACTTAAAAGTTGTACATTAGTGGAGTAGACACCTGGCTGTGCTCTTAAAAGTTTATTTGTCTTTCAATTCCTGTGATAGTAGGGGGCAGTACATCTCCTTAATTATCTTTGTTCGGGGAAATGCTGAAAGGCCAGGGTAGTTAAACAAGGCCATTTGGATTTGTGAGGTCGAAGTCAGATGCAAGGAAAGTGGTTAAATGCATTATCATCTTATTGAGCCCATCATCAGTAAAGTGACCTTGATGGAGGTGGAAAAAACCATTTGACTATTTTATGATAGCCACCCCTGCTCATTTTATCACTTACAGATTTTTACATACTGCTTTTTCGTATTTCCTTTTTTTTGTTTTCAAATATTACTTCCTCTGATTGTAGATAACCAGAGTGAAGGTGAAAATTAAAATTAGTTTCTTTTTAATGAAAGCAGATTTTCCTTCATAAATTTATTTCATACACTGATATATATGGAAATATCTCTTCATTAAAAATTAAGGTGATCAGGCTGGCTGACCATTCTGTATTTGCTTTTAAGGGTCTTTTAATGATGATGATTAGTCTCTTTGCAAAGAAGCTGCTATTCTGCTACTTTTCAAATTGTTTTTAAGCTATTAAGAAGAGAGACTTGCCAACTTCAATTTTAGCAGTGGGAATAATGTTTGTTTTAACAAGTGCCTAAGTATGTTTACTTGAAGGGTATTCAAGTTTTAGTAGTTCTATTGCTGCTGTTCTAGAGTCATCACTTCCCTTAAGAAGTTAAAACAAAACCGTAAGATTTATAGTTTATATTTCTTAACTTTATGGCCAGTATTTTCCTTGTGATGTATTTTACATCAACTCCAGTAAAATGGAATTCTTGCTTAAATATTTGAACAAGTATTGTTCAATAAGAGGAAGAGTGGTCTTAAACACAGTACAAGATCTTACCTTTTTGGAAACTCCAGTTAAAGCAATTAAGTGCTGCATACAAGAGTTTTGTTTTCCTAGGCAAAGCTGTCAAACATTACTGATTGGAGTTTAGCTTATGCTTTACATTTTACTGAATTCTTTTTTATTACAATTAATCAGAGCTAAGTATAAATCTTACCATGTGAAAGAATAGATTGGCCCATTATCAAAATACCTAAACTATTATTTCAGGCTTTGTCTGCGATATCTCCTTATCATCATGCTATGAATTATGTAACACTAAAATCTCAGGAACTCAAAATCACCAAAAATAGTTCCTTCAGGAGAGTCACATTTTCTTGATCACAAAGGACTTATTTCTTTAAGAACCTTTTATTTAAAAAAAATAAACAGATTGAAATATGTTTAAAATGAATTATAAACTCTGTCATTCCCTGCTCTGTTCCCATTATCAGGGCCTAAATTCAGGCTCTTTTCTTCTCTTACCTAAACTGTTTCCTTATCTTTCCAACCTGGTTGCCCCGTCTTCTGCCTGTCTCTTTGTTCCAGCCTCCACACTGCCATCACGGTTGTCATTCTGAGTGTGTTGTCTCAGACCTTCTGTGATCCTGCCTCACCCCCATTGCTCTCCTCTGCTCCCACCTTTCCACCGCGCTGCAACATTTTCACTTTGTCTCTGTCACTTTGAAAGGTGCCCATTTTTACCGTCTCACAAAGCTTTCAAGAACCTACTTGCATGGCATTTCTTTTCCGAAGCCTTTCCTGATTGCCTGGGGCCAAGCTGGCTACTCCTTCCTCTGTGCTTCCACGGCACCTGATAGTATTTCTGCTCTATCACTTAACACTCTATATGATAATCATTCGTTTACCTTTCTCTCTCTCCCACTAGGGGGACAAGTTCTTTCAGGTCACAACTCTGTCCCAATCATGGGGACATACCAGCACTAAGCACATGCTGAGAAAATAGTAGTTATTCAATAAATGTTTGTTGATGCTCATTGAATGAGTATATTAAATATAATTTAATTTCTTGGTGACAGAGGTCATCATTATGAAAATCACTGTTGTTTCAAATCATTGAAAATTACTGTTCTGTGTTGAAATATAATTGTTTACTCAGGAGCTGTTGAGGACTGAGTATCCCGATTAAATGATCCCGTATGACAGTGCCTAATATTACTATCATCTCTCATTTTTGAGCCCTTACTATGTGAAATGTTTTATATATATCATTTTATTTTCTCACATCTCTTTAGTGAAAGGATTTTCCCATTTTACGGAGAGGGAAATTGTTACTTGTAATGGTGAAACAGTGTCCTATGTGATTCCAAACCTGATCTAAATATCACACTCCTCCTTGTTAGCATTTCAAATTATATATTCAAGTACAGGTATTATTTCTAAGGTAGATTTTTCATTTTTCTCCCTAGTTGTAACGCTGTCAACTTTCACTTCTTACTGCTCTGTCACCAAAAAACCAAAATTATTTTGTTGTTATTGTTATAGTCTATGAATTAAATAGGAATATAGGAATAGAAAGGTTCTGAGTAAGGATTCTTCTTAGAGCTAATTTTATTAGTTTTGGCTTCTCAGAAGCCTTTTTGCCCAGATGCCTCCATTTCTTTGCATTTTTCGTCAGCTGAGATTTTTGGGTAGCTGAGTTCCAAGTGTTTGTTTAGGTGAAGCAAAATGTCAGTTTCCACAGTTAGGGACTTTTAAAAGAAGTTCAATGAATCATAACAGTTAATTTGAGTAAGAAAAAAATTATGCTAAAATTACATGCACAGTTAATCTGAAACTTAAACTCATTGATAAAGATACTTCTGCTTCTAATATATTTTTTAAACTGGTAAACATCGTATCTAATGCAGTTCTCTTTTGGGTGACTTGTAGGGAAGATGTATTCTTTAGAATGATCTTTTGGAGCAAAAGCCAGTACACCTTCCATGTTTTGTTACCAGAAGATTAATAGGCAAGAAGTGATGAAAGAACAGGGAAAGAAACTCCGTATTTCTACTCTCTTGCCCTATCTTCATCAACTGCAGGAACAAAAAACCCATAAAAAACCAATATTACTTTCTCCTATGAAAATGGATAGAATTAGAGACTTTCGGAACTGAAGAGAATCCTCAAAATCACGTAATCCGGACAGCACATTTTATAAGTAGAGGAGCCAAGGCCTAATGATAGCTAATATTTATCAAGTATTTACTAGAACTCTATGCCAGACCCTTTTTATATTGATTCATCTCATTTCAGAAATCATGGAATTAAATACTCTCATAATTTCCATTTTAAAGATAGGGAAACTGAGTCATAGTAAATTGCTAGAGGTAAAGCCAGAATTTGAACGCAGGCATGTGCATAACTAAATCATGCTCCTTTCTTTCTTGGGAATGACTGGAGAGCTCTTGAAGTAGCTGCGTTTGTAACAGGTTATTTATGAAGTAAATATGATCCTTACTCCCTATTTTATAGATGAGAAAATTGAGTCTTAAAGAGATTAAATAACTTGCATAAGGTTATTGAAATACTAAATTACAAAGTGAGATTAAAAATTCAGGTTTGGGCTAATCTCAAATTTATGTCTCTCTTCATTCCTAATTCTGCATCCATTGTAGTTGTCAAATTGGATTTTGTTTTGATTATAGTACTAAATTTGCTTTACACGTAAGTTCAGTTTACTATCATAGAATAGAAATATGATGCCAGTATACAGCTTTTCATAAATATTATAACCATTGACTATTACAAAGATTTCCATATTTGCTCAAGCAAATAATTTATCAACAAGTACTTATTGAGGGAATATATGTTTTGTATTGTTTTCTATTTTTGTTTTTAATCTTATTTAGATTTTTTTTTCAGTGAGGCCTGATCATCTATGGTATGGCTAATGTCTACCCCCTGATTAATATCCAGCAATGATTAGCATCATTGATTAGAAAATTAATAGATATGCCTGTATTGACACTTCTATTCCCCATTTAATGGCTTGTTTATTTAATTGATGGCTAATGTTTTTACTATTAAAGGCTATTAACACATCAAAATGCTTTTTATTGAACCTGGCAAAATGATAAATTATGTTTGTGTTTACTCCTTTGTGCCTAAGGCTAATTTATTGGTGGTCTTGTTTTTTATAGTTTTAGTCAGCTAAAACCTTCTGCTTAGGAAGTCAAGTAAAGTAGCAAACTGTTAACTGGTGGTATGTCCTTGGAAAAGTCGCTTGACTTTTCTGGATTGTACCTGTAAAAGGAGGGGAGTAAACCAGATCGATGACTTCAAACAATGCAGTTTCGTGTAGTAGTTCCATGGAGTTTCTTCAATTGTTAGATTCAAAATTCTAGGGGAAAAAAATCAAACTGAAAATGGTAATAAAACATAGCATGAATAAATAAAATATATGATGCAATTTTACATGTTGTGCTACTGGGTTATTATATTTTTACATATATGTCCTGTTTTCTCTGTGCATATCTCTCATGCTTTTTGTGAAGGTGTAGGGAAGGAAGTGGGAGCCCTATTCTGGCATCTTCTGCAGGGCATCCCTAGGAAGGAGTACTGTTACTCACCAGCTTCCAAGGAAAGGGTCAGGCTGTGGACTACATACGCTTGCTGTAATTGGTCTTCGGTTGTATAGAGAGTCTGAAAATGAAGGCAGTTGTCCTTATCATGAATAGATGCTTACTATTCACATGTTTGTTGTAGTATCCTCTTTTGACATTGAGTTTATTTCCAAGGCAGAGATAAAAATAGTTGTCATTATTATAGTCATGCCTCATTTTGATGAAATATAAATTTAACTAGTTTGATTACTTACCTTCCATCACAGGCTTGAGTAACCAATGTTTGGCTATTTCAAAAAATTAAATCGATTCTCAAAAGAGAGTATTTACCACAGTTAATTATATTCAGAAAAAATAATGCTAAAGGCCTATGAGGCCTTTTCAAAAGCGAAATTTTGGTATTATAACTGAGAAATGACTACATCATCTGAAAAAGGCAGTAACTCCTGAGTTGGCCACTTTGAAGGCCATAATGTTCATCTGGGTGAAGTCTAGTATTTTTAAGAAGTGAGGGACAATATAGTATAGCCCGTTTCACATGCCAGGATTAAGTACTGAAGCAGAATGGTGTCCTTAATGGGTAGAACAATTAAATTTGGAAATTTAGAATCTAAAACTTTATATAGTAGTTATTTTTAATGCATAGTTGTTTATTTTGAATAAGACTCATAGCCTTTTTTAAACTACTAAGGTCTGTGAATGTATGATAATATGTTTGATTTCTTTAAAGCATATTTAAATTTCATGCATATTACATTTCATACAAAAAGCAAAGCTCAGTCTTCACTTTTATGCTTCCAGTTAGGAAGACAGGATTCAAGGTGCGAAGTCTTTCATAAATTGAAAAAAAATTATTTGCTTTCAAGCTCAGATATCAGTATAAACACCTGATTTATTCAAATGCTTACTAATTTATTAATTACTATTAGTTATTAATTAATACTCAATATTTCAGTTTCTCAAGAGCTAGTCATTAGAATTGTAAATTTACAGTATTCCTTTCACCTCAGTTGAGGCAGAACATGAGTAGAATTAAATATTCAACATAAAGTATATTTATGGAGAAAGAAAGTTGATAGCATCTTTTCAGTTAAAAAATATCTCCTTGTTTATATTTTGTAAAATTCCTCTCTAGCCCCTATTTCCAGGAATATTTCAATTAGCAATAACAGGATGTCTACTTCTAAATGCCTAGGGTGTACTTTTAACTCTAATGAGATACCTTGTTGGAAGAGGACCACTTGAAGATTTTATTAATCTTTGCAGTGTGAAAATGGAAACACTCTGAAACAAAATAACTAGTTCTAAATTCTGATAAAATGATACATCCTCACCATGATCCCAGGGCAGAGCACCTTAAAATTGAATAAAGGTAAATCTGAAACAATACATTGAATTCTCTAATTCTTAAATTCATCAAACATAAAATAAAATATATATATTAAACTGCTCTGTTTATGAGAATTTTTTTTATTTAGTCAACCATAATCTGATGAAATGTCAGTGTCTCAGAGCTTGATTCATATTACCAAAATATCCATCAGCCTGCTTCTACCCTGGGCAAAAATATTTGAGGTGGCAAACTGTAGTACACAGTATAATATTAGAATTCTATACATGAAAAGGATTTACACCATCTACACATTAGTGGTTGCCTACGAAAAGGTGGAAAGAAAGGAAAGAGAGGAAAGAGATCAGAGGCATGATAGTGATGTTTAGCTGGCTCTAACATTTTATTTCAAATAAAGCAGGATATTGAACATTAACAACCATTTATGACATTGTTCTGTGCATGCTATGTATCACACGATCCCTACTTCTCTTAAAGATTTGAACAAACCCATTTTATATATTTCTGTGAAGTTATTAATTAGTGTTGAACTTCATTTCTTTTTAAAATTACATTTAACCCAGTAATCACTGAGTTTAAGTTATTGTACTTACTCATGATTAGTGTAGCAATGTTTTTCTATAAAATTAGAAAACAGTCTATACTGATAATAATTAACTATAGTCTATTTTACAAATTTACTGATTTCTTAAGGAAAATCAATTCATAATTTTAAAAAGGGAATTTACTCAGCATTTTTTGAAAACCTACTATGCACCTCGTAACCTCTGTATCTTCCTATTAATAACCATACAATTTTGAGTCCATTTAAACTAATTTCTTTCCACTTAGATATATACTCAATCAGTAATCAAAAAATCCGGATTTGACAAACCAGATATTTTTGGGATCTACTTATTATAAAGTTGATTGAAGCCAGGACATGGAGGACCATGAATTTCCAGATAAAAGGGTTTAAATGTTCCTTTGGGGATCCCTGGGGATTTGGCATAGAACACAGTCACATAATACAATGTGTTTGGGAGAAGATCTCTTTGGTAGATGCTGTTAGATGAATTGTAAAAGGGAGATAGTAGAAGTAGAGAAACCAATGTTGGGCTTTTCCTACTATGACTTTCAATTCATGACATCCTCTTAAATTTCTTAAATTTTACAGTTGATCAATGTCAGCTTCACAGTGGCAGGGACTTCTGTTCACTGAGGTTTCCTCAGAGCCTTGAACAGTGCCTGGCACATGGTTGGTCCTCAGTGAATAATTGTTGACTCTAATTAATGAGTACACAAAGACCCAAAAAGACCAAGTGACCTTTTTGAGTTTACACAGCTAAAGTAGTGACAGATTCAGCTAAACGTGTAGCTGACTCGCAGTCTGGTATTCTTTTGACATGCTAGGCTTTCATGCAGGTCATTACCGTCAGGGTAGCTTTTTCTTTCCTTCCTCCTCCTCAGCTCTTATCCTAAATTCTTTTCAATTCATTTCTTCCAGCAAGTGATTGCAAACTACCTTATCTCGTACATACTCATTACAGCCTCTTCTGAGCTCTTAATAGTTGCTTTCACACACAGATATAATGGGTTAAGTTATTTATTTTCATTTTTTTTTTTTTGGCTGGTAAATCCAAGGTCAGAGACCACGTCTTCTCTTTGGGATTTTGTTTGCTTGTTTGATTTTTCAGCCACCTTCCGCTCAGAACAACTGCGTTCAGGACATCTTTGAATACAGAAGCTTGTTGACTGACTGCCCAGCCGCCAAGTCTTTTTAGTCCAAGTTCTTAAGAAGTTACAGACATAAAGGTCAAATTACTTTTGTTAGATTGGCAAGGAACACTTACAATTTAGTTGATATTTTTTAATACAGTGATTCCTTGTTATACTCAGGGACTGGTTGCAGGACACCGCCCCTCTTCCCGTGCATATACCAAAATCCGCACACACTGAGGCCTGCAGTGGGCCCTGCGGAACCGCCTCTACGGAAAAGGCGCCCCCTCCGTATGCGTAGGTCCGCATCCTTCAAATACTGTATTTTCCATCGGAGTTGGGGCAGAAAAAAAAATCTGTGTATAAGTGACCTGCACAGTTCTTACCCGTGTTGTTCAAGGGTCAAGTGTGGTTGAAACAAATATAGAAATGAAAAATTTTATTTTTTTTAGCTTTCTACTTAAAGTAATAGTCTTGTGAATTTAAATGATTAATCATTTTGCGATTTAAAAGCAAAAGGAAAAAAAATTCAAAGTGTTATTCTGTTTGATTCTGTGAGAGCATCTTGAAATGAGATGCCCCTGAAAGAGAAACAATTGTATGAAACCATTGCAAAAGCTGTGACACTGTTGTCATTGGCTGGATTTTACTCAGTAAGATCATCGGTCATTGCAATCTACTGTCAATATATTGCTTTATTTTCATAGAAAAGTGCAGTTGGTGGAGTACTTTAGTCCAATTAGCATCTCTTATGTGTATGTTTTGTTATAATTTCTTTCCCTGAAAAAAAGTTAGTAAGTGTAACAGAGGCTCTTATTAAGATTAGTAAAATATTAAGGAATAAGTGTTCTTAGACCAAGAAATTGCCACACTTTTATAAACATGTATAATTGTTAGTGAATCATTAACCTTTAAATTTAGAGATGTTTAGGTATTTCCCTCACAGTTAAAAGGAGAAATTCTACAAGTACTGTATTCATGAAATAATGAGTTTCTCTAAAATATGAAGTATTTATTTATGAGTTAAAGAAGTCTTGATATTACTATACCTTCACAGTTAAAATTTTTAAAAATGTTACAACTCATTTAATTTCAAACTGAATTAAAAGCACTAAACTATGAACTAGGTTTATGCTATTATAAATATGACAGTAATACATAGTCCTGCCAGGTATTAATTTAGTATAAGTTATAAAATTACAGAATAAAACATTTTAGGCTTTTCATGCTACAGAAAGAGGTAATATCAGAGAAATACGGTTTTGGACAGATTCTGTGAGATTCATAGTTCTATATTGTGCTAGTTTTTACCTTATTACCTTATAAACACTTAATGTTATTTTTGTGTATAGTAATTGAGATTTTTTTAATTTATTCAATTAGAAGCTTTTTGAATATTCCTTCTCACCCCCCAAATAATCAGTATGCCCTTCCTAAGTGTGTTTATTCTTTCAATGTTTACTCCCTGAATTAAAGAGATTTTAGTCTTTAAAGGTCCTTTGGCATATTAGAGACAGAATTTCTGTGATAATGTCGTTGAGACTTTTTGGGGGAGTGGGGCAGGGGAAGGGTATGTTGATTAATAACTCTTATGAGAGTTAAGTAAAATATCTACTCAATCCATTAAAGTTATTTTCTAGTAGTTAAGTCTTTCTTAAGGAAAGAATTTGAGCGCAGTAAAATAAATATTTTCAGTAGTTTTAGATGTTAGTAAAAACAATAAAATGTTTTTGGGGGCATTACGGACTGAATGTTTGTATACCCCAAAATTTCGTATGTAGAAACTTAATCCTCATTGTGAGGATATTTGGAGGTATGACCCTTGGGAGGTGATTAGATCATGTGGACAGAGCCCGCAGGCATGGGGTTAGTGTCCTTGCAAAAGAGAAAGCTCTCTCGCCCCTTCCTCCATGTGGGGACACAGCAAGAATGTGCTGGCACCTCCATCTGGGATTTTCCAGCCTTCAGAACTCTGCAGTATAAATTTTTGTTGTTTATGACCTACCCAGTTGATGGTATTTTGTTAGAGCAACCCAAACAGACTAAGATACAGGATAAATAAATAAATGTTTTTGCCAAAGTCTTAGAGAATTAAAAGTTACTCTCCTTAGCTAGTTATAACAAGAGTACACTGCTCTTCAGTTCAATTTAATAAATATTTATTGAGTACCTACTATGTGTTTGACATCAGTGCTTTATTAAGATATAAGAAATTCACTATTAAGTATACAGTGTAGTAAGCAAATAAAGCAATAATTTTTATAGTACTATAATTCTTATACTTTACTAAATATTGACCAGTTGCTTATAAGAATAAAATGTTTTTTACAAGTTTTTTTAGTTTTAAAAATTTTATTGAGAATGTTTTATTCTATTTCTTATATTAGAGGCCAAAGGTAGATCAGGTCTCATTTCTATATAAAACTTTAAGAAACATAGATAAAGCTAAATCACCATTGAAAGCAGAAACAAAAATGCAATATTGTTTTGAGCAATAGTATTAGACTGTTAGGCTGAGGGCTTAGTTTAAATGTTAGTGTAAATCACCAAAGAATACATGAAAACAAAACATAGCAAAACACTGTGTGGGTCCAAGAAAGATGTAATTCTTTATTAGCTTTTTTTGTTGTTGCATTTAAGGATGTATTTTTCCCTAGGGCTACTAATATTAATAAATTGCTACATGTTGAGTGGCTTAAACCAAGAGAAACTTATTCCCTCACAGCTGTGGATGCTACACATCTCAAGGTACTGGCAGGGCAGTGCTTCCTCTGAAGACTCTAGGGAAGAATCCTTCCCTGCCTCTTCCACCTTCCGGTGGCTCAGACATGCTTTGACTTGTACCTGCATCATTCCAGCCAGTCTTTGCTTCCATTTCCACATGGACTTCTTCCCTTGTCTCGTTATTTCCTCATCTTATAAAACACCAGTGGTTGGATTTAGGACCTGCCTTAATCCAGTATGACCTCATCTTAACTAATTACATCTGCAAAGACCTTATTTCCTGTAAGGTCATATTCTGAGGTTCTAGGTAGACATGAATTTTGGGGGCACACATTTCAACCCACTCCAGAGAAAAAGGAAGTAGCATAGAAGAAAGAGGTAAAAAATATTTTCTTTTCTGTCCTCGGGTTTTTGCTTTCCCATTCCTTAGTGGGTTTAGATAAGTTAGAATTGAGCATTCATGCGTTCGCATTCCTATTTTTTTTAAGATATTTTGTCTGCCAAAACTGACTTACATTTCTTTTCTCCTAAAAGTGTCACATTATGTGAAATTCCAGTAAGAAAGCTGTAGAATTTTGAATGTTTTTTATTCAATCATAGGGTAAATTAAAATTTAGTTTTTATGCTTTTTTTATATTTCAGAATTTGAAAAACTAGAAAGAAACAAAAATTATTGAGAGACTGCCATACTATAGATATAAAGCATTCAGAGAACATAATTATAAACCTCTCTTTTAAATTGAGCATCTTAGAGTATGCTATAGTCATTAATTACAATGAACTTTACGTAAGTATAGTCTATTACCTCTCAATGTCCCTATAAGTTTTAAACTTGTAAGCTTTTTTTTTTTCTTTTTTGAAACAGGGTCTCACTCTGTTGCCTGGGCTATATAGTACAGTGACATTATCATAGCTCACTGCAACCTCTAACTCCTGGGCTCAAGCAATCTTCCTACCTCAGCCTCCCCAGTAGCTGGGAATACAGTTGTATACTACCACACCCGGCTAATTTTTCTATTTTTGGTAGAGACAGGGTCTTACTATGTTGCTCAGGCTGGTCTTGAACTCCTGGCCTCACGCGATGCTCCTGCCTTGGCCTCCGAAAACCCTGGGATTATAGGTGTGAGCCACTGCACCTGGCCTGTAAACTATTTTTTAATATAAAAAAGAAATAGTATGATAAGTGAACTTTATGATTGTTAACAAAGCTTATTTTATTTCAGTTGGCTTTCAGTTTTAAGTTGCAAAACTGAAATATCCATACATACCAAAAAATAGTTTTAAAAAATCATCTATATTTTAATAAATGCGTGAAATATTTCTCTGTGAGAATGAATAGATATCTAGACCAGGAATTTAAGAGATTTTTCATCCTCTTTCAAGACAATAAATGATACACTGAAATATAAAGTGTTATGTTCCCAAAGAGTGATGGATGAGATCCTTTTCTGAGAGCAGCTATTGGCTAATTAGAAATGGGAAAGGCCCTTGCAGGTCTTCTTAGACTAAGGAGGCTACAGACAAAAGCCTCAGGCACGCACTATACCTGGCTTATAATTCTGCTTTGGGTCACCCCTGCCAGTAAGGGAGTCTATATTTGAATTATAATAATACGGAATATAGTTTAAACCCATCTCTATGAACAGACACCCTGATACAATCTTATAATGAGAACGTTAGCGTGGTCTATGCCATTTCAGGGGAGTGGAGCAGAGATGAAAAATGAGAAGGGGTTCTGGATCAGGGACTCTGCCAGTCACATTAAGGGGAGGCTGAGGCAGGAGGATCCCTTGAGCCCAAGAGTTTGAGGTTGCAGTGAGCTATGATGATGTCACTGTACTATAGCCCAGGCAACAGAGTGAGACCTTGTCTCCAAAATGTGTATAGATGTGGGTCATCTACTGAGATTTCTCATTCAGGCATAAGAGAATATTCACTTTTAACCTCAGGTTGCAGAGGAGGAGGAGGAAGAAGGGGTGATAATGTTACCTATAAAACTTAAATTCATAGTAAGTTAACAGTCATTAAAATTATGAAAAATATTTGCTAGTTTAAAAATGGTTTGAGGTGAGGCAACAAATTCAAGGCATTAAATGCGTAATTTCTCACATTTCTTTAAAAAACAAAAGTTACTTTGTTAACTTGTTTTCCTGCAGAATTAGAATATTTGACAGGGGTAAGATTTCTGCTTTGTGTGGGGCCATGTAGTTTAAGGACAAGGTTTATATGATGTGCTGGGTGCCAGGAAATGTGAGTTCTAATCTGTGCTCTGCTGCCAACTGCCTGACTTGGGCTGGATAACAAAATTCTAACAGATGCCTCAAAAGATCTTTAAAAGCAATGATTTGGAATAGAAGATCTCAGATTTTTTTCAATTCTGAAATTCTTCTATTATACTTTTATTTAAACTGACACATGATATCCCATTGTCAAGTGTCTATTAGGATTGATCAGGAGTGTGTTCCTTGTCTACCACTGCATGGAAATGATGAAAATATAATAAAACCTTCCTTTTTTATGATCTAATTTTTTAGCTCTGTTGATTTGTTTAGGAGTGCATAACCCAACTTGGCACCATATTAATTTTTAGAGATTTTCCTTCAATACTCTATTAGGCCTTGTACCCATAAGTTCTTTAATTATTTCCTAGGAGCCTTTAAATAAATTGAAAATAAAAAATTCTGTGTTAATTAAGCTATTAACATTATATGTTCTTTGTTTCCAATTCTAATAATCACTAATTTATCTAGATTTTGAACTACTGGCCAATTACTCTGGAGTTTAAAAAACTAATCTCAATATGGATGTCTAAAGTGATTCAAAACAAAAATCAGTAAATCAGTGATGATAAGATGATTTCAGGATCTCTTTTACATAGTTAGCCAGAGGGGTCACCAACTGATTTTTAAAAGTTATGCTTATTTGTGCATCTCTAGTGGAAGCACTACTAGTGATTAGTTATTTTTATGTTTGAGTATCATTGATAAGCATCTGAATTTCTGTATAAATGAATTTGAAAAACCAGAATAAAGAAATGAGCTGAAATTTCATATCTCTGTTTTGTTTAGTATTAATCTCTGCTACCATATCCCCCAATTTCATAATTTTACAGTAATAAAATTAAAGTATTAGTTACCACATTTTCAGTTCACCTAATTCATATATCATGTGTTAAAGTTCAAAAGAATTATATAAGTCTAATAGAGAAGGACTTATCAAGATCATGATGAAATCAAGGCCCAAAGAATTTAAGAAATTTGACTACAGACGTACGTAGGTATTGGTAGAAAGAGAACTGAAAGCCACCTTTTTGGATTCTTACCCAATATTCTCTCTATTATACCATTATTTTGTTAAATTAATGGCATCTGTCTTAGAGAAAATAAAATAGCTTTCTTTCTTGTCCATGCAATATAGATAAAATCCTGTTTTATAACATAAATATAAAGCAATGATTTTAGTAATGTTTTTTGTTCTATTGTCTCAGATATCTCCAGACATTTGGAAGAGTTCCTATAAATTTAATTTTTTTAATTACAAAATATCCAGCTGGGACAGGGCCATTTTTAGAAATGAGTAATGGAATCATAGCAAGAATCTCAAGTGACCGTGAATACTAACTTGTCCCTTGGGTAAGGTCATCATTAAAAAGTATGGAAGTTTTTTATATACTGTAGAAACTGGTTTCGTGCTGGGCCCCTAAAGTCATTTATCTGACTATACTGTCCTAAGTGAGTCATTTGTTAGCTTGTGAGAGTAATATATAAATGCTTTGTTATAAATTTGATGATCAGAAACTACTAAAAGCAACCAGGTAAAGGCATTCCCCAATTTATGTAAATCTATATTTTAAAGGTCTGTTTAGAACTCAAGAACTATTTCCTCAGAACTCCTTAGTGTCCCAGGGTAATCCTCACAATCCTATTTAACCCACAGTATAACACGATAAGAAGAACAGTCCCACAATACTTGTTCTCAATTCCAGTTCTGAATGCCAAGAATACAGCTCCTTTAGTTAAACATCTGGACTTGAACCTGACCACTTACTGTGCTTGACCATAGAATAGAATGTACGTAGATAATAAATTCAAAATGAGGAAAGAAAGGGAAAAAACAAACTTTACTGGCTACTAAGAGGAGAGAAAAGTGTCTAATCCTTGGCTAATCTTTGCCAGAAGTAAAAATAAAACACATTGTGAGGACTACCATGCTTTAGAGCTTCTGCAAACACCCGGCTAGGGTTTGCCATTAGAGATTTGTTCTGGTGTTTATCCATTTTGTAGGAGGCTCTCAAAACTCTTCACCAAGGGAATGGATCTGTTTTGAGACCTTTTGAAGGCTGCAAGTCGTTAGAGAACTAGCCTCAAACCCAAACTCTCCATGAGCCCAGGTAAATTGCAACACATTTCGTTGCATAGCTCTGAAACTTTTTCATTTACATAAAACAATCACAGGGTCTTAAGTAAATTCGGTTTGAGATGATATTTTAAGTGATTTAAATGAAGATTGGTATTGTTTATTAGTATAGAAATCTTCCAGTAACAGAATTTACTATATCTGTCAATATGAATACAGTTATACTTGCCTTGAATTTTATTTGCATTTGTTTATCTGCCTATTTTCTTGTGGAAATTTTAATGAGCAGTGAAATGACCAAAAGCTGGACAGCCAGGGGGAGCAAAATAAAGATTATCTAAAACATGCTTAATTATCCTCAGTATAATAAAAACTTAACTGTAGTAGGGATAATGCAAGAACATTCAGATTATCTAAAAACATTTAAAAATGGCCTTCTAGTGTTGTTAGAAGAGTACGTATGCCAGTGTGTATTACAAACTTTCTTGTACAGTCATGTGTTGCCTAACAATGTGGACACATTGAGAAATGTGTTGTTAGGTGATTTCATCCAAGTGTGAACATTGTAGAGTTTACTTACACAGAACTAGATGGTGTGACCTACTACACACCTAGGCTACAAACCTGTGCAACATGTTAACTGTATTGAATACTGTAGGCAGTTGGAACACAATGGTATTTGTGTGTCTAAACATAGAAACAGTAAAAAATGATATAATCTGTGGGACCACTGCATATATATAGTCCACCATCGACTTGACACATCGTTATGTGGCACATGACTGTGTATATATACAAGTATATGTATGTAAGTATATACTTAGGTATGTATATTATTCCTTATCAAGTAACTATGTTATAATATATAATAACTATCTCTTATGAAATAATTTAGTTAAGGGATATCCACAGAGGACTAGATCATTTAAAGACTGTTCCTTTCGATATCATAGCACATCATGTCTTATTCACCCATTTTCTTAAAACTTATATTTAGAAGTTGACTTTTATTTTAAAACCTCATTAAATCCTTTTTGTAACCAGAGATAATTAAGATAGTCACATTTCATTTCAGTGAAATATATTTCTCTGGACTCTCCCTCTCTATTTTATTTCCAATTAAACTTTCTCTAAAAGTTAGAAGAGTAGTTCATTTTAATTACTAAAGATACCCATGGGGGGAACTCCTTGAGTGGACTCTTGGATTTCAAGAGATTTTTGTATTGTGAGTAAATTATAGCAGAGGCTATAACCTAGTTCTTCATTCTTTCTAGCACCTTGAACTTTTTATATTCTTCTGACTAAACATAACTGTAACTGTCTTTTTCTCATCCTAAGGTTTGCATATTTATGTTCTCTATGTTTCTTGCTTGAACGGACTAGAAAGAGGTCTCTATCTTATATATTTTTTTAAACCTTACCTTTTTATCTTTAGTTTTCTCTTTTCTAATTCATAATCACTGCTCCAGTCTTTTTTTTTTTTTTTTTCTTTTTTAGAGACAGGGTCTTACTCTGTTGCCCAGACTGGAGTGCAGTGGTACAGTCATAGCTCACTGTAACCTTAAACTGCTGGGCACAAGCAATCCTCCCACCTCAGCCTCCTGGGTAGCAGGTACAACAGGCATGTGCCTGGCTAATTTTTATACTTGTTTTAGAGACCAGGTTTTGCTATGTTGCCGAAGCTGGTCTCGAACTCTTGGCCTCACGCAGTCCTCCTGATTAGACCTCCCAAAGTGCTGGGATGACAGGCATGAGCCACTATGCCCGACCTTTAATCTTCCCTTTTCCTTGTTTTTCTTGGACCAAATTATGGCTACTAATATGCTGCTAAATACAGCTTTGTCCTCATTTCATGTGTGAGCATTCTTTTAAAATCATTACTCTATGTTCATTTTGTGACTGCATATTTTATTTTCTAGGCATTTTGATATTTACTGCATAAAAATTTCTAGGTTTAATTCATTGAAGTCAGAAAATGTGCCTTGGAAATATCAGCTTTTTAGGGATTTATTGAGGTTTTTTTTTTTTTTTTGTATCTTATACAGTGGTCTTCAAACTTTTTGCTTGCATACTCACTAAAAGAATTTTGATACACTAAATACTCTCTCACATTTTAAAATCGAAATCTAATACTTTTCATTACAAGTAAAAATAGCTGCAAAGGGTTAATTTTCAGTGTATGACAAATATTGACATTTTCAATAAACTGTTACAGCATAATTTTAAATGTCAATTAATAATAATAAATAAATACTTGGCCGGGCGAGGTGGCTCACGCCTGTAATCCTAGCACTCTGGGAGGCCAAGGCTGGCGGATTGTTTGAGCTCAGGAGTTCAAGACCAGCCTGAGCAAGAGCGAGACCCCGTCTCTACTAAAAATAGAAAGAAATTATATGGACAGCTAAAATATGTATAGAAAAATTAGCCGGGCATGGTGGCAAATGCCTGTAGTCCCATCTACTTGGGAGGTTGAGGCAGAAGGATCGCTTGAGCCCAGGAGTTTGAGGTTGCTGTGAGCTAGGCTGATGCCATGGCACTCACTCTAGCCTGGGCACCACAGTGAGACTCTGTCTCAAAATAAATAAATAAATAAATAAAATAAATACTAAATGCCTAGCATTTGATACTCACCATCATTTATTTACAAATAAATTAGAAACTCTTTGACACTAGAATATTTTGCATTATTTCTTATTCTCTTTGAATTTTTATTCCACTTTTTTAGAATATTTTATTTTAGTGTAATATATCTTTGTTTCTGAAAGTCCTTTATTGTTCAACTTATTGTACTCTTCTGTAACAAGTACTACCGTAAATACATATATATAAATTTAAAAAATGTCCTATGGCTACAAGGTTCTTAGAGACAGAAACAGATGTTCTGCTCTGAGTTTTAAATACAATTTTAATCGGTATCACTTGATCCAAAAACAAATCTGTATATTCTAATAAAAAATTATAGACCTTAAAAATAAAATTCTATTGGAAATGTATCTCATAATGAAGATGAAGTGATGATTGTTTTTATTGCTTTGTTTAACTAGGAAATAGTTTAATTGTTCATCGTTCTTTGGTTTGCGGCCCTGGAGTGGATATTGCCTCACTGTATGTTTCTAGATAGTTGTCTTTCTTTTTTATAGTGAAGAAAAGAAAGGAAAATCTCTTCCATAGGTACAACTTCTGGCCATACAGTATCAGGGCTGGAAATCGATTCCTTTGCAACTATTCAAGCTTGCATACCCCTTAGAAATTTTTTCCTTAATCCCAGCATTACAGATACCACAGCTAGAAGACCTGTTCTTATAATAAAGAGGATACGGTTTTATGAGTGATCATAAGTGTATTATGATTATCAATATGCTTTAAAAGGTATTTAGGTCATTAAATATGAAATGTCCTATTTTGAATCGAAAATGTAGTGTATTATATCTCAAACAAGAAGCAGTACAATTAATTACAGTACATGCCTAAACTATCAACACAGTGTTGCCACCTTAACAGTAGCTTTCTATCCCAGCAGCAAAGAAGCCTAGAGAGTGAGTGGCAATGAAATCGCGAAAAGCATTTTCCACAGTTTGTTGAGAATTGCACATTTTTCCTTGCAATAAGTGGTCCAAACCCTGGAAGAAATGATAGTCAGTTGGTGCAAGGTCTGGTGAATATGGTGGATGACTGAGAGTTTAACAAGTCCGGCTTCTTTACTTTGAGCAGGGTTTGTCTTTGCGACATGTGGTCAAGCATTGTCTTGCAAGAGGATTGGCCTGTGTTGGCCAGTCTCTGCTGCTTAATGGCAAGCGTCCTCATCATTTTGTCCAGTTGGTTGCAGTACACATCTGCTGTAATCGACTGACCAGATTTCATGAAGCTGTAGTGGGTAATACCAGCACTGGACCACCAGACACCATTAACGTTTTTTGATGAAATTCAGTTTTCCACTATGTTTCAGCACTTCATATTTATCCAACCATTGTGCTGAATACTAGTGATGGTCAAAAAGAATCCATTTTTCATCACACGTAACAATACGGTGTAGAAATGGTTCGCCTTTATGTTGTGACAGCAAAGAAAGGCAAACTTTGAGACACTTTATCTTCTGATCCTGATTTAACTCATGCGAAACCCATCTATCCAGCTTCTTAACCTTGCCGATTTATTTCAAATGGTCCAATATTGATGGAATAGTAATGTCAAACCTTGCTGCTAACTCACATGTAGGTTGCAATGGATTCACTTCCACTACAGCTTTCAGTTCATCATTATCCACCATGATCTCAGGTTGCCTCCCATGTGGCTCATTTTCAAAATTAAAATCACCAAAATGGAACTTCTCAAACCATCAATGTGCTATGCATTCATTAGCCACATCCTTCCCAAACACTTCGTTGATATTTCAAGCTGTGTGTGCTGCATTGGTTCCATGACAGAACTCATATTCAAAAATAATACGAATTTTTGACTAATCTGTGGTTTCACAAAAATTGCTCTAAAAAATTTTGAAAGGTAATCATGAGCCAAAATGTGCATTTGAAAGACTAAGGATGTACCTTCACAATGAAAACAAAATAAGAAGTGTCAAAGTGAAATGTCAGAGATACCAACTGTCAAACTTAGTACTTAAGGAAATCAGACGTTTCATACTTAATCACCTAATATATTCTTATTTGTAGGTATCAGCATTTTTGCTGTGTATCCATTAAACCCAATTTAAATTTATTAATTATTTACACGAGTGAGTGTAATTCAACTGGGGCACTATTTATTAATAGCATTGAATGGGGTAATTCCTCTTTTTGAGAAACTGTTCCTTGTATTTCATAATAATTACCATCCCTGACTCTTGCCCTTTACATGCCTGATGTATCCTTAGACACTAACAGACATTGTGGCAACCCAGACACCTCCCCATCTCGACACTCCATTTCCAATCATTCTCAGGCAGGTAGAACTGTCCCTGATTGAGAATCATGGATTTACATCCCTGATAGCCTTTTAAGCCTGTTTGCTTTATCAGAGATTTGAAAGATCTATTAAACTGTTAAAGTCTTCCACTATTGTTTTGTTACTGTTTTTTTTGTGTGTGTTTCTTACCATTTTTCTTTATTGATATGTAGAGTTCATGCCCATTATATCTTTATTATAGACTGTAACCTTATTGATCCTTTTGTATCCAAGTTAATGCTTTTTATATCATAAGTTCTATTTTATTTGATATTAATATTGTATCCCCTGCTTTCTTTATAATTGAACTTGTGTAGTTTATTTGTGCCTCTAGCTTTACATTTAACATTTCCATTATAATTGCTTCCTAATACTATTGGTCCTCTAGTGCATAATGGGTTGCAAGTCACGTTTTCCCATCTCTCTTAGACCTACCCCCATCCACACGCTTCAGCTCTTCAGAAGAGGTGGTGTTAGTTACGCTTCATTAGGATTTTCCCTATGTAAGTCTTCTAACACTGCAGAGGTTTCTCAGAATGGGCAGTGCAAGTTTATTGGAGTAACTGAGCACAACTACAGTGGATCTGGCAGAAATTCCTCCACTATTTTTTGGGATGTGATGGGCTCCTTTAGTGTTAGGTTTTTTCCTACTTTTATATCCTTTGGTCATTTCAGTTCATATTAGAAGGGGAGACTGTTAGATAGATGCCCCTATGCTTAAGTTACCATCTTATTTGGAAGTTGGTTATTTTAAAAATTTATTCTTTTTAATATCTTAGTGATTTGCAAATTGTGTAAATACAAAATCCTGGACAATGAGATGGAGAATCTACTATTTATTACTTATTTAAAATGTCATTATTTTGCTCTAGGTTAGTTTTATGAAAGTTTAAATAATCAACAGAATTAGTTAGTGGAAGTATCCAAATCATATCATTTATGTTAGGGCATGTGTTTTCATATGCTTAATATTACACTTAAATGCCATGATATTAAAAGAAAATTTAGAAAGCATTTTATAGTTCTTAAAAGATTGATACTTTAGTGGCTTATGTTATTAAAAACCTTATCATCTCTCTACCTAAATACACATACTTCTTTATTCAGTTCATAAATTTAACTTGTGAAAATGACAAGTAGTAGCAAGCTTGTACTTGGGGATTTAATCTTCACTGACTAATTCATCAGACGTTTTACCTTTCTGTAGTCACAGATGGTTTTAATATCTGTCTCTATTGAACAATCACTCAGATGTGTCCATCTTCGTCTTTATTGGATAAATAATAATTCGGTATCTCTCAAGTGACTATGATAATTGGATTCCAAAAGAGAATTCAAGCTTTGTAGGTATTGTCCTATTCAAAATTTGATCTCTATGTTGTAGTCTCTCTAGCACCTTCGAATATGTTGCAGCTCAAGTGGAATACATGGGATGGTATTATTTTGTGTAAATTACTTAGAATAGGTTTTGTGGAGGAGCCCTAAGTATATCCTCTTTAGTTTCTAAAAATAGCATTTACCATTCCAAAATAAGTCCCTAGTGATATTATTTGACTCATTCCAAAATGACCTATACTTGATTAAGTGAAGTCTCATTTAATAGCTGAAACTCCCCAGAGATTTTTAGTGGGTGTTTAAAATAAATGTCTATATCTAAAGCCATTTTTGTCTGTGCTAAACCTTTCCTTTTCCTCCATTTCCAAATCCAGAAAACAGATATATTTCTTTTTTCATCTCTAGTCAGAAAAAAACCAGATAGATGATATAGCAGTGCTTCATGTGTATGACTGTAAGTTTAACCATTTGGGGTTGGTGAGGAGAAAAAACTGGTGAAGAAATACAGTGTTTAAGACTGTCTGGATTATTTCTTTGATGCTGGAGAAATGTGTATTTTTATTATTAAATATTTTTTGAGTTAGAAAATGAAATGTTGATTTGTAAAGTGAAGAGTGTTATTAACACAAAATTTCAGCAGTGCACTGAATTTTTTCAAGATTTATAAACTGTATACACATACATGTGTGTATATAAATACACATACACATATATATATTTCATTTTTCAAGTGTTTATTGCACCGATTTAATGCTCTGAATTTACTCGTGCGTTCCTTAAGAACTTATATATCAGCTGCAGAAGTGGACTTTTAGGTATGACAAGTGCGCTGACAACACTTCCAAGGATAAACTATGTTCTTGAAGATCAGCTGTTGTAAATGTTACAAGGATTTATTATTGATAGGAGAAGCTGAAGAATACCAACTCCCCTATTAAGTAGGTCATTGCTGACATTGGTTTTGACACTTGAATATTCCTAAATGTTACTAATGTCTACTTTTTAAAGTTTAATCTGTTTCATATAGGCACTACTTCTAAAGCCACATTTCTTCAAGTATTAATATCATATTTATGAGTTTACATGTTTAATTAGTGTAAGATTTAGGGGAAAATATATTAGCAAAATGTATTATTTTTTTTAATGTTTGTTATTATGAGGTACACTCAATGTTGGGACAATAAAACCATTAAGATAGTCTCAGCAGTCACTTTTCTTACTTCTAAATTCTTTTTAATCTAATTTCTACTATACCTTAGAAAGTGAATTTATGGCTGAAATTAAGCTATTTTGCCAAAATTTGTGTAAAGAGAGAACAAAATTGTCCTTGATGTGTCTTGTTCTTTTCAGCTTCTCATTCTTAATTTCATTTCCTTTCATTAATCTTTCTTTGCTCTCTGGATTTGATTGACAACTGATTTTTAATGTTTCTTCTCAATGAATAATTATAAATAAGTTAGTTGCTATAGAGCTGTAATTGTCTTAATAATTTCTTAATTCTGAAAAAATTCTTAGAAATTTTGCAACAAGAAAATAATTTAAAAAAAAAACTGGTTTGTTCTAATTCTAAGCATGTATCCCAACTCTATTGAAATGACTCTATGTTCAACACTGTTTATAAGGTTCTCCATACCAGAGGACAGCCACTAGCTACAGCAAAATGAAGACGACGCAGAAATATTTCTGTGAGATATTTTTTACTTCAATTATTAACTTCAAAGATTGTGCCATAGTTAATATATTCTCTTTTGATTTGTTTTTAGTAGTGATCTTGTCTGCTGTGCTTATTGGTACAGTTGCTAAAGGCAGTTCTTATAAATGTCCGTATTCTTCAAAATCTTTGGTTTGATAAAAACCTTTAAGCACTTTACAGTCGAGAACCTTTGAAATGACTAGATAGTTGTGCGGGGATTGTGCCACCTGTGTGCAGAAAGAGCCCTGGTGAACTTCCTAGCTGACTGGGTTACCAGTTTCGGCAGAGAAGGAAGTGGCAAGGCAGTGTCTTCCACCTTTGATGTAATCAGCCTTCAGCATTTATTGAGGTCCCTAGGAAGAAGACCCTGGTAGCCATAGTTTGCAGGCACTGTTTACAGTATTAAAAGTAAACAAACAAAAATATGAAGCCTACAATTTATTTCATGTAGTCAAAGAGTTCCAAAGAGAGGGTTAGAAACCGAAAAGAATGGTGTGCATAGGGCCTTTCCGCCTGCCTCTTGAATCTCTCCTGCAGTGGCTGTTCTGTCAAGGTTTGTAAGACTTCTTCTTTGGGTTATTTCTCTGTTGCATTCCCTGATTTTCCCTGAAGACAAGCTATGTGAATAAATTACACAAGTTTCCAAGATTGTGCTTTTCTTTATATAGCACAAGCTGTTTAATAAATTTTATATCTGAGATGCAACAAATCACGTCTGAGATACACAGATAAACAACAGTTTACTACTTTATTTTTCAATACCTATTTTTAGTAATCATAAATGATATTTGATGTCCTAAAATCATTATTTCTAATCATGGAAAATAAATATTGGAAAATGAAGCAAAAAATAATGAATACAATTATTCAGATGCTCTTCAAAAATACCTGGAGAAAACCTATGACTAATTTGGTATAAAGAAGAACAAAAGTTAATTTAGAAATTGTATATACATTTATATCATACCAATTGTAAATTTTACATGTGGTAATAACTGTTTCAAAAAACTTACTTTGTAAAATGTCTTTCATGAACAGATCTGAATATTAATTTAGTTTACTTGTTTCTGTGGAATTTAAACACTTTATATTTTTATTTGATTAGAATTTTGAATTTTAAAGAACATTAAAAATAACTTTTGTAATTGAAGTAATAATTCTCATTTGTAGTGTTGAAAATATTATTTTTACAGTACTTGCAATCTTTTTAAATAAACAGTAAAAAATAACAGTCTAGTAAAACTACAAAATTAGTCAAATGTTTTTAAATATCATGTAGACAAAATTTACTGAACATTTTATTTTTTTACTGGCTATTTTAGTGCCATTTAATGTATTTGATGGTTGATATACAGTGTTTTGTTGTTCATTCTGTTCATGCCATTGTTATTGTTTTAGTAAATAAAATTTGTTTCATATATAGAGTTTTCTTTTTTAGTAATCTCCTTTAAAGAAGTATGACATATGGTGTAAAATTTTACTCTTCTATTTTTCAAGATCTTTTTATAGCCTTCATCATGTGTCTTCCTAATCACAGGCTTTCATCTTCATACAGTGACTTGATTCTCTGCCACTAGAGGGCAGTGAAAAAATTGATGTTAATAAACATAACATTGTAGCATGTTTTTAAGGCTTTTGTGCTATTGTTCTAGAATATCAACCCTAAAGAGTTTATCTAGATGTCTCCTCTTCAACCAGAAAGGAAGTACACAACCTGAGTAAAATTTCTCTTCAAATCTTTGTAGATTATAATTTAAACTCACTTTTCTGGTTAGTTGTATTAAACTAGTTATGATTCTAGACAAAATGTTATTTAATACTTTAACTGCCATGAGAGTTGTATTTAACTCAGTTTAATTTAATTCTAAAAACATGGATTAAGTGAATTGAAGTCCATAAATTTTGTTTTCTATTTATTTTATGTTTACCTTTAAATTAGGCTGGAAGTTTTTATTCTATTTTCATAATAAAACACTGTGGCCACAAGGAAAAGTTTCTGGGTTTTTTTGTGTGGCAGTCAGTGTGTTAATCGTGCAGAGTTTCTAGAAATTCATGATTTAAAAATGCTTCTTTTGTTTTATTAAGTTGGGGATTATTTTAGGAAAGGAAGACCTTTATGGTTGATCATCGTTGGCTAAATTTTATTGGATAGAATAGATTCCTATTTGGCACATTTTGTTTGCTAGCGTATTTTACTTGAAGGAATCTTTGTCTTTTAAAATGTTTTCCAATTTTCTCGAAAATTGGAGTTGAAAACTAAAAGGTTAAGCAAGCAAAATAATTTGAAGCCCAATACTTACACATAGGTTTCATTAACAATATAGTATGTTCAGTTTAGTCTCCTAACAGGAAATGTAAAAGGTACTCTTTTAGCTTGGCAAGTTAAAAGTCTCTATAATTTTCAGAAGTGGATAGAATTACTGAGAGATAGAAATGTTAAAATTCTCTAATGATACTGTACACATTTATAATTTATTTAGTCTTGTGATGAAATACCAAAGACCACTTTTAGGGATTAGTCAGCCTATGATTTTATATTATTTTAACTTACCTTCTTTCTTTCTTTTTTTTCATTTTAATATATTTAAATTCATTAATTTGAAAGTTATAAATATATTTATCATAGTCAGCTCGTCATCCCCAGAACACTACAGCCTAAACTCAGGCTTATGAATACTTAATTACTAAATTTGAAAGCGTTAGTGTCTTGTTAAAAAAGCAGGGCTTATGATATTGAAAGTGCAATTTTGAAGAAATGAGGAATGCCATTTGTTTTTATTAAGCTGGGATTTGAGTGTTTGAAGAAAGCATTGAGGGAGGCATTTCTTCAGAAATTGAGGTAATAATCCTCATTTGTAGTGCTGAAAATATTATTTTTACAGTACTCTCATTCTTTTATAAATAAACACAGGTTCTACTGATAAATTATTTTTTGTCATTTTCCATTCTATGGAGAATTCTACATAACTTCAAAATTAGAAGTAAAGATTTTTGATCTTTAAATGGGGTATAATTTTCTCATGGTGGAAGTACCAATACATTGATTTAGGATTTCTGATGCATAAGAACCTTTTTTTTATGATGCTATTGATAATAATTCTTTAGAATAAATAAATGGATGGAATTATAAAATGTCTTTTCTCTTGAAGTTTTGCCTGTACATTTAGAAAATAAATATGTAGAGAAAAGATAAAAGCAAGGAATAGTGATTTTTTAAATGGAATCTATATTGCACTCTCCTTTGGATATGATCGATAGCAACAGGAAGCATTTCAATATATTTTCAAAAATTGCAACAGCAATTATTCTTCTTTGAGAAGTTATGATCTATATAATTGCAGAATTTTTAAAGTGGTTTTCAAAACATCACATTTTTATTCTCTGAGAGCTGTGTGGAAGATTCACTTATTTAGGTCATGCTAAGCTTCTTTAGTGAAATTGGCACTAAAAATAAAACAAAACAAAACCCAATGATAATAGCTTAGTTTAACAAATAAAATCCTGTGTGGAGTCCAGAGTTTTACAGTAATTTAACAAAACATGCTAAGTTTTACTCCACCAGTCTCTCAAAATGAAGCTTTTGCAACTGTTGCTACAGGAAGCTGTTGGTATAATTATTTGCTAAAATTTCCTAGAGATACAGCAGGCCAGTTTTCTAATATTTTTCAAAATCACAGCTTCCTTTTGCCAAAATGTGAAACAAGTGTTTTTGAAATATAGTTTTTGAGTTTAAGTAACTCAGTATATTAAGTAACTAGTATATTAACAAATTTGCTTCAAATAACATATATATGTGTACATATTTAATTTAAAAGGGTATGTTAGTAAAGATGAAAAGTTAAGGCCGGGCGCGGTGGCTCACGCCTGTAATCCTAGCACTCTGGGAGGCGAAGGCGGGTGGATCGCTCAAGGTCAGGAGTTCGAGACCAGCCTGAGCAAGAGCGAGACCCCGTCTCTACTAAAAATAGAAAGAAATTATCTGGCCAATTAAAATATATATAGAAAAAATTAGCTGGGCATGGTGGCGCACGCCTGTAGTCCCAGCTACTCGGGAGGCTGAGACAGGAGGATCGCTTAAGCCCAGGAGTTTGAGGTTGCTGTGAGCTAGGCTGACGCCACGGCACTCACTCTAGCCAGGGCAACAAAGCGACACTCTGTCTCAAAAAAAAAAAAAAAAAAAAAGATGAAAAGTTAAAATTTGGGTTCTAATTATGTTTGGAAAATTTTATCTTCGAAAACATCAGCAAGCCGTTTAATGAACAATTGGTTGTATCATTTTAATTTTTCTTTTACATTTTTGAAAAATTAAAACACAAATATTCTGTGAAATTTTCTTAGGCTCCTTATATTTTAACTTTGAATTTATATGGTGGATTTCCAGATGTAAAATTAATTTTTGATCAATGACTAAAGTATGGTTTTAATATGTCAAATCTCAGCTGACATATTTTTATGTAATTATTTCAGGGAAGAGAGAACTGGGTATTCAGGGAGCAATTTTGAGATGTATACTGAGTCATTTTATTAATTTTGAAAGGCACAAGTAGTTGAGAGAATTTCCTTTTCTTTCTATTAAATAGTAGTCTGTTTGAAGAGTTGTTTTGTTTGTTTGTTTTAAAATATCTATCCCCTTATCTATTTCTCTGGGTTTGAAGTTTAGGAATTTCATTTTGCCAAAGTTAATAATTGAGAATTTATAGCACAGACTATGAAAAATAATTCAGAGGGAAAGGCTAAGATTTTCTACATCAAGATTTAAATGTGTTTTTAAATAATCAGACTGAAAAACTAATTTCTAAATCAAGCTTTGAATGTAGCAGTAAACAAGGAGACAAACAAATCCAGATATAAACCTAAAATTTAAATAGCTTTTCTTTATCTTGTACTTTTTAAAAATAAAGAAGACATCTCATTTTCTCTTTTTCTTTACCTTGTCTTTTCTGAAGTTCTTATAAAATAGGTATAGCTCCTGCTTGTTATCTATAGTCTTTAAACAAATTTTTGTGCTGAAAGATTCATTATATAGGACTGGGTAAATCCTCAACTTTATACTTATGTTGAGATATTTTTTAAATGATAGTTATTCTATTTTAAAATACAATTATAATTTACTTGTAATAATTGAATTTTTTTTTTTTTACTTTATATTAAAATTTAAGAGGTGATTTTGCTTTTGTTCATTTTCTTTCGTCCCTGGTTATTTTGAAAGGAGGGAAAATGTGATAAACCAAAGAAGTGATTTTCTCTAGTACAATGCACAACATTATAGAAATTCAGGTACCATATCTTAATTGAATACATTTAAATGCAATGTGAATTAAACTTATACTTCGGTATTTACCTATTAACCTAAAAACAAAAGCCATGCATTATACACTGAATATTATTAAATATTAGGCTTGATTTAGCAGAATATGTAGAATATATCTGTAACTTATAAAAATAATATAAATTAGATAGTTTTCATTGGATATACTGAACTAGAAGCACTCATTGAAAAATAGGTTTTTGAGGATAACTATTTTTTTACTATAAATACATGTGATTTAATTACAATAATCTTTTGAGTTTATGGCTCCTTTTCTTGCAAAATAATGTGACAGTAAATCTATTTATTAATGTGCTTTTATCCATAATGTAGACTTACTGTATGTTCTTATGAACATAGTAATACATATATTGATTTTATTTTCCTTCCAATAACATGGGCAGAATATAATGTGGAAGCTACCACCACTAACTGTGATTTAAAAAAAATTACCCTTCAGTCTAATCCTGCAAATATTATTTTTAAGTATGTCAATATGATTAAATTTTGGCCTTGCACAACAGAATCCTTACTGTACTTTAGGTTCGAATAAGAGGAAATTAAAAAGAGAAAATAAAAATGAAATAAGAAAATTTCATTCTTAACCTTTTGCAATTTTTGGTATGGTTTTCATTGCTAACCTGTGAAAATGTCTACACACAGGCATTATCTTGTATTAATACATGGCAGGATAGCTTTGTCTCTGAGACGTTTGCATTATTTGAGAAGTATATGTTCATGTCTGTTCTTTTCAGAAACTACACGTAGGTATTACACAGGAATATGATCTATTTTTATGATCTTCTCCCATAGGATGTCTTCTTTGTAACATACTACAGTGTACTTAAAAGAGGTCATTATATTGGAATAAAAAGGATCCAAGGAAGCAGTTACTAGTGCAGATCTTCAATATATGAATTAATTTAGGATTTCAGGTTCATCTCTAAAGTCAATATTTTTAGATTTATTTTAGCTTTCTACATTCATATACTTAAAGTTTTCATTGAAACTAAGACTGTTACCCAAAGTCTCATATTATTTTAGGAATACATATGGAAAAAGAAAAGGTACTTGTTTGTTCTTCAAGTATTCTTTTCTTTATGAATGAGTATATCACCACAATTTCATATTCAACTTTTAAAGCAGGACTCACTAACGCATGTTACGTATTGCCAAAAATATAAAATTGTTTACTTGCTTTATCCAGTAATAACATTTTTAGCTGCAATAACAACATTGTGGTTGTCACCATACCACATTATAAACATGTCTCTGCAGGGAAATAGTAGATGGTTGGAATAAATAGTAGATGTGCACTAGTGTGTGTGCATATGTGTTTGTATAACAGTACCATTTTCCAGGGCTCTTATTTAATACTAGTGGTTTATGCCATATTGAAGGGCAGTTGCAAACCAACTACGTACTGCCAGTTTGTAGTCATGTAGATAATGTAATAAGCCAAAATGATCAAGCAACTTAGTTTCTCTGATATTCGAGTTTTCCTGGAGTTCATTTGACCATTGTTTGTAGGAATTAGAGATGGAACTACCAATAACCAAGGAGCAATGTATCATCCCACGTACCTCAACAGTGAGGTATACCTAGAAAGGCATGGCAATATAAAAAGATACCTGTTAAGTTCATGAGAGCAGGGGTCATACTTTTCTTACTCAGTTTATTTCTAGCATTTATTACAATGCCTAATACATAGTGGAAAATAAGTGATAATAACAGAAAACCTATTAAGTGTCAGACACTTTCTAAGTACTCTACAGAGATTAATATATTTAATCCTTACATCAGCTCTATACAATAGGTACTATTTTTATCATCCATTTTACAAGAAACTGAAATAAGAGATTGAGCTTGAGGTCACATGGCTAGTCAGTGGTGGAACTGGAATTTGAACCCAGGCAGGGTGATTTAAGAGTTTATGCTCTTAATGATTACCATCTTACTTCTCATATGCATGGAGTGAACCATTACCATAGAATTTTGTAGACTTTGCTTGTTTTCCCTTTCACAACTGATAAAATATTGGCAATATTTTACCTTACTTATTGCATGTGGTTATTTTTAACGCATAGGGAGAATGAAAGAAGGTTGGTTGATAACGAATTGCACTTTACATAGAATTAATTTTAACTGATTGAATACGTACATATGAGAATGTTTGTTAGAAGTTTATAGGACAAGATTTAGGAAATATCAATTTTTAAAGAAAATAATGATAAAGACAATCTATCCCATTATTTCTGGATTTGGTAGCCATTTAGAATGTATTAAAAATTATGCAAATTGGTCCTTATTGGAGTTATTGATAATTGTATGATTTACTGTTAATGATCTCAAAAGCTACTTGAGTTGGTATTATGTTTGAATTATTTATTTAAAAAATTACAAGACAAAATTAGCTTTTTAAAAAATTCAGTACAGTTGATAATGATGCAAGTATTACTTAATATATAGTAATAAATTAAGAATTGTCTAATTGCCACAATTAACCCATGTTTTAAGCCATAAGTTAGAAGTTTTGTGTTTCATTTCGATTTAGATACATAATACCTTAACTTTAAGTACTGTTTTTTTCATAGTTTTCCAAATTAATAATTGAAACACTTTTAAGAACACAGTTTATCCTACATGTTCCACAAATAAAGATATACTGTGTTCTTTGCAGACACTGAGGAAGTTGTGGTATGCTATATAAATCAGTATTTTCTTGTAATGGATATGGAAATGGCTTTCACAGCACTGTCCACATTTATATTTTTAGGAGCATTGTAACTATGTATAACATTTTTTTCCTTAATTACAAATGCATCACCAAAACTGCTGACATTGAACTTCTATGAGATATTTCTTAATGGTTCATTTGTATCCTAAACAGTATTAACTAGTTAATTTAAGAATAAGAGTGATAGATGTCCCTTTGCCTAATGGCAACTTATGGAAATGAACATTTCAGATGATTTCACAAATTATTTTTCTTCATGCTCTAAAACAATAGGTATTATATATACCGAATTTCAGTCCTGAGAAAGCAATCAATAAGTTTAACCAAGTAACTATAAATAACTTTGTTTCCCTCGAGTCTCACTAAATTTTTCAGTATTTGATAATTTGCTTTAGAGGTAAATAGTGACCATAGAGGCAAAAAAGTGAGATGGAATTTGATGTGACTTATCTTTATGGGTTTCTGGAATTTGGTATTTTAAATTTAAAGTAAAAAAATAGTATTTTCATAAGTTTATTTTGAGCGACTGCTGGTGTTAGGTGTACTATGTGAGCCACTAGGATACATTGCGAAGAAAGACAGAGTCCCTGTTCTCAAGGTGTTTATAGTCTAATCATAAATACAGTCAAGTAAACAGGAAATGTTAGAGAGTGACACAAGAGTCAAGACAGTGTTCAACACAGGGTTCATCAGGACCACAGAGATGGGGAACTAACCTGCCTTAGGGGGCTCCACAGAGACTTACAGGAGGAAATGATACTTAAGCTGAGGCCTGAGCAATAAAGCAGAGTTGAGTAGGGGTGGGGATGTGTGCCTGGTGCTGGCTTTGCAGAGGAAACAGCGTGGGCAAGGCGGGAGCTAGAAGAGAGTACGGGGAGCTGCGCGTGGGTTAGAATCATCAGGGTGCAGGTGTGAAAGGACAGTCGCGAGGGCCCTTCCTTGTAAGCCAAACTGAGAGATTTGGGTTTCATGCTAAGGCTGACGGAAAGGCACTGAAGGATTTTTAAGCAGCTATTGAAGGTTTTTAAAACCATTTTGAATACACTTTTTAAAAAAATGTAAGAAAGAAAAATGTTCTACTCTTTTGCATTCCATTCTTAAGAATTACTTTATTTTTTGTGGGACATCCCTTTGGGAGACATAAGTGCTGTAATAAATAAACTTCAAAATAATGGGGGAGCAAGGAACTATATTAACTAGCTGGATGGCTGCGTCCCAGAGACACCTGCATTCTAGCAAGGGGGAGCATGAAGGTTTTGGTTCACAGCTACCGATGGCTGATACAACTGGTGACCTAAAACAGTTAACGCTACTCTCATATGGTGAACAGTTAGTCTCAAAAAGAATTAGGCTGAGCAAAGTAAATCAGCAAAAATCTTGGTAATAAAAATTTTATTAATATGTAGGGCGCAGGATCACAATAGCCACTGGAAAATGTGTAGTTAGAAGAACTCTCATATGCCGTAGTTTTACTTCAGAAGAGCCCAAAGTATCTCCGCTTGGACTGTGTCTTACCTTCTCATGAGGTTGGCCAAGTTGAGATCCAAGCTTGTCTTATTCTAAAGGGCTAAACTTAACATGGATGACTCTCGATGTATACTGCCTTGTCCTTAAGGAAACTGAAATTTCTAATGGTTTAAATAAATAGGGATAAATAAATAAAAAGGGATAAATCTAGTCCCTTGAGGTCTTCTAGATGGTGTTAGTTATTTAACCAAGAAAGAGATCCAGTCTTTCTAGGTTAAAACAAAAAACTGTATTCTGTGATCAGACCTTCTGCTTTCTTATTCTCTTCCTCTATGTAATTTATCGAGTACCACACCTCTTGTTTTGAATGTTGGCAATGTTAAAGAAAATCCATATTGGACATTTCCTGTATGTAATTTCTGTATTTTGGAGACTCACTGAGGTGTGGGATACAATGTAGAAGAGAAGCAGCCGTAGAAAACCCTTTTATGGCTGCTGCAAACCAATGCCGTAATATAATTTCATATTCCTCTCATCTGATGCCTGAATATCTCTACTGAAAGCTTCTAATAAAATATAAAGTGCCTTTTAATTGTAAGTAGTAGTTATTGTTATTGTTACTATTATTCTGTGTGCTTGTCTCTTTATCTTTACTTTGAATTACCGTAGATAATGGATTTACTGTAGCTAACTATAATATCATGTAGCAAAGTTGTATAGTTTATAGACTATAATTTTACAGAAAGAATAATATTAAAGTAATTTCATTTTCATAATAAAAAATCACGTACATTTGATATGCACAATAGAATTAATAAAGGTTCTGGTTTTATTATTTGGAATCTTAGTATACCCATTAAGTACACCACTGAAAAAAATTTTGATTGGCCAATAGTTTCATAAGTGGCCCTTTTATGCTAAGCATGCTGGCTGGATATTCATGTTTTACAAAATGTTAAATAAGATTTTTTCCTACTCTCCAGGAATTGAATATATGTAATAGACTCACATGATAAAGACTTGAGATATTTTTTAAATGAAACCTAAATGAGATTTAAGGGATTTATTCAAACATTTATTCTCAGGTTTAGTAGGTGCATGTAGTAGATGTTCCACAAATATTTATTAAATGCAGTGATGCGGTTTATTGAAGTGCAAACAGAGTCTTTAATTGGTTGGTCAAAGCATAACAGGAACTCTAGACTATAGTAGGTTGAAACAGAAAATTGTATATGGCAGTTATGAGTTTTAAGCCAGGCTTTGCAGGAAGTGAAGATACAGATTTGTACAGATGATGAGGAAGTGAGTATATTTAGATAAGATGGCAAAAGCAAGGACATAAAATAATAATGATTAATTGCTTCCAGATGATGGCAAACAGATCTGAAATACATGTGGCTAATGATGGCAGAGAATATGTTGACAAGTACAAAGAAATGGGCTTAAAAGGTGTCATTGTTGAAACAGTTTGGTTTGAGAGACCGGAGTCAGGTAGGCAGAAGAGGAGTATAGGCTTGAAGTCGTTAAAGTTGTGCCTGTCCAAATTGCAAGAGGGTTCTAAAAAATACTGAGAACACAAAAGTGCCATGATTTGGTGATGTATTTAATTTCCAAGATGAAAAGAGTGAGTTCTTTTAGGTGGTGTCACTGGAGGGGATGGAGTGACTATAGCGGGAAATAAAGAGTTTCAGATTTATGAATTGGTAAGTTATCTACATAAATTTCTTCTGAATACAAATAGAGATCCTAGAGAGCATGGCCAAGTCTGGGGATGTCAATTCTATATTATTCTCATACTTACGTCTTGTACAGGAAGCCATATGAGGAATCAAAGCAAGAAAAAAAATAAAAGAAGATGATCATAAGTTCAAGGGGAAGTGAGAAACTGGCAGTTACTGGATACCAGGGAAAGCAGTGAGAGAGAGAGAGAGGCTGACTGAAAGAGCCCGTGTCACGGAATACTAAGATAGAAATGATTTCAAGAGGAAGGTTTTCATTTGAATTGAGGGATCTAAAATGAAGACTATATGAAGAAAGTTATATGGTATGTAATGAAATTTATATTTGTATTTGAAACCAGAAAGCATTAGTAATTTAAAAGTTCTAGAAGAATCCTGGGACAGGAGCCAGTGTTGGCCAGTAGGGGTGCAGAGAGAGAGAAAGAGTTAGCAAGAGGTGACAAAATGAAGGACCTGGGCCTGATAATAATTTTCAGCTGCTGGATTCATTTTCACTCTTAAATGACTCTAGTTACATAAATGTTATTTAAACGTTAAAAGATCATTTTGTATTTTTTTTTCATTTTTAAAGGATAGTATTACTTTTTGAAAAGTGATTATATAGTCTTGAAAGTATGCATGGTTTCGTGGACTTAGTGTATTTGTAATTCTTGACAGTTTTTGACTTATACAGTGGAAAGTATTATCTTTCCGGTAAAGGGATACTCTAAGATTGATAAGTAAACATATTAAATTGACTTTTGGAGCCATAGTTTCATTTTGAAAGACTGAAGTCTTATGAAAGATAATACATTTTATAATGTGCTCTAATAAACAAAGGGAAAATATATCCTTTCAAAATACTTTAATACATTCTCTAATTTTTATGTATATGTGATCTTCAAAGCTATATACTCCTAATTATTTTTACCAGATAAATATTATTATGATGTTAAGTGCTTTAGAGTAGTAATTTCCAAACCAGTATTGTGTCTTTTTAGGAACCTTTGGTTATTTCAGTAATAAATTAAAAATTCAGTGTTTGTGTGGATTTACAGGAGTGGGGAAAACATGCCAAGTCACATATTGGGCATGTATAAAATATTTAGACTTTAATAGAAAGAAAAACCAACCTTCATTAAGTGTGAGTAAGAACACCATACTGTTGGAATGATTGACGGTTTGCTCGTCGCATGTAACAGACTAACATAATTTCACAAAACCTTTGCTTACCACTTACAAATTCTCCAAAATTCTTTTGCAGTCAAGCTAACAGTATATGCTCCCTAAGCAAAACATTGCCTCACTCTTTCTTTCCTTTTCTCCTTCCTTCCATCTTTCCTCCCTTCTTTTGTTCTTCCCTCCCTCACTTTCTTCTTTCTTTCTAATTTTGGAGTTTAAAAGTACATTTTGGTTTTATATCTTTGCATTTATAAAAATCCTTAAGAATACAATTTGAAAATGTTTTTCCTCATTAACTATTTTATAAGAAAGAAACCGTACATAGTGAAAGTACATTGCAATGGAAGATAGGAAATTAGACTGATTGACTTCTTCCTTCTCTTCCTTTCCTCCTTTCCTACATAAACGTTTATTTTCAGCACTGATATGTGTGAAACACAATGCCAAGAGTGGTGAGAGATAGTGAAATAAATTTATAAATTTATTTATTCAGCAGTCTCTGAGTGTCTACTTTGTGCTAATTATTTGGTAATTTGTCAGCCACAAGACAGAGTAAGTTCCCACTGTAATGGAACTTATATTCTAGTGCAGGAATCAGATAATAAAGCAGTAATTATATAAGAAGTAATAAACCATGCTAATGGAGGGGCATGAGAGCAATGAAGGAGTTGAACAGATGCAATAGAGAGTAACTGGGGGAGTCGTCTTTGAATAGGGTGGTTGGGATGTGTCTCTGAGGATGCGACATTTGGCCCAGGCAAAAGTCTGAGAAAAGGTTATTCAGAGTAGGAGGCAGTAATGTGTAAAAGCCTGTGATGAGGAAAGGGCTTGGCACTGCCAGACATCAGCAAGGAGGCCAGCTGGCTGCAGAGCAGTGAGCAAGGCAGAGAATGGTGTGGGGTGACGTGGGAGAGGTCCAAAGGGGATGAATCGTGTAGAATGTTAAGGGCTCCGGTGAGCAGTTGGGTTTAAACAGGGAATGATATGGTCTGGTTTGATTTATCTTTTTAAAAGATCAGTCTAATGGGTAGATGAATGGATGTTGCCTTAACAGAAGTTACAGTCTAATAGGGAAGCTCAAAACATGTAGACAATATAATACAAGGCAGAAAATGTTAAAATGTATAAGAGGAGTAAAGACTGAACCCTGATTGAGAGAGCAGTAACTCTCAGGAAGATCAAGGACATTAGTAGAGACACATTTCAAAGGTATGAATGATTTAGATATTTAGAAGAGGGAGAAGAATATTCCAAAATGAAATAAAGCACTTAGCAGAAAGGTTTAGGGATTTGGTTTGAACTTAGTGGAAAAAATAAGTTTGAGACCAGATCATGGAAGACCTTGAACTCCGGATTAAGAATATGAACTACCCTGTAAGCTGTGGGATGCCACTGAAGATATTAATTATAGCAGTATCTCACAAACATTAGTTAATTTGGAATCTATGTGTAAAATGCACTGTGGTGGGTTTTGACATTGCCGCAAACTAGCTTTGCAACTTAGGGGCAAGGTTTGTTTTCCTTGACTTTATTATCTGTGAAATGAGGAAGTTAGACTAGTATCTCTGGAAGGTCCTTGCTATTTTAAACTTTCTGTTATCAAACTGTAATTTTATAGTTTTAAAAGATTTGTGGTATTTGTTACATTGAAAAGTACAAGGCATGTAAATTCATTCTCCCTTGTAACAAATTGGTTTATATAGAAAGTCTTTGGAGAGCATTATTAGATAAGGTCATTTTAAGATATCTTTATTGCCCTTTTCCCTAGCTTTGTGTATCCGTATTTGTTGGCACACTTTTCAAACAGCAAATCTACAGTGTTAGCTGGGCAAAGATTCCAAATATATTTTTCCCACTGCAGAATACAGTGAGCACAATAATAATGGCCTTCTTTGAAAGTAAATCTCATCTTTTTTCCTCTGCAGTGACATTTCTTTTATTTACTTATTTATATATTTTTAAAGACAACGGTATGGAAGATGTTAATAAACCCAAGTACTGATGTTAGAATATAATATCCTGGGATTGTTTGCTTTTGCTTTTGCTTCTCACACTATTATTTGGAGGCTATTCATCATGGCCATCTCTTCTGTCTAGAAATTGACCAACCATTCCTCCACTTCCATTCCTATACTCCAGGCTGTGAGCCACTGAGGAACATCAGGAAGCCATCACCTAGCACAAGTGCAGTCTTTTAATTCTCACTATATCCACAATAAATTCCTGACCACCAGACTGACAAGGTAGTATTAAAATTGTTAATATCTAGGGACTGTATCTTTGTTATTGTTATACTGTTATGTAAAATACTTGGCCTTTTGAAAAATTGTAAATATTCAAATATTACATTAATAAGTAAGAGTAGTCCTCAAAGATATAATAGAGCTTCCTTTTTGTCATGTTTACGTAGCCATGATAACCACCCGACATTGAGGGGAGTTACTTAGGTTACACTGTGATTAATATCTACATCTTTAGCAGTATGGGGTACTTTGTATTACCTTTAGAATTCTGTCCTTTTCCGTTTCTGCCTTGGTGAGGGACAGTGCCGGATGACGGGATCCTCAGTGCTGTCCTCTGCTGGGCCTTGTGAGTCAAGAACTCACCAAACTAAAGTCATATTGTAGCTGGTGTATGAAGATGTCACATTGTAGGGGAAAAAAAACTGGTATACTCCAAGTGGTTGTAATTTTTTATTTCATGGCAGAGTAAATGGGACAAGGTGTGCTCAAAGTGTTGCTTGAGGTTAAATATCCCCATTATCTATGTTAGTTATACCAAAAATTGCTTGAAAATTACATTTTAAATGTTTTTGTGAATGATGGGGCTTCTGAGATTGTTCCTGGGCACATTTAGTACAAAATGAAGGGACTCGGCAACTTTGGTAGTATCTTAGGCGTCGTACTAAGCTTTAACTTGCTAGCTCTTGGCCTTGGAGCACCAACACTCAAAACTGATGCTGAGCTGCAAACATAATTTCATTATAATTTTCACCTTTCTCATCCGCTGCAGTTTCTGCTTTATGTCTACTGGTGTTTTTCTCATCTTTCCTCTTGACTGCCCAGTACAGCACACATAATACATACAGGAACAAGTCTGAGAAAAAAAGAGAATTTAACATAGGTAGACTTATGTAGTATGCCATGTCTACTATTTCAGAACATTCTAGCAAATCATTGAGAACTTCAAATTTTACTGACCATGGTTTTGAGGCTCGTAAGCTTGCTCTTGGCTTTTAAATGCTGTTTTGCAAATAAAGATTTATAATGAGGTTTTTCTTTGAATGCAATGTGGTCAGTACTTTTTTAATTAACAAAATAAACTTTAAGATAAAAACTACCTTCAAAAAACCATTATAGGACAAATATTTTATGTAAATTTAGGAGATATTTATTAATCATGTTTCAATTTGGGGTACATAGAATGTCAGGTGAGTGACTGAATCTCACTATATGTATGTCACTGAATATTGTTAAACAATACTCTATCTGCTAAATTTCATTGCTTTAAAAATTTGTAGTGAAATTTATATATTTATGTATGTATAGTTCTATGGAAAAGTTATTAAAACTTACAATCAAACTCATTAGCCATAAACTTTATTCATTAATGTAAACATGGTACTCTGTTAGTTTTGGGTATGTGGAACATTTGTATTCATACTTTCATCAGTTTGTTTTTTTATGTTAAAATGGTAGTGGTAGGAAGTGTTTTGAAATTTGCTCAAGGATTGCACTGAAATTTGTGAAACAGGTTAGTGGAAATTGTGTTATCTTTTCTCCAATCTTTTCTTTTAAAGGTGAGTTATATTGTGTTGATGATTAGACGTCTCAAGGGAGTACTTTTTAGTAGCTTTAAACTGTTCACCATAGATTTTAATGTGGGACACCTACAGAATTCGCTTTTGACATGGGGGAGGTTGCAATAGTATTGCATTACACTGTCAGCAGGTGCTGCCATGGACATTGGCGTAAAGTAAGAAGGAAGGGATTGAGATGCAGAACAGTAATTGGAAAGAGAGAAATAAATCCTTCCCTTTCAGTGGCTTCACTGATTCCCAATGTTCCAGGTAAAGTGCACCTGCTGAGTGGCTGAGAAGAACAGGTACATGCTAGCATTCCATTAATTTCAGAGGAATGTCAGTGGACTGCATCCACCCAGCAGGCGTGCTGAGCTGAAGGAAGAAGATGGACAGGGAGCAGAGTGCAGAGCAGAAAAGAGGTAGCCCAGATAGTGCAGTTCTCAAAATAAGAGACCATAAGGGTAGGATGGCTCCTTAAAAGCTTGCATTTCTAGTAATCCTCCTTTAATTCCTACTGGCACTACAAATTTTTATAGTATTTGAAGCCACATTAGAATGACAGCATATGTTAAAATTGTGCAATGTGGTTCAGTAATATAAGCTAACATTTCCTGAAATGATTTTAAAATCTAGCAGGCTGCAAAGTTATCCTGATAAGGAACTTGGTTTTGATTACAGTAATGAGATATACGGTGTGGTGTCAAAAACTGTCTTCCAGTTGACACAACAATCCATAATTTATAGATTGCCTTAAAAATTAAAAGACAAAGTCAATTATAAGTAATTATGATGCTACATTTGCCTGAGAAGTTATTATATCCTTTGGGATAAAGGAAGTAATATTCATGTCAGTCAGGAATCTTTAGCTACAGTTTCCCGGTTCTATCTTAAGAATTTTTCAGTTTTGTTCATGAGAATCCTAAGCCACTGAAACCCTGCTATTTTTAGAAATAACTGTAGTAGCTTCTGTACATCATTGCACATTTGTTCCTATTCTGAACTTCTTATCTGTGCCAAATCTTCAGAGGTTACTGGAAATTTTGCTCAATGACTGCTGAATCAGTCAGAAATTAATTTTAAATTATGCTGGAGAAAATAATAAACTGACTTACAGCATCAAGATATCATTGTTATTTCTATTGATATTGCCCGCACATACTTGATAGGAATTAAAAATCCAAAGTATTATGTATTTACTAAGTTTTTATTTCATCATAGTCAGCATTTTTTTTATAGTCAAAAGCCAAACTATGTGCAAATGATACTATAATATAAGACTAGGTATTTTAGCGTCTTTTCAAGAAGTGAAAGAAAGGAGTGGTTTATATTTTCCAATGATTTTGTGTCATAAGGAGAAGAGATAGGACATTTTTCCTTCTTCAGAAGGACAGTTAGTTATTTCGAAGAAAAGAAAAATTCATCCTTGTGTAAACTTCCAAGAAAATTTAATGACTTTACAAATTAATAGCTGCATATGAACTTATTGCCGAGGCCTTCTCTCATGTGTGCTTTGATCATCAAGCAGTTTATAAGTGTATTTGAAGCACATGTGTTTTATGTTGTGGAACTGGCTACAGTGCATGTATATAGCATGGGCTTCTTTCCTTATCTAGGAGAAAAAAGAAACACTCTGAGAGTAACATTAAGGGAATATGTATTCAAAGAAGACAAGCTACAATAAGCTAGTTGTTTGAGTAATATTATAAATTGTTATCCTTTTTATATATTAATATTTAGGATTTCATTTTGTTGGAAAGCTTTCAAAGGGTGACCTAGTACATGTGCCAATGACAAAAGCTCCTTGTAACAATTCAGAGCATGCTTTATGCTTTATGAAATGGGATTGTAAAAATCCTCTCAAAAATGACATCCAAAATAGCATTAAAACACAATTTCCTTTGATAAGGCTTTATGGCACTCATATGAAAAGTGATACCACTTTGAGTGAGACTGTGTCAGCATTATGTGATGTTGTGTTGCTCATAACTGACATTAATCCATTAAGAGTGCGAGGGTCATTTATTTTTCTCATGAAGTCATTAAATACCATTATTGATTTCTGTTCAGTCAGTTAGATTGCACCTTCATTTAATGATCATTATATACATTAATGCTAAGTCTTGATTTCATGTACTTTAAACAAATAGATATTATCATATTTGGAGTTTGAAATAAAGTTAATGACAATTATGAAAAATAAATTCTGTAATTGGTTTACTAATCCAAGAACATATTTACCTAGAATTGTAAAAATGTTATTGACGTTTAAAAATGTATAACCACACATCTTCAGTGCATTGTTTGCTAAATAGAACAGATAAGTTTTTTTAATTAATAAAGTAAAATTAATAAAACTGGAATGCAGGGTCTATATAATGTTCCCCTTTTACTGCTACTATTTTTATAACTAATTGTTCTACTTTATGCTGATTTGCAGATGGGTCTATTACTCTTCCATTATCTAATTTCCTATTTTTTGCCATGTAAATGAAAACAAAGAGGAAATGCCTAATCAGATTTCTGTTTCTTTAGTGTGTTAATCAGGAAACTTGGGGAGGAAAATGAAAAGACTTCGGTATATAGTCTGTTCTGGAAACAGATGAATATTGCTAGTGAGAAAATGTTTTTTGTTATGTACAATAGTCCCTCCTTTTTGCTTTTCATGGTTTCAGTTACCCACAGTCAGTCATGGTTAGAAAATAGATGAGTATGTATAGTACAGTGAGATATTTAGAGAGAGAGACCACATTCATATAGCTTTTATTATAGTAGATTGTTATAATCATTCTATTTTATTATTAGTTGTTGTTGTTAATCACCTACTGTGTCTAATTTATAAATTAAAATTTATAGGGATGTCTGTGTGAGGAAAAAACATAGGGCAAGTAGGGATCAATACTTCCATGGTTTCAGGCATCCACTGGAGGTCTTGGGTGGTATCCCCCAGGGGCAAGGCGGGACTACCGTAATCCATTTTATGTTAAATTGCTCATTTAATTGAAATCATGTAGAATCAGTGTTTCTGTATGCTCCCTTGAAATAATTTTGGTTGTCAAAAGAAACATCAGTGTAGAGAATTCTCTTATTTCAGATTTCTGTTATTTTTTAAAGACCAGTAATTTTTCCTCAATTTATTACATTGTATTTGTGTTTTATTTGAAGGTATTAATTGCCTTAGTCATACTAGGAACTTTTAAACCTTCATGTTTTGGCAATGTTTTAAATTATTTCTTCTGCCTTTCCTTTTGGAATTCAAGGCAGAAGTTACCGGTTTCTGCAATAGAGAGATGATGATCACCTTTCACTTGGGAAGTGCTATCCAAGGTCTTTAGCCGCCAGTGCAGTAGGACCAAGTGGTACCAAGTTTATTACAGCAGCATCTTTGCAGAAGTTGCATGCTCAGCACTTTTTCATAGGCTTCTTGCCTGGCTCATTGAAGGAAACCTGAGCAAAGCTGTGATATTAATGAATTATGACAAGCCTTTTGCCTGTCAGGCGGAGGTTCCCGCCTTCCTCCTTTAAGACAAAAACTTAATGGAAGACGCTCAGATGGGCGAGCTCTCTGATGATACCCCTTAAGTGCTCATCCTTTTCTGATGCGAATATTCAGAGAGCCGTGAAGCTGCAAGTGGCAGCATTTAATATCGTCTTTCTCATAATGCCTGAATAATTTTCCAGAGACTGATCGCTGCAGCTGCTGTGAACATGGTTATTTGTTTATTTTTCACCTTGGTCCTGGTGGAATGCTGACCTAGCTAATCTTCAGGACTCACGGGGAAAATGGTTTCATATTCATAGCTCTCATCTGTTCTTTCGAATAAACACAAAACTGAAGCTTGTGACCAGCCACTTTCGTAATAGAAAAATAAGGGGAACTGGTTCTTTAGTTTCCTCTAAAAGTGAAAAACATGACTGTATTAATGAAGAATTTATTTGGTGAAAAATGAAGACTATCTTGCATATTTTTAATGGATGTGTGTGAGAGAAAAGGAGAAAGCATAGGCTGTCGTGGTGAGTTATAGAATGTTTTTGAGATTTCCCTCTGGTAGTGCAGCTCATTATGTTAAACAGTCTAGCTTTTAAGCTACTGTAGTTTTCGTTTTATGTGTATTGGCCTTCATTTGCTGAAATGCTTCAAGTTCACAGTACTAAAGTCATTTTGAAAACGGGATGTAATTACAAAGGTATCTTATGCTTACCAACAGCTTTTTTGGATCAATTTAATTATCATTACTTGTGGATACTGTAAATTGAATATCCCTTCCCTAATTACATTAAACTCAGGGGTTAGCTGCTTAAACATCTAAATGAGAAAAGTTCATCCTTTGCTATAAATAGGAGAATTGTTCTCTTATTTAGACTGACCTTAGAAGCTAAGCATTTTACATGATATTGTCAGGTGAGCATTATAAAGACAGTCTGTAATGAGATCTGTAATGAGGAACTAAGGTATAATGGCCCTTTGAAAAAGTTAATTTATTCAGCATTTTCTTATTGCATGATAGAATTAAAGTTTGTGTATATATGTCCAGGCCTTTTCTTTAAAGGGGCCAGTCACACTGTTCTTGGTTTACTCGTACTCTGCCAGTAGTTTGAAGTGGTTTAATATTACTATTCCAGCTTAATGGAAGCCACCATTAAAGTAGTGAATTAGTCTTGGCCTTTTAAACAGAGCTAATTTATTTAGGAACTAGGAATGTTATTTTCCCTACCTCCCCTCCCTTCCTTTTACCTAAATGATATACAAGAATTTATTCAAACCACTTTAAGAGTACATTTTCCTGAGAGGAAAAAAAAAATGCCTTTAGACACCTATAAACAGGAACTGTTTTTTCCCATTGTGTAAAATCAGCCTTAAATTAGTTGATGTGTGTGTCTTGGGTTAGTATTTGTTGTCTGTTTAGTTCAAGTGATTTTGTACTTTGTAAGAAAATAGAGATTGTTCTAGTGAGAGATTTGATTGATTTCTGCTCCTTATAGTCATTGTAAATTTTAGTGCCATGCGTAACTACTGGCTTTTATTTACTTCATTTTCTTTCTCAATTGTAGCCACATTAAAAATCTGTCCATCTATTCACAGTTGAAACTCTTAAAAATTTAAGCATGACTACTTGTTTTCACAGAACAGCTCCTGCCGAGTGTACTTTATGATTTATCATAAAAACCTGTAAGATAGGACACATTGAGGCTAGATGTGTTAAGATATGAAGCAATTCCTGGAATCCCTAGAAGAGATTTTTGTTATGTAAAATAAGTAGTTAAAATGATTAATTTTGAGACTTGAATCAAAACACATACTGAATGTTTTCTGGATTTTTGAGTGAGATATATTGTAGAATACACCAGAATAACAAGCAAAGTAGAGACTTAGTAACATTAAACATTAACAAGTATTTTTGGGCTCTGGGTTTTCCAAAAACAATTCCATGTTATCCATTGGGAGCACAGTTCTGACAGCTATTTAAAAATATTATTTTTAACCATACTAAATTCTAGAAATTTACTTTAACTGTGGTATACTAAATAACAAAATAAAAGTTCTAGAAAATTTGAGTTTCAGTATAGTATGTCTTTTAATAGCTTTTAAAACTAGTTTCTTAAAAATATGGAGCCTCACATAGCATTTTAGTGGTTAAAGGTATGAAATTGAATGTTCATACAAGTGGCAATTTTCCTAATCAATTCAAACAGGCACTGAACTCGGGAATTGCATTTCTAATATTAGAAGACTAACGCAGGTAACCTAACTTTACAAAGAGACAGCAATTTTATGCTTCTGGATACAGTTAGACATAGTTACCAGTTGTATCAGTCCATTAGCTGTTAAGTTTTATTCTTTTTATTCATAAAAAGCAATCGGAGGCAAACATTTAAACCTATATATAGACACACACATGTAATATGCACATAAAATAAGCATTAATGTAGATTAGATAGCAATTTCAAAGAACCCTGTACACATAACTCCTCCAGGAAAGCCATCTTGGTAAGGATACTATATATCAGTGACTGAGTAATGAAAACCAGGATCATGAAAAGTAAAGAGGGAATGGTTTGAAGCTGATTTAGGCATCAGTGCACGTGATGCTTTTCCTATTCAAAATTAAATAGGGTTTTTTTTTGCAGGGGGCGAGGAGTGGTTATCTTCATTAGCACATGACACCTGATGGTCATAAGAGTTGAGGTTCTCAGTGCAGAGTCTGTGGGACCAAAATACATCTAAGACATAGTCTTCTTGGCAGGAAGGTGCTGACTCATGTAATGTCTTTCTGTAACAGCTAATAACATACCCAGGATGTAAGTGTTTTTGATGTTGACAATGATAATTGACACACATTAAATTTAGCTCAGAAATTAAGGCCTATTAGGAAAACAGCTCCTCATCACTTGTCCTCACTTCGTGAGAATATTTTATACATTGTGGAATATTTATGCTGCTCTCTGTGCTCAGTTAATAGTGTCATGATCCTTCTGATCACTCTGATTAGGTTTCACTGAGATGGTACCAAATTGAGCAGTCTTGTGAAAACTTTTCTCCCATTAGCTTTTTCAGTGGCTTCCTACACACCCTCAAATTTTATTAAAAAACTGTTTTCTCAAGACCTTAGTGAAAGGCCTTTTTTAAAACATTCTAGATTTCAGCACAATGTACTGGATGGTTTCTAATGCAGCATTTGTATAAACTTTGCCATGAGGCAAGTTTCCTCAGAGAGCTAAGTAGTCCTGCCTTAAGTTATATCAAGCATTTACCAGAACACGTAGGTGCTTGGTAGCATAATTATGGTAGAAGCTTGAAAATAAAGGATTGGAGTTTTTGCTTTGCATAGTCTGTGGTCATTCAGTATACGTAAAAAGTGCTAGGACTGTGGAATTATTTGACTTGGTAATGAAACCATTCCTCTGGTAATAATGGAGTAAATGGAGGACTGAGGTTATTTAAACCAGCATGATCTGAACAATGTCATTAAAATGGGAAGCTAAATAATTCAATCTTAATGTATAGGGTAACAAAGAAGAAAATAAATTAGAGTCTTGGTTGCAAAAGATCCCTGAACATTTAAGTTTCACATTTACCCTCTGAGGTGTTGATCCCCCTTTTCAGGTGGCACAACTAAGTCTCATGGGAGTTCCAACAAACAGATGACTTCCCAGCATCACAGGACTGATAAGGAGACTGTCCGGTATTTGACCTCAGGTCTATGTTACTCCAAAGGCTTTCCATGACAAGCCGCCGACTGTACTATATTATGGCCCATGGATTTGGCTGTCAGTATAAAGACAAAGAAGAAATACTAAGAATATTAAGAATTTTAAGGCCGGGCGCGGTGGCTCATGCCTGTAATCCTAGCACTCTGGGAGGCCGAGGTGGGCGGATCGTTTGAGCTCAGGAGTTCGAGACCAGCCTGAGCAAGAGCGAGACCCCATCTCTACTAAAAATAGAAAGAATTTATATGGACAGCTAAAAATATATATAGAAAAAATTAGCCAGGCATGGTGGCGCATGCCTGTAGTCCCAGCTACTCGGGAGGCTGAGGCAGGAGGATCGCTTGAGCTCAGGAGTTTGAGGTTGCTGTGAGCTAGGCTGACGCCACGGCACTCACTCTAGCCTGGGCAACAGAGTGAGACTCTGTCTCAAAAAAATAAAAAAATAAAAAAAGAATTTTAATATTATTTTATTTTATTTATTTTAATATTCTTTAATTCTTCTTTAATTATTTATTTTAATATTCTTAATATTTCTTATATTAAAACCTTTCCTCTCCTATTTCTTCTCCTGTTCCCTTTTTGTAAGTCTCTTTCATTATAGCCCATTACCATATTCTTTTCCCATAATTGTCATTACTTGTCCCAAAGTCATAGCAAATAAATAGTAAGTAAAAAGTGTGTTTGCAATACAAATGCATCTTCAGAACAACTCCTTAATCCCCCACTGATAGGAAATTCTAGAACTCTCATTGCTCAAAGCACCTAGCAACTGATGACAGGATATGCAGTTTAACAGAGTTTACTGACTAACTGAAAATTGTATAAACCTCACCACAGGCCAGGTTCCCAACTACTAAAATCCTTATAACGCTTCTCCCCAAATATATTATTTAAAAAAAAAAAAAAAAACTTCTGCAGACTATATACTGTATACGTAAGCCTTGGGTAGTAAATGTCATCATAAAGTATCTGTGTATTTTTAAAGGGAAAGTTAGGAAAGCTTTTTTCATCATGTGCTTCTTGAAATAGCAACGGTATCTCTTGAAATAGCAACGAGGCCCAAATCAAAAAGAGTGAAAAATAATTTTGTAAATAATGCATTTATATGATGGTTTACATACCATCAAAATATTGCTCTTATGTGTCAAAAGCTGTTCTGGTCTGTGTCTGAAGCTGCTGTAAGAAGCATGAGATCCAGGAAGCAAATACTCAAGTAGCTGAGACATAATGAGCCCAACTGAATTTTTGGAGTTGATCAATGAATTATTAATTGGGTAAATACCAGGAAGGTGCAGAATAGCTTTAGAGAAAAGAAATCTTTAGAAAAAGAAGCTTTAGAAAGAGGCAAATAAATGAGTTAATTGTTTGCTAGTATGTCACAGGGTTGATATTTATAATATATAAAGAGTTCTTACCAATCAATAAAATTAAAAAGACATAGTAGAAAAATGGGAAATTTGTAGAAGGGACGTGGATAGCTAAGAACCATGAAAAGAAAGCTCAGCATTATTAGTGATCAGTGAAACTGAAATAAAGCAGCAGCGAGATACATTTCATTTCTCTCATTGGCAAAGATTTTAAAAGATTGCTGATGTCGCTGCCACACACTTCAGGTGAGAGTATTAACTGGTGAACCCTTTAAGGAGCACAATTTAGCAATATATGTTTAAAATATTTTAAAGCAAGCATATATCATTTGATTTAGGAATTTATTCTAAGTAAATAATTGGAAAAGTGTGTGTGTTTGTGTGTGTGTGTGTTCATACTTCATTCATTTTGCTGGGTACTCCTTGTGTCCTCTAAACTTAAAGATTCATGTCCTCTCTTATGGTAAATTTCTTTAGAGTATTTCTTTGATAGTTTTCTATCTTCATTTTGCAGTTTTCTCTTGCTAGACCTCCTATTCGTTGGATATTGGGCCCACTGCATTGATTTCCCTCAGTTTACATCTCTCTTCTTTCACATTTTCTCCCTTTCAAGTTTTTTGTTCTACATTCTCAGAGATTTCTCAGCTTTTGCATCTAACCATTCTATTGAATTTTCTTTTGACCTCATGATTTTAACTTCCAAGAACTCTTTCATACTTTTTGTTGCTTGTTTGTCATAACATGCTGGTTTTGTATTTGGATGCAGTATCTTCTCTGAGAATGTTATAATTTTTGGTTGTTCATTTTAAATTTTTCTATTCTCTGCATTATCCATTTATTTTGGTCTCTTTCTTTCATGCTAGAATTTTCTTTCCTCATATGTCAGATGATCCTTGGTTATTCATATGTACTAAATTGTTAGGTGCTAAAGCTTAATTCATAGCTCTGTGAGCATGGGTGGAAACAGTTGGTGATTTGTGATTGGGTGGAAGTCACCTTTTTCTATTTCTTTTGTGGGGAGTTAGGGGGAGGTTCCCTGCATATGTCTATATGTGAATGCCTTTTATCTAAAGTTGGTTTATTTCTCTTAAAAGAATCTTCTGCTCTTTTGTCCTGAGGTTAGACAACCCAGCTGCTAATGAGATTAAGAAAGGAGGTTATTTGTCCAACTATTTCTTATTTAGAGCTATAAATGATTTTAGTTTTAACTCTCTGTCTCACCTCTGCCTTCCATCATGTCTGGTTCCCTCAAGTCCCCAAATGTCCCTCATTCCTTCTCCAGAGCATATACCACTAGCATCCTGCTTAGGGAGGGGATTGGGAGAGTGTATTCATGTGGCTGCTGGGATTCTTCACATTGGATGATGGTGGTTCTGTATTTAGACTTTCAGCCTGTTCCTCAGTATTCTGTCCTAAACATCTCCTCTGCCATTTGTCTTACCAGGCCCTTCAGACTTTAACCTCTCCAGGATGCTAAGAACCGAATCAGCTTTCTTTGCATTGCCTCAGTGGGTTCCATTGCCAGACTCTGCCCCTCATTTATTCCTCTCCAATTTTGCCAGACCCTTGCTGTTTCTTATATATTAAATAAGTTAGTCGTATTTCAGCCTCAGGGTCTCTGCATTTCATATTCTCTCTGCCTAGAATATACTTACTACATGTATTTATTTTTTTCTGCCCCAACAAGCAATCCCCAAATCTCAGGAATTTGTATAACTTAAGGGTTGCAGGTTGGCAGTGGTGCTCCTGGGATTGGCTGGGCTCAGCTCTACATGTCTCATTTCAAAATCCAGGTGATCAGGCCAGGCACCGTAGCTCACGCCTGTAATTCCAGCACTTTGGGAGGCCGAGAGGCAGGAGGATTGCTTGAGGCCAGGAGTTTGAGACCAGCCTGGGGAACATAGTGAGACCCTGTCTCCATAAAAATGTTTTTAAAACGTTAGCCAGGCGTGGTGATGTGCACGTGTAGTCTAACTACTTGGGAGGCTGAGGTGGGAAGATCACTTGAGTCCAGGAGTTTGAGATTACAGTGATCTGTGATGGCACCACTGCACTCCAGCTGGGCAACACAGCAAGACCCTGTCTCTTAAAAAAAAAAAAGGAACCAGGTGATCTGTCTGGAGTATGTCGTTTTCTTTGGAGAGGGTAAAAACTGAAGGGGAGATAGAGTCAAACCTAGAAAGTGCATTTAAAGCTTCTGCTTACATATGACACACCCCACATGAGTAGGGTCCACTTCGCGTTCCCCTTCCCTGATTTTTCTCCATAGCACTTCATACTGACATCTAATTTACATATTAATTTTCTCAATTAACTGTCTTCTCCAACTAGAATATTTGTGAGCCCCCTGAGAGCAGAAATTTTCTGTTTTGTTTGTTGCTGTTTACTCAGTACCTAAAACAGTGCCTGACACATGGAAAATGCTCAAAAATATCAGAATACCGCTTGTGTACTTTGGCACTTCTTCCATCCTTATAAATCTTTTACTGCATCTCATGCTAATTTCCACTGTTCGGCAGTTTGTTGACATCACTCACCCACTGGTGTATCTGCTTTCATTTTCTTTCACTTTGTGACTTAGACCTTCACTTTTATTTTAAAGGGTGTGGGAAGGGAGAGGAGGTAAATACTTTTTTTCAAGTTAGCCATTCTTAACAAGTAATCTGACTTCTTAAATATTTATTAAAGAAAGACTCTTGATTAATGTGCTGGATTTCATACAAATTAATTACCAAATATAGATGTGATGGGGATTTTTAAAAAAGTAAAAGTCACACAAAGTTAGTTCCTCTGTAAATGTTGGAGTAAATAAATTGCTTAGCATGATAACTACTATAAGATACGCAGTGGGTGGTGATGGCAGCCCCTGTGAATAGGTGATTCTTGTTTGTCCTACATTTTAAAAAGTAACATAATAGTCAACCTACTTGGAAGTGAATTAGTTCTTATGCAAGTGTGAATGAAAGGGCCTATGTTGGATCAAAGACATTTTGTATACTGAATGCATATGACATTTGAAATTTGTATTCAAAGGACCTGTTTGCTATTTTTAGCGTGGCTTCTAACCTTATAAGTGGAAAAAGCAACTCCACTTCTTGCAGCTGTATGCCAGCCTGGTCTGTCAGCTACAAGGATTCCCATCAGTTCTTCATCATTGCGTTTAGACTGTGTTTCAGGGAATTGTTCCTGCATTGTTTTCTGCCCCGGCTACTTGTAATCTTCCCAGCCCACGTCACTATACAACTGATGCTTGGGTATCTTGGTGTTGTGTATTCTTTTTCCAGCTCAGCATGGTGACACTGTTAAGCTAATCTTATTCCTGTTTTTCATATTGTGAGATTGATGAAACTTGTTTTCAATTTTTTATAACATCATAATACTGATTTGTTGACAAACACATCAGGACCCTCAGGGAGGCATAAACTTATGTCAGTATCATCCATATTGATGAAAACATTGTGAAACTCCTCCTGTAGAATTACCTTTAGAGTCAGCTTGCATGCCACGTTAAAATGGTCTCATTATGATGTACCAGACTCTTGTTTCTAATTAGGCAATGTTAATTTAGTATGAATATCTTCATACCCTAGCATTTTTTACTTCAAATACTGTGTTTATTTTTAAAAATAAATTCTATTCTGCAAAGATGAAAATCTGTATCACACCTAAAATGATGTGATATATCTCAAAACTACCAGATAGCATTCCAAAGTGCTTACTTTGGGAGGAAAATACTTTATTTAAATGTCTAAATTATTATACATTTTTTTCTTACATCTCTTTATCTTATTATTGTATCTCTTATTGCCTCTTCTACTTTTTTTTTAAAACCCCAAATCTTACTTTCAGTTTCCTCCTGACATTGTCACTGGCTCTACATAAATCATTCCTTTGTTGACATTGTCATCATGTGCTTACTGAAACATGCCTTACATAACAAGACAGGTTTCAAGTTTCTTCTTATTAAACCAAAGCATTAATTTTCTCTAAGGAAAGGTAGCTGTTGAGTATGGAATAAACTTAAAATATGATGCATCACATAGTGAAATCCAAAAATATTATAAGTGGAGGGGACCAAAGATGATTGCTAATGAGGATAAATGCAACAGCTCTGGTCTAGAAAGGGCAGAAATTATTAAGGCCTCAGCAAAACAGAGTCAGGGAAAAATTCTGAGTGAGCATTAACAGCATATTGCTTAACAGTCAGTCACCATTGTCTTCACTTTAGCCCTGTGCATATGACACCGAAACTATGTTGATAAACCGTAAGACCCTTTCGTTGTTTTTGTTTTTGTTCCTAAGATGCCTGCTACTTTTGAAATGTTTTCAGTCTTTAGAGATAATATGATATGGTTGAAAGAGGACATGATTGAGAGTCAGAAAACCTAAAGCTGAGTCTTGTCTTTGCCTTGAGCTAAATTTCTCCATCTGTAAAATGAGTGTAGTAACATCTAAGTAACAGTTAAATAATAATAAGTGGGAAAAAGGTATGTAAAGATTCAAAAATTTCAAACACTGGCCTGGCACATGGTTGGTACTTAAAAAATGTTATGCTCTTCCTCTCTGCCTTCTTTATTATTCAATAAGATTTGTCTGGTGTGTGTATTATGTAGCTTATATATCTTGATCTTATATGCTGTGTTAAAACAAAAAATAAAAGCTGAATGGTCTCAAATATTTTAAATTCTGGTTGGGATATAACATAAATACATGTACTCCAAGTATATTTACAAAGTATGTTTTATTAAATGAATTAATAGATATCACACATTCAAGATTAAAGTAAAAGAATGATCAGGTTTTAAGGAGTATGGAGGAGATAAATTTGGATCTTGATACCAAAACCTTCTATGGAAGAGCTTTAAGACATCTTTTTGAACTTCCTTAACTGTGTTTGATAGTTCTTAATTGGTTAGTTTGATGGTTCTTCATACCTTAAAGATAACTGGCCTTTATTGTCCTCATAGTAGTGAATGTAGTGTGTTAAGGTTATCTGTGTTTTCATCTTCGTAGGCAAATTCTATGGAACATCTTTGTCTGTCATATTCATGATCCATGAAGCCTCTTTTGAAGTCAGGTTGCATTTTGCAAAAAAGTAGAGCTCTAAAGTAGGTCACAGTCCTAAGAGAGACACTGAAATCAACATCTGAAATTGAAAAGCTATTCTCCATTCGTATTAAGTTTTTAGGTTATCACTAAGAAAAAAAAAAGCACACTAAAATTAGATGAAATAAGGAAGACTGAGTTATTCAAAATGTAGAGACTATAAAATGAATGCCAAAATTTCTTTTGTCTTTTTTTCTTCCATCATGCTGTTTAAAATTGAAGTTAGGTTAAATAACATTAAGTCTCATGATCTCTGAGCATTGATCAGTGTTAAAGTTGTTTTCTTTTTCTTTCTAGTCCAAATCTTTGTGCCCTTGTGCCTTTTTCCTGTTGTCAGAAACTCATCGCCAAGTGTCTTTAAAAATCAGTCACTGTGGACTTACATATTTCAGAACAGAATCAGCCCCTCAGGTTGATTTTTCAGGGGTTATTCTTTCATAGGCAATTGCATCAGCTTTTTCTATAAATCAGTGTGTAAGCATTGGGTTTTCTTAATTTAGCCTTGTCCAGGAAGCTGTTAAAGCATGAAGTTAAAAGAGAATATTTTTCCATAGAAGGAAGAGCACAGTAAATTGCCAGTGTGTACTCTTTCTATGGGAGAAGTTTTGGAAGTAGAGGTTTATAAATTTTCAATTTTGAGAAGGAGACTCTTTGCAAAAGATTTAATCAGGTATCTTGGAAACTTTCACTTTTGAAATACAGGGCTTCCAAACCCATTTCTTCAATTGTCTTCTGTATAGTTATTGCCTCTTCCTTTGGCAAAATATGGCAGACAGAAATATATCTCGGAAGCATAATGCCTTAATATATTATATAGTGTCCACTAATTATTCCATATACTTAAATTATGAATATATTTGTATCTTAAATTCCAGTTTGGTCATAGAGAATTCTGCTTTCGTGGGTCCTGGAGCAGGTGGCGTCTGTCCCCTGAGTGGTTAATACGCAGGCTGTGGCATTAGATTTTCTGGGTTGAAATCCTGGTTCTGTCACTAATGAACTGGGTGGTCTGAAACAGTTTATTTAACCTCAATAAACAGGCCTCACTTTTCTCTCTGTAAAATGGATATTAAAATTACTTACTTTGTTGAGCTGTTATCTGGATGAGACATCACATGTAATATTGACAATGCTTGGCTTACAGTAAATGCTCCATAAATATTAGCCATCGTTGTTGTTGTTGATGGTCTTTGAAAGCTTGCAATTTATAAGTTATAAATATTTCGTAGGGTAGGGTCTATGAGCCTCGGTTTCAGATATTCACAAGAAATGGTTCTTCATTTGGGGATTTCCAAAGTAGTACCTATATAGCTTTCATTAAATAACTATTCTTCTAAGAGTTTGCTCCATTGCAATTATGGAGATGATATAAATCTCATTTGGCAATTAACTGAGCACCAATAATATGATAGTTACAGATAAAGCAAAACTACCTGAGTTAACCTGCTGTCAACAGCTACTGAAAGACCCTTTTGTAATAACTATCATTATCATTATTATGTGAACTTTGGGGACATTCATGAAATATTTATTTTTCTTTATAGCTAATCAGTATGATTTACTTTCAGATATCACATAGTTGATTAGTAATGGGGTCCCTTTCTTCTGTTAGATTGTGTATTAGCATATTCTGATATACTATATAATGATATACTATATACTAATCAGTATACAGTTAGCTATCAGATTTTGTGCTGTTGAATAAGAAAGATTTTGTGCAGTCAAATAAGAAATGATGAAATAAGGTCCTTTCTTCTTTTTTTTGAATCAAAGTGACAACCTAACTTAGACTTTCAATTAAGCTTTCCAGCTTCCTACCTGTGTTCTTGTATTGGTTTCTTAGGTAGGAACATTTTCTCTGCATGGACAGAAACAGTTGATAAACTCAACTCCAACAGAGAAATAAATTACATGCCAGCTATAATGAGACATCAACGTCCAGTAAATTTTCTTTTGCTTGTAAAAATGTTGCAGTATGAAGTAAGAGTCAATAATTATTTATTGTTAATTCTCTAATGTTGGCTTCTGATGCACATGTAAATTATGATGTGACTAAATTGAACAGAATTATCAGTTATTTAACATATTCACTCTAATGCACATGGATGAAAATGACTGTGATAATCTGGCAGGGATCCTTTGTGTTTTAGTGAAGCATGTAGATACCCATCCTGCAGTGTAGGAAAAATGTATCTCTCACTGAATTTAATGAAAATTACTTTTGCTGACAGTAAGCCTGAGACTCAATCAGTCACTATATCCCTCAGTTGTGTTTAATTTCATTTCAGTGATGCCACCTTTTTTGAGTATAATTTCTAGGGATAGATTCTTGTGGGAGTTCCAAGATTTGTTTTAAGCTGTTTTGCCTTTCTTAACAAAAAGAAAATAATAAGCACTATACGATGCTTGCTTTATTTCATTGCTATTTTTTCATTAATGACTGTCTTTCTTGCACATTTATTTGATGCTCAAGTGATAATATGCAAACTGAACTTGTAAATAATTACTTCCCTGTTTTCCTCTCTTGAGGAGAATGTTACATAGAATTTTATTTTCACATATGTAATTCATTTCAATAATTTTGTCAGGAGAATTGCATGTCTCATGTGAACAAATGCCCTGTCTAAAAACAAGAAGGATAGAATTAAATCATTGAAGGGATGGAAAATAAAAAACTTAGGAAGGTACAGGTTTAATATATTGTTTGTAATTCAGATCAAAGATTGTTTCAGACCTGAACCAGAAGACATAAACATTTGAAACCAAAAATATAAATCTGCCAGTTAAGATCTTAGTTGTGTTTTTACCAAATCCTGTAACATTACAAAAAAAAAGAATTCCCCTGACCATCTTTTAATCTCCAGTTTATTGCTGCCAGAATAGTCCAGGCCCTCCAATTGGATTATTTTTGTTTTTTCTAATGAAAAGTTCAGATTAATCTAGTGTATATTGCTTTATCACTCACTATGTTGTTTGGAAAACTACAAAAGTACCATCTTTTCTTCTCCGTCAATATGACATGTTTTCCTCTGTGCAAGCCTTTTTTGATCTAGCTCCTCTCTCATTCTTCAGCCTGATTTTCTCTACTCTGAAGACAAACCCTTTTGCTTCAGCTGGTCCCTTCCCAGTGTGATTATGTCATATCCCACTTGCCTAAAAGACTTTTCACTATAATCCTCAATTTTGAAATCCTCTTTATCCTTTAAGGATTACCCTCAAGGATTGATTAAAATTTCCTGGTTATTCCAATTCTCATTGATAATCCTATGCTGTTAAGTTCTCTTATACATATTGTTTGTATCATTAATTTAGCATTTAATTATATTATGGAGAATGTGAATCTTAAAGTCAATGACATTTCCTTATTTGTTCTTACCACTGGGAAGTGCAGGGCTGTTACTGGCCAGTCTTTAGTAATTGTAGGGAATCTTTGACATGCGTTTCTGTGTATCACCTTTCCCTATAGCATTGTCTTAACTATAATGCTTCTCTTTTGCAACAGTTTCTTCCAGTGTTTTAATCTTCCTATATATATTCTGTCTTCTTGTAAGCCACCCCAAATCCTTGTTGCAAGAGGCAGTCTTCTGTGGATCCTAAAAGCATCCCTGTACATCCTTGCTGGCTTTGCCAAAAATGTACCCAGGCCCTTTCTCAGGGTTGTGTTTGCAGCAGGAAACCCTGAGGGATGATACATTAGCCAAAAGCAGGCTTGTTACCACTTATTATAAAACAATGGATTTGTTACACTCAGTGGTCTTCAGCTGTGACATACCCATTGTGTGCACAGCATCCATTTGGACCCATGAGCCCTGGGAGTTAAGGGCATCAACATACATACACATATTCATGCTGCTTGCTGTGCCATGCCAAGAGTTTCTGCCTGTGACCCCGAAGCCTCGTGTCTTCTGTCCGCATTCATAACAGCAACAGATTGACTTATTAGGTTGTAATTAGGATAAAATCAGATCCTATATTAAATAATCCTTCATGGAAAGACAGAAACTATTCCATAGATTAATATAAATAAATGTGTTTTAAGCCTTTAAACCAACCCACTGTGCATACCGCTGTCCTGAACATGCTGAACATGTAATTAGATAGAAGTATATACTTATTATCCTGTGAAGAGCTTATTTTTTTTATAGAATCATGGCAGCCATGACAATAATTAAATTGGTAATGTCTTAGAATTATATTGAGAAGATTTAAGATATTGAAATTGGTTGGATTTTTCTGCTTCAACTAAAAAGATGAATAGAGAATACATTTTAAGTTCAACTTTCCTCTTGGGAGGTTTCTAAAGAGAACTTCAGTATAGAATTCAGTCTTCTTTATTTATCTGCCTCAGTCTATGATCTCCCTTGGTTCATCCTTTGCTGCTTTTAATTTTTTCATTTCTTGATTTTTATCCTCACCTGCAGTTTTGAGATTTTCTAAATGTGGAGAAAAAGCAGTAACATATGTTCTCAAGTTGTTCAGATTTTTTTTAAAAACCCCGGCCTTAAAAGATAAAAATAAGAGCATAGAAATAAATGACATATGACCCCTGAAGGACTGGGTAGAAAAAAGTTAATATTTATCTATCAGCTAGCAAGTGCCAGGTCCTTTTAAAGGACTTTATGTGCATTATATCATTAAATCTCACAATAATCTAAAAGTATTATTAGGAGAATAAGTGAAACTATTAGAAAATGGAGCTATGTATTAATAGGTTTAGGTAACTAGCCCAGGTTCATTTTGTGAGTGGCAAAAGACCATTCCAACTCAGATCAGCCATCAACACCAAAGGCACTTAACCATTAACTATCATGTCCTATGATAGTTAAAGGAACATGTGGAAGAAACTGTTTTGTGTTCTATCTTCCTGGACAAGACTACATTTCCAAGCCCTCCCCCACCTCTTTGCTCTAAGTATGGACATGAAGCTAGTTCCCTACAATGAAATATGAACAGAAGTGATGTACCAGGCCAAAAATATGCCTGCCAGACAAAAAGTGTGCCTTCCCTGTGGTCTCTTTTTCCATTTTCTTGATAAAAGCAAAAGACTTCAAGGATCATGGAAGATCACAGAGTCACAAGATGGAAGCAGCAAAGGTCTGAGTCATCACATGGGAAGTCATCCCATTGAAAACCAGCAATGTTAGAATGAAAAAGAAAAACTTTTATTATGTTATATGACTGATATTTCAAGGTTTAGCTATTATAGCAGCTCACATGACCTTACTAATTAGATGGATATGATCAAATGTCACTACAGAGCATTAGAACTGTGTACTGGTCCAAGGCCTATTAGGAACCAGGCCTCACAGCAGCAGCCGAGCAAAGGGTGAGCAAATGAAGCTTCATCTGGATTTACAGCCACTCCCCATCGTTTGCATCACTGCGTGAGCCCTGTCTCCTGTCAGATCAGCCAGGGCATTAGATTCTCATAGGAGTGCGAACCCTGCTGTAAACTGCGCATGTGAGGGATCTAGGTTGCAGCTCCTTATGAGAATCTAATGCCTGGTGATTTGAGGTGGAGCTGAGGCAGTGATGCTAGCGCTGGGGAGCAGCTGCAAATACAGATTATCATTAGCAGAGAGGTTTGACTGCACAATAAATGTAATGCACTTGAATCATCCCTAAACCATTCCCACCCCTTAACCCCCTGGTCCATGGAAAAATTGTCTTCCATGAAACTGGTCCCTGGTGCCAAAAAGATTGGGGACAACTACATTAGAAGATTTTAAATATTTGATGAAATCATGATGGTGTTAGCTATTTTTTAGACTTCTCAAAGATATGATTATTACCTTGAGTATATGAAAAAGCAAGTATTGCAGTTGCCTTTATAAAAAGAAAAAACACTCTGAAAATATGAGCATATTGGGATTGGTGTCAAGATAGTTGTAACCTGGTCCTTGAACTGCCTTTGTTTAATCAGGGGCCAGTGAGTTAATCCCTGTGAGCCACAGTTTTCTAATACGTAACTTGAATCAATATAACCTCTTTAGGATTACAGTAAAATTGCTAGACTAATGGTGCACAGAAACAGTAGTTTGTATAATCCTTGAGAATAAAAATAGTGTCCAGTTTATCTGTGTGTCTGTACTGGCACTGTTTTAGCACATAAGAAGTATCAATAAATAATGAATGAATTTCTGGTGGAATAGAACATGATATCCTTTTAGAAAACATTTTGGCACTTTGGATCAAAAGCCATAAATGTATTTATTATTCTAGTTGGTCCTGTATTAGCATTTGAGATTATTTGTGAATATTCCAAGGGAAAGAAGAAGCAAGTTAGGATAGGATAACAGAAGCCTTATTTCAACCTTTAGAAATAGTCTCAGTACCTAACTACAGTGAGGTGATTTGGTAAAGTATGGTAGTCTCTCTTACGGTAAAGTTTTCCTGCTATAAAAAGACAAGCAGCAAAACCAAATTGCACCATGACAGTTTATGCTAGGAAACTAACAGAAACATAAAATATAAAACATAGCCATGGCTTTACCAAAAGTATGGAGAAATTAAATGTGCACTTAGTAAAGAATTAGAAGGGAACATACATAGAAAATTGAAAAGAGTTTGATATATTAATGATGGAATTATGGAATTTTTTTTCTTTCAATTTGATTTGCAGGGCAAGATGGGAGAAGAGGCTGGGAAAGAATGAAGGCTAGCTGTTTAAGAATTTTGAATGGGGAAAAAACCCTTTGGACTTCATTCTGTAGGTTATAGATCTGGGATTAGATCTTGCTTTTAGAAAGAGAATTTATAGTAGGAGAGTATAGGAATAGGAAGATGGATTAGAATATTATTACAGTAATCAGGTAACAGATGTGTATTAAACATGTCTTTTATTTTCTGTCTTCTGATGCTGTGACATCTGGGGCCTTCCTACCCTGGAAGGACTGTCCCTCCCTGGGTTAGCCAGTTCTAGAGATAACAAACAACTTGCCCACAAATGCACTCTGCAAATACAAACCAGCCAATCTAGAGCCCACGCCTCAACCATCTCCTTTATTGGGCTTTCACACACTGGGCCATTGTCCACCAGCCCTCATCGCCCTTGGACCAGGTGCCAGACAGCCCCTATGCCCCAGAGCCCACTGAAATTCTTTAAACTAGACAATCCTAACTCTGTTTACCCCGTTTCACCCATTTCTTCCCATGGTTAACAAAGGCTGTTGCCCACCGTCTCCCCTCTTTCTCTGCTTCCTGACCAACCTCCAGGCTTCTCTGTGCAGCCCTGTGTGGTGTGGCATGCCTCCTCCTCTTGGGAACTGTGAATAACAAATTTTATTTTCTTCTTTCTTTTTTTTTTTTTTGTTGTTGTTGTTGTTGTTGTTTTGTTTTGAGACACAGTCTTGCTCTGTCACCCTGACTAAAGTGCAGTGGCATCATCATAGGTCACTGTAACCTCAAACTCCTGGGCTCAGGTAATCCTCCTGCCTCACCCTTCTGAGTAGCTGGGACTACAGGCACATGCCACTATGCCTGGCTAATTTTTCTATTTTTTGTAGAGACGGAGTCTTGCTCTTGCTCAGGCTGGCAAACTGTATTTTCAATGGCAGTCATCTTCTGATCTGTTGGTCTTACTGTACCTCAGATTTTCCATTAGTACACTATATTTTAAAACTAAATGTTATGGGCTTAAAGGAAAGCAGTGAAAATGGGTGTAAAGAGGAAGACTGAGCAATGTTTAGGAGTCACAATTACAAGTTTTTGATGGTGATAGGATATATAAAGTATAAGGAAATGGAAGGAGAGGTGATTACTGACAGGTTTCCAGCTTGACAATATTAACTATTAGAAAGAACAGACTAGGCAGAAGAGGTTTTGAGGGGGAAAAATAATGAATTTGGTTTGTAGAGTTCAAGTGCCTGACAGACGTCCATGTAGAAATGTCTAGTGGGCAGTTATGAAGATGTGTCCCGAACAGTGGTTTTGAAATGTTTAGGACCATGACACACAGTAGCAAATGCACTCGACATCTGATTCTATACAGAGATACGATTTCATATTTCACAGAACAGTACCCTTTTCTTTGTGTGATGTATCCTGATGGTTTGTGTCTGTGCCATTCATTTTGTTTCATTTTTTATGTGTGTTGTAAACCACTAAATTGAATTCATGAACTACTAAAAGGTCACAACCCACTCTTTGGAAAACACTGGTCTGGAGCATTGAAAAACTCAGATTTGAAGATATTTAGGAGTCATAAATACACTGATGTTAGTTGATGATATGGGACATTTTCCAAGGGCCAAGATGGAGAGCAAGAAAACTTCCCAGATTATAGCTCTGTAGAATACTGAACATTTAAACATGTTAAAGCTAATAGAGGGAGAAGAGGCAGCAAAAGAAAGAATGGTAAACCTTAATAGTAGAGTCAGTAAAATAATGTTGGGAAACCAAGAAAGGAGAAGGTTTCAAGGAAGAGATAACCAGCAGTGGCATATGCCAGCGACGCAAAATAACATGAAGAATAACAAGACTGAATTCGTCGTTTAAGAGGTCTCTGATGGTAAATGAGAAAGCAATTTCAGTAATGTTCTGGGGAGAGTACTTTGTATTGGGTGGAAAAAAATGAGTGGAAGGTGAGGAAAGTGAGTCAAAGACGTTAAACTTTTTTTCAGAGAGTTTGGTCTTAGAAGGAAAATGTATGGATGTGAATGACAGTTACTAACAGAGCCAGAGAAGGAATCCAAGTGAAATCTTTGGAACAGGATGGTTTGTCAGGGATGCATGTTAGAGATTGAATAAATGTTTGCTGAATTTTTTTGAAAAAGAAATTTAAAGAATTTGAGAGGAAATAGATGAGAGGACCAACAGGTGGAAAAATAATAGGAAAATAATAGGAACAACTAAAATAAGATTACAACCATTTCAATTATTTAGCTAGAAATGGACAACCTGGAAACTAATACCAAGAATCATATAATAGCTATGGCCGTAGATTAAGAAAGATGAAAAAGTAGTGTGGTTAAATTAATATGTATATTAATATATATGTACATATATAAGCATTTATATATTTTATTAGTAATGTATATAAGATTTCTTCAATATAAATTAGTTTGGAGAGACGTAATGAATGTAAACCTTGTTAAGCATAGCAATGAGAATTAATGGAGGAAGAGTAGATTTTCTGAAATACATATTTTGAATGATTTAGAATCAGTCACCTAGAAGAAATGGAATAAATTACTACTGCAAGTTATTTACAGTTCTATGAGTTCGTGATATTCATATCTGTGTTACAGTAAAAGTCTGATTCTAATACTGGCTTAAAAGGTTTAAATAGAACTTGCTACATAAACTTCTCCACGTTTTAAACAAAAACATTTTGTGATTCTACACACAGCTCTAAGAGGCAATTCTATAATGACCACACTTGCATTCTGCATTAATCTCCAATTTAAATTCTTACTGTGGTTATGCTAGAGCAAAAAGTTTATTGTTGACTTAAGGAGAAAAATATGTCAATGCAAAAGTCTTAACATGATGTTATTCATTTTACCACAAATTTAAATATACCCTTGGTCAGCTGTGGTGCTAGGCATAGCGTTGACTAAAAATCTCCACCTGATTTGCTGTGGGAGAATGGAATAGTGATGTAATGTGAGCTGGTGGAAATAGTGCTGGACCGTGAGTCAAGAACTGTTAATTCTGTAAAACCTCAAGTAAGTCACTCTCATCTTTAAATTGAACTGAAAATAACTACTTCCTATCTTACAGGCTTGTGATTATCATTCAATGAGAGTGGAAATACTTAAGTTAAAAAAATTATAAATATATGTCAGTAGTATTATGATTATCACGATTGGATCTTTTCAAAGCACTACTCTCAGATTTACTTAAAACACCAAGTTCCAGGATGCTTTGGCTCATCCCCTGCCTAAATCCCCATGTTACTATTACAAGCCTTTTATTAGTTCCCTACCTCACAGCCAAGTGGACTTTTTATTAAGGTTCTTTTTCAAAGTTGTTATGAACTTTCGTAGAGGTGGCTGTTTTTTCTCTATTATGTGTTCATGATAGAAAAGTTTTACAGGACACTTTGAGCGTTACTTCGTAAAGTCTGTGATTGTAAGCAGATGAAAAATGTTATGCAGGATTAATGTGTAGCACAGGGAAAAACGTGTGAAGCAAGTAGTTCATGTTTTCTCTGGATTCATCCTCTTTGGAATGAGAAGAACGAGTGGATTTTATACAAGAAAAAAACATAATTTTAAGGCAGGTAATTCCTATTGGATTTTACAATATGATGCAGATAACTGGTTCTTAGGTTTTTAAAGGAAAAAAGATAAAGGAATAAAAACTCTGCATTTTAAAAGAACTTTTTCATCACTTCTAATATGCAGTCAGAAGCAAAGATATGTCCAAACCCAGCCAAGAATAATGTAAAAAACATGAGTTGGACAAGCTTTTGGAAACTGCCAAAACTGTAATTTAAAAGCAGGGGAAAGGCTTCCAAAGTGTCATGATTGTTTTGAAATCTCAGAGCCTCACAGTAGCACTGGAATTCCATGGACTCTTCTTCCTCTTTTCTGTAGTCTATTATTCTGTTTAAAAAAACAAAAGTCCATCATAGCATAACAGACTGATAGCATAATGCAGGTCTAGGAGAAGAGATTAAAGTTTAGCCAGTTTTTACACTTTATTTGCATACCTAAACTTAACATGTGTCTTCAGTCATTTCAAAGTATGTGCTGCAAATATTCATAGTACACTGAAAATGTGAAATCCTATCAATGCACATAGGACAAATTTAGAAGTATATAACTCATGCAAAAAAACATGTTAATCTACATGGAAGCAAATACAAGTAGTCCCTGACATGTCCAGACTAGTGACCTGCCTCTGCTGGGTTCACCAACACTTGATGAAGATGCCCCAGATCCTCTTTTTCTTAACTTTTTTCCTTCCCTTTTCTATTTCTTGTTCTTTTAAATTCTGAAGCCTTGGAAGCCTTCAATTCATATGCATAGACTTTGGTTAAAAAAAAAAAAAAAAAGGATGGGAAAGTGTCTCGTGTTCCTGGTGCCTCACAGTAACAAAAGTCTTTGGAAATTTTGAGTCAGGTACACCCTGAAAACACTCAAATCATCGGGAATCACAAGCCAGTACACTAGAAGGTGACTGTGTTGTGCAGAATTCCAAGATGACCCCCAAGATTCCTACTGCTTGGTGTACCTATTCTGTATCTACCCATGAGTATGAGTGGAATCTGTGAAGATGATGGAATATCACTCCTATGATTATCTTACATTATGTGGCAAGGGAGTTTTGTAAGTGTAATTAAGGCCCCTAATCAGCTGATTATGCATTACTCTAATGGGAGATTATCTTGGGTTGGTCTGACCTAACTGGGAGAGCCCCTATAAGAAACAAGAAGCAGAAGCAGATGCTCTCTGGTTAGCCTCAAGGCGTAAAGCAAACTGCATGCTATGAAACTGCCTGTGGAGAGATGTGGCCTCTAGGGCCGGAAGGCCTCATTCCTGTAGCTGCAAGGAACTGAATTCTGCTAATGACCTGGATGAGTTAGGTAGAAGGGGACCCGCAAGGTCCAGATTGGAACCACGGCTCAGCTGACATCTTGATTTCAACCTGGTGAGATCTTGAATAGAGGACCCAGCTAGCTCATGCCTGGACCATCCTGACCCCTGGAAATCGTGAGATAATGAATTTGTTGTTTTCAGCAGCTAAGATTAAATGATAATTTGTTACTTAGCAATAGAAAACTGATATAATAACACAGAGAAGAAAATCAAAGACTCCATGAGAACCTATTCAGAAAAACAACTAATAATAGCTACCATTTATTTAGCACCTGCTGGGTACTAATGCATTATACTGGGAGTTTTTTCTAATTCTTACTGCAAGTTTTATGAGAAAACTAAGACTCAGTTTCTTCTCAGTTCCTCCATTGCACTGCCCAGCACTTGTAACCACTAGCCATATATATGGCAGCTGAGCACTTGAAATGTGGCCAGGCTCAATTGGAGGATCTGTAAGTGTGAAGTAAATACTGCATTGTGAAGCTTTAGTGTCAAAAAAAAAGGTAAAATATATCAATAATTTTTATTGATTCCATGCTGAAATGATATTTTGGATATATCAGACCAAGTAAACTATATTATTTAATTAATTTCACCTGAATTTTTACTTTTTAACGTGGTTATTAAAAAAAATTAAGATTTTATATGTAGTTCACATATATTTCTGTTGGGCAGAGGAGAATTTGGAAAACAAGAAAGAAAACAAAATGTCCATTCTACTACCCAGAAAGAACCATTTTTAATATTTTTATGTACTTCTTTTTTTTATTTTTAAGGTATAAATTTTTCTTTCCCTCCTCAGTTTATTTCAATATGTCCAGAAACATTTGTAGGGCAAGAAAAGGAAACCTCAAGATAGCTTAAAGCACTTGCCTAAGCTTTTACGTTGGTTAAGTGAAAGAGCTGAGATCCAATCCCATGTCTGTCTGACTCCAAATCTCTTGGCTTCTAAAACTTACATTCTTTTTACTGTACTGCAATACCTCTCCTGAAAAATCTTTATAAGAATAATTAAAAGATGATTCATACCATTACATTATACAAAGTACTAAAAAATAAAACTCAACAGGGCCTGAAGTTTTACATTTTTATGAATAGTTTTATTTGGAAAAAAATCCTGTATTTAGGAATTTCTAAGTAGTCACCAACGTTTATAGTATTGATTGTAATTTTTTTTTAGAATATATTCAAGAGGTATGGGTGATCAGGGAATGCTGGATATAGTCTATGTTGGCTGTTAATGCTAGCAGTTATTACTGGATATATATAAAATTGAGCAAACAACTGCTTTAAAGATAATTCTTTAAAATCAAATTTGCAAGGAAAAGAAGGGCATATAAGATAGGAAAGGAAGAGCTAAAATTGTCCTTGTTTGTGGACTATATGATCTTGTCTATAAAAAAATCCTAAGGAATCTTTAAAAATTTTTTTAAAATTTCTAGAGCTAACAAGAATTAAACAGGGTCACAAGATATAAGACCAATATTTAAAAAAAAAAAAAAGTTGTATTTCTGTATTCTAGCAACAAACAATCTGAAAACAAAATTAAGAACATAATCAATCACTAGTAAATCCAGTCTGTGCACTAGCAGGTTCGTTTCCACGACAAGTAAATACAGTTCTTTGGTGTCTAGACAATACAGAGATGTGTACGTATTTAGGGTGTTTTACCTCAACCAAAAGATTGCATATTACTTTGGCTTCAGAACATATATTACTAAGTTTGAGTATTCATTTCTGAATTTAACTGAGAGTAGCTTGTTTCACATACTAGCTTTTTCAAAAAACAAATGCAAAAAAGTCATGCATTAAATTATTCCTGCTAAGTGTATGAGCCAGCAAGATAGTTTGCTGCTGCTTTTTATTGCTCAACAGATGTTGGCATTTCAGAATAAGCATAAACTTTTTTGCCTAGAAGTGAATTTCCTTCTTTATGAACCAGTTTTGGACAAGTTAGTATAGGCTTGTATCTTCTAGAGAGTATATGATTTATTATTTTTATAACAAAATGGCTAAAAAGAAAAATAATTATAGTACCATATGAAATTCATACATCAGCTTTTTCCTTCTCTCATGGGCCATAGTTCTAATTATTTTTTCTAATGGTAATTGATAACCAGGTGAATTCCCTTGCTGTTGCAGCTTTATAGAATTTTTTTTGCTCTTAGCTTTCTTGGGAATAATAGAAAATCTCCGAGTTCAAATATATGTCACAGTGATGTTCTCCTTCTGTACATAAATAATAACTTTGTACAGAAACCTGTTAAAGGTGGCTTTCATTTTTTATTTCAGATTTGCATCAGAAAGGTAATGACAGTTCATTAGCACTTGAAGTATCTAAAACTTAGAAAGTATATTTCACGATTCAAGGTTAAATGGGTCATCATCAGTTATGAAAGGGAGGATCATGCACTCTGCAGAATGTTTCACATATTTCAAAGTGTTATCTCTTGCGGGGAAACACAAGTCACCATCCTTCTTCAGAGAAGTGACCTGATGATGGGAAGATCTATCCTGTCTCATCCTTTAATATATGTGTAAAGAATTGTCTATGCAGATGTTTCCTGAGGGAAAGTTTCACACTGACTTTAGTAGTTGTCTTTGGTATAAAACATTAGATGAAAAGGATTGTACAGTTATAAATTATCATGCTTTGTATGTGCTTTTGCAACAGTACTTTTTCATACTGCTGTATTTGCATGTAGAGCTTTAATTAAGATATAACTGTCACCACAGGTTGGCTGCAGAAGGCTATAGTCCCCAGCAGAGAGATAAATGCCAGTGCCAAGTCATACAGGTGGGGTAACAAATGGGGGGTTGGCAATTCAAATGGGCTTGAAATTAAAAGCATAATAATCACTTCTTTCCAATTTAATGAATAATGTAAAATATTTTTGATGTATTTAATTATTTTTAATAATTCCCTTTTCCTTTTAATGCCTTTTAAAGGTATCCTGAATGCTGCTGCCTCAGTAGGATTTTTTTTTAACTTCAGCACATGGTTTGTTTTTTCTGAGATGTTTAATAATAATTCTTAACCCAGAAAGTTACAGTCCATGAAGATTTATTTTTTTTCCTTGTTTTTCTCTGATTCATTAGAGCCAGCATTCTCCTTCCATGTTCACAAAAGAATTCTTCTTACAAAGTGACCTAGATCAAAGAGAAAATAGTCTTAATTTACTCTCTAGAAAAATCACTCAGAAAAGAGACTCATATGAAGTTCTAACTCAGATTAGCTGTTAAGAACTAGTGGCTAGGAATATTTTAAACAGAAGAAAAAAATGAAATTTAAATACTTTTGTATTATTCACTGAGCCTATTATCCCATTTTTAGGCATATTTTATTTATTTTTGTTTTCTGCATTTTCTTATTGATGTGTCATAGTTGTGCATATTTTTGAGGTACATATATGACATTTTGATACATGTATACAGTGTGTAATGATCATATCAGGGTAGTTGAGATATCCGTTACCTCAAACATTTTTCTTTTCTTTGTGCTGGAACATTTTAGTTCTTCTCTTCTAGCTCTTTTGAAATATACAATAAATTATTGCTATTAAATAACTATACTTTCTCTACTGTACTATCGAATACTAGAACCTATTCCTTCTGTCTGACTGTGTGTTTATACCCATGAACCAACCTCTCTTAATCCCCTTCTCCCTCTTTCTCTTCGCAGCCTCTGGGAACCATCATTCTACTCTCTATCTTCTTGTGATTCACTTTTTTAGCTACTACATATGTGTAAGAACATGTGATATTTGTCTTTCTGTACCTGGCTTATTTCACTTAACATAATGACGTCCAGTTCCATTCATCTTGTTGCAAATGACAAGATTTCATTCTTTTATGGCTGAATAATATTTCATTGTGTGTGTGTATGACATTGTCTTTATCCATTTGTCCACTGACTGATAGACTGATAGACACTCAGATTGATTCCATATTTTTGCTATCATGAACAGTGCTGCAGTAAACATGGGAGTGAAGATATCTCTGTGATACACTGGTGTCCTTTCTTTTGTCTATATACTCAACAGTTGGATTGCTGTAATTCTATTGGTACTTTTTTGAGGAACCTCCATCCTGTTTTTCATAATGACTGTACTAATTTACATTCCCACTGACAGTGTAGCAGTGTTCCCCTTTCTCCACATCCTCACCAGCTTTGTTATCTTTTGTATTTTTGATAATAGTCATTCTAACTGAAGTGAGGTGATATCTCATTGTTGTTTTGATTTGATTTCCCTGATGATTAGTAATGTTCAGCATTTTTTCATATACCCGTTAGCCATTTCTATGTCTTCTTTTGAGAAATGCCTATTCAGCTCTTTTTGTCTTTTCTTCATTTTAGAATTGGATTATTTGGGGTTTTTTTTTTTTTGCTATTGAATAGGTGCATTTTAAGTAAGACTTAATTGATACCTCCAATCCCAATCCAGACCCAATCCACAGATAAAGGGAGAATGCTCTTGTCACAAGGCTATAATTCTGATCAAAACTCACCGTTTCTCCTTTCTGCTATCACCCTGTCAATCAACTAATTATTTTTGCTTTATCCTCAATTATCTTAGCCATTTATAACTTTTTTGGAACAGGTAAGTATCCTTCATGCATAATGCAGGGGCATCCTCCTATTCCCTATTCTCATAGTAAATGAGTAGGTACAGAGAAGATAATTGCCACGTCATGTCACAACGTGACATAACGTAGCAAAGCATAGCATAGCAACACAGACTACCATCGCTCTATTGAAGTAGTAAAAATTATGGCAAAATAATTTTTGCTGTGAGAGACAAATTGGATAATTAGAGAGAAGAGAAACAAGGCATTTTTACCTTATTCCTTTCTTTCATGATATCATGTAAATATTCTATAGGGTATCTACTTTCCTCATATGTATCATAATATACTACAAGGGAATATAAGCAGCTTAGAGGGAAAAATTTGCCATGGGGGAAAAAAAAAAAAGAAAACCTAGAAATCTAACAGTTCATGCAGTTCCTTCCACATTCTTCCTTCCCATTATCTCCATTATCCATCCCTTTCCTATAACTTGTATGAAGTCATCTTCCTTGTAATGTTTAAAGACCAGTCTCTTAAGATGCAATACTTAAGTTTATTTGGATAAGAGGAAGAAGAACTTGCGCACAACAGGAAAGCAAAAGTCTTATTATGCAGTTAATTATTTTGCCAAATACTTGAATGGGTTGTCATTTCAAAATCTTACATTGAGAACCAAAATAACATCTTTTAGTTCATTCAGACTGATTGACTTAATATGCCTTCATTCTGATGAACCTCTTATAAAACCAAACCAGTATTTATAAATCCAGGCTTAGAGTCATAGCTTTTTAAGACCAGAGTCAACAGAATTACATGCAAGCCAATAAAGACCCAGGACAGTCATTTACGTAGCTAGGTCCTAGTGCCCATGAGCTCAGTCTGCATACCTGCTGGATCCTTACTGTGCCTGCCACTACCCCACTCTGCCTCTGCCTTGGGAAAGGAACAAATGTAGGAGTCAGGAAATTTACAAAAGAATTGACCCTCGGGTTATGAAATACTTTACAAAGAAGCCTCCCCTAGTATATTAAAGACATAATTTTAAAAATTATAAACAAAACCAGAAACTATTGTAGCTACTGGCTCCAGACATAACTTTAATCCTCACAACTATGCTATTGGAGGTGCATTATCTCCAAGGAGACTTAGAGACATCAGAGTTAGATGATTAGCCCAAAGTCACATAATAATAGCTGCCAAAGTATAAAATTCGTAGCCTATCTGACTTCAAAGACCAAACACTCTCTATCACAAAATGCTTTCTCTTCTTTATAGTTTGCAAAAAATCAATTTCTTACCAAGCAAAGCATATCTGTATGAACAAGAATGTAATGCAGCTATAGAGTAGTCCAGAACTGTATTTATGTCCACCCATCCCACTAACATCTGCCACGTATCAGTTATATTAAGAAATTTCTGTTGCCCATAAGAGCTCCACAGCACGCCAGTTTCCCATGCCTCCGTGCTATTCACTGCATCCCTCTCACCATCCTGCAGTTTATAGGTGTAAAATTACTTGACTCTTTGTCAGTTAAAGAAATTGTTTGCTTGAGTAGAGTGGTAAACACAAGATGAAGCCAGTGAGATTTCCAAATAAGTGAAAAACATTTTGATAAGGAATATGGAAATATTCAAGCCGAGTGAGAGACATAATCAGGAAAACACTGAGAGATCCATTATTGATTTGGCTTGCTTTCCAGTTTTCAATGCCTGACACACCTTTTCCTATTGCATTTATTTCTTTTTGATGCATCTCTTCTTAGTAGAGGCGGCCCCTAACCATCCATTTAAAGCAGACCCTCCCTCACTGCCCCATTGTGACTTATAGCCTTCTCACAGTACTCTGCACATTTAGTCCAGTTGTGTGGCATTCCCTTCTCTTTGCTCTTTCCTTTTGCCCAAATCAAACACATGCCTCTCTCTTCTTCCTTGAATGGGACTGTATACCTGACACGGTTGTTGATACACTCAAAGTTACAGGAAATGAAATAGGTAAAGGAAATAGTGGGAAGGAAGAATGTTACTTTGTTTAGTGTCTGCAGCCCTTCCTGGATTGTAAACCCCATGGTGTCTGCAACCCTCACCCGCGTGTAAACTCCATGAAGGTACAGCTGTAATTGTCTTTTTTCATCTCTCTGTCTCCAGAGCCTCAAACAGGAGCCTCATTTGCTGAATGAATAACTGAATAATGAATTTGTACCAGTTTACCAAGAAGCCTCAGTAGCCGCTCATTTCTGTTAACCATTTTACTTTCTAACAGATTGAGCGTCATTCATTAACATATGCAGGTAGTTGCCATTCTTGTGTTGATTGGCCGGACTATGTGACAGTGGTCCGGAGGTTATGTTCACTACTATGTGTAATGTTGAAGTGGTCACTTGTCTTTTTTCCCTTCTTGACTCTAAATAGCCCTTTCCCTCCTTTCTGATTTGATTTTTTTCTGAGCTCCTAATAATATTTGAAATATGTGCTGGTATGAATAATACATCTGACAAATGAAATTTGGATAATTATATTGTTTTTCTTTAGAGATGTGTTGTCTGTAGTATTCAATTTGAAAGCACATATATCAGTTAAAGAAGTCAAAAGTAGTTAACAATCAAAGGAGGTAATACAGTGCAATAGAAGGTTAGGAACCAGGCTCCTATCGTATCTTTGCTATTCGTTACCTACCTTATTTCCTCCAATTTGGAAGCATAGTTTTGTTTTAACTTTCTGAAATTGGTAGTATTTTTTTAAATTGCTGTCGAAAGAAACTTGCTTGCTGCCAGATAAGAGGAATAAATTATCACATGGTTGTCACCATGGTTCTATGCCTAATTACAGATGATCGAAAGTCATTCAGAAGACTCATTAGACTTTAAATGAAGGGATGGCTTGTGATTGTGTTACTAAAGCAAAAGAAAAAAAAAAGGTATTTAATTATGTGGCTTAAGGGGAACTGTTACCTGTTGGTTTAAAAAAAACTATGTGCATTTGATGTGGCATTTTACCCCATATAAGGTGTAATTAAATGGATGATTGATGATGTTACACTTCATGATGTCACAGACAGAAGAATCTTCAAAACTTAGCAAGATTTAAAGTTTACTCACCATTTAAAATTACATTCACTGTGACCCAATGTTTTCTCCAGTACTGCTCCTGGAATCATTGCAATAAAGGAAATTATAGAAATACTGTATTGTAAGGCATTTAATAAAATCACAAAATTCTGAAGAAAAAAGTAGGATTTTTCTCTGAGTTATATATTTGTTTTAGGGAAAAATGATTATTTGTCAGCAAAGACCTTAACCCAGAAACTAAGGACAAATGGGGGCCCCATGTATTCATGCCAAAATGTTTCTTGTATTACAACAATTTATTATAGTAAATTGCACATTAAACAAACCAGTTGTATAGCAATACATATCACTCAGTATTGTGAATTTAGATCTGTAAAGGATTGTACTTTAATTATCCAGTGTTCATATTTACCCTGTACCCTGAGTACTTAGTATATGATTGTGCACTGCTTAACTGTTTCAGTGTTCAGCTTTATTAACATAGTTCTGTGATTGCTGTGGCTTTCAGCTAAAACTCACCTTAGCTTCTGAACTTGCCAATTTCTATTCCTATAATTTCGAAGAGGTTTCAGGGTAGATTATACCTTCTAATATTTTTACATAGAAAGGAGAAACACCTCACATACTGGGGTGGGTGCAATAATAGAAATTACAAGGAGTCGGGAGGAAGGGAGGTGAACACCAGGACAGCTGGTGCTCTAAAAATGAACTCAGAAATGAATCAAAATGTAACTGTCATTTGGTCTTGAAAAGATTATCTTTATGGCTTATTTTGTGTTTTATGAATAAATAGTGGTGGACTTCCAAGTATATAAAAATTGCTCAACATTGATTTTGCATGAAGTATTAACATTAACTCTCTTATCCCTTGAGAGTTTGTGAGAGCATAATGGTGGCAATCATTTGGAAAAGAGAGGCCTCTTTTCTGCTCTGCTCCACTAACTTTTAATGCTTATCTAGGGTTATGAGGCCAGGGTGAGTTTTTAGGTCCAATTTCATTCTTCTTCTCTGCTGGGGTTGTATAAAGTTTTCCCATTCCACCCCATCTGCTTCAGGAGGAAGGCATAACATGACCTTCTCCCTGTCATTACCAGTGAGCAGTCCCTTTTCCTATCCATCTGCGCATTCATTCGTTCATTTGTTCATTTGTTCCTTTACACATTCATTTAAATAAATATTTGTTCAGCACCAACTTACAGACCAATGTGTTCTGGATAAAAATTTCAATTAGACACTAACCCCACACTCATGGCTTATAGTGTAGTTGAGGAGAAAAGTCAGTCAACAAGTACCATACCGTGTGATAAATACAGTAAGTGACATGTGTTTAGGTGCCATATGATCTAAATTAGACTCTAATGAGGAGAGACTAACATTGTTGTAGGCATTTGCTCTATTGTATGTGCCAGCAGGTTTTTATGTCTTTAGTTGGTTTGAGTGCATATGCAAGAAGCAAGATATCCTGATATCAAGCAGTAAAGGAAAATTACTTTTTGAGATAATTGGGAATTTCAGACTGGCCAGTGAGAAATTTCCGCCATTTTAAAATTACATTGTAGATATGGCCAACATCTCAACCTCAACCTAGTCACGAACATAATCATCTCAGATTCAGTGACTTTTTTCCAATTTTTTTTTCTTTTTTTTGGTCCATGTGGAAAAAAGTATGAAAGTAGGATAGCAGTATTATATTTTCTTTTTGTCTTTGAAACTATCTCTAAATTTTATGCATGCCACACTTTTTCAACAGGCTACCTCTCCAATGTATTGCTTTCAGAAACACTATAGATTTTAGCTGAACTTTGCCTTTCCCTGTTTATAATATTCTATTTTATTTATACTCTATCTTGTTCCAGAAAGAAAATGAAAGTAATTCAGAAGGATGTGTAAAATAGAAGGAGAGGTCATAAATTCAAGGTAGAAGCATTGAAGTGTTGCAACAGTCTATATTGCTTGGTTTCAAGCAGGATTCATCAGGCGTAGAACTAGCTACATTTAGAGCCCTAGGAGCATTTATTGTGGGGCCTGTTCTGTGCATTTTCAGATGTTTAACAGCACTTCTGACCTCTACCTACAAGATGCCAGTAGCACCTTCCTAGTCATGGCAACAAAAATATCTCTAGATATTTTCATATGTCCCTTGTGGCAGGAAGCAAAATTTGGTATGAGGTAGGTAGAAATCAAATAGTTTTGATTTATTTTGACATACCAAATTTAAATCTGAAAGAGGTGTCAAATGGACAGGTGGATTGAATCTGTTCTTCATGGGAAAATTTTTTACAGCAGTCAGAGTAGATGAGAACACTTACGGAGAGAGTGTAGATAGAGAAGAAAGCAGTGGTCTTGAGACCAAGCTCTGGGATTGGTTAGAGGCAAATGAAGCAGTGAAGGAGTCTGGGTAAGAAGAAATCAAGGAGACTGTGGTATGATGGAAACCAAGCAAAGAAAGTATGTCAAGGAGGAGTATTCACTTGTGTTAAATGCTCCAAAGACATTCAATAAGAAATGTTAGCTATTGTTTTATTATATATAACTGAAATTATTTTTAGCTCTCAAAAAATTAGGTCCAAAAGCAAATAAAGACAGTAATAGAGGCATAAAATAGGCTATGAAATGAATTTAAAATGCTAAAATTTGCAAGTCCTAAAGACCTAAACCCTTGCCCTGGGTGTGCTGCAAATCTTGGCTTTCTACACTCTAAAAGCTTTTATAAAAAGCAATGTTAGTCATTTCAATATTTGCGATGACCATAAAGCAAAAACCTACAGTGTCAGGGGTCTCCAGCACCACACCCAGTTTAGATGATCTGCTAGCAGGACTCAAATTTATTCTTAAAGTGAGAGGCTCCAAAGCAAAATCTGCAAAAGAAAAAGGCACAGGGGGCAAATCCAGAGGAAAGCAAGCACTGCTTCCAGTGGAGTCACACGGGACACTCAATTCCTATAGCAGTGAGTTATGACGGCGCATGTGAGATGTTGTCTGCCAGGGAGGCTCACTAGAGCCTCGGTGCCCAGGGTTGTACTGCGGGCTGAGCATGTAGGCACCGTCTGCCTGGCACGTACCAAAACTTCAGACTCACAGAAGGAAAGCAGGGTTAGCATAAACTACACTGTTCATGGTGAGCCACTTTCATTAGGATGAGAATGGTGGGGACTCTCCTCAAATCTGGGTCCCCAGATGCCAGCCATGGGCAAACCTTGCAAGCTGGCCTTTCTAAGGCATCTCAGGCCTGTGATGTTAACATTTTTTTTTTTAGCCGGGCGCGGTGGCTCACGCCTGTAATCCTAGCACTCTGAGAGGCCGAGGCGGGTGGATCGCTCGAGGTCAGGAGTTCGAGACCAGCCTGAGCAAGAGCGAGACCCCGTCTCTACTAAAAATAGAAAGAAATTATATGGACAGCTAAAAATATATATATACAAAAAATTAGCCGGGCATGGTGGCGCATGCCTGTAATCCCAGCTACTCGGGAGGCTGAGGCAGTAGGATCGCTTAAGCCCAGGAGTTTGAGGTTGCTGTGAGCTAGACTGACGCCACGGCACTCACTCTAGCCCGGGCAACAGAGTGAGACTCTGTCTCAAAAAAAAAAAAAAAACAAAACATTTTTTTTTTAATAACAGGCCAAAGCCCAGGAAAAATACAAGCATTGCTGGCACTAAGACTAAATCAGAATTTCTCTGGAATGGGCATTTGATTAATATACTGTTTCCAACATATTCTACATCATTTGGATAGCCAGTAAGCTAAAATTTTTGTTTCTATGTATTGGGAGGAAGTCTAGCATATAATAAAATAATCATATACTGTGGTATCTGACAAACCTGGCCTCTAGTCTTGGCTGACCTACTTGTTCTCTCTCTATACTTCCATTTCTGGTGATAAAACCTACCATTTTGAAGATCAGTGATAAAAATATACAATACCTAAAATAGTGACTGGCAGATAATGTACACTCAAAAATAGTGGTGGCATTGGTATTGGTGTTAATAATTGCAGTAATAGTTGTTGTTTTATTATTGTCTTTCTTCAGTTAGGCTCACCATTACTTTTCTTGGATTAATCGGTTGTAATATCTACCCTCCTGTATTTTCAGCTAAATGGCTTTCAGTTTTTCAATTAAAATTTCAGTTGAACAGTATCAGAGGCATTTTAATAAAAAATTTTACTAAGCTTGATTAGTTGATGAGAAGTAAATTGCTCATTTTTGATTATCACATTAACTCTTTCTGGCCATTAGGGTACCATTTAGTAAATTACCTCTTTTAGTACGGTACTCAAAATGTTACCCAAGTGACCAGAAAGAGTTAATAATGCACCAACAGGCTGAGCAGTTTACTACCTTCTTACTATTAGATCAGTCTCATTATATTAAATGTTTCTCTTACTATAATTGTCATTTTCCTTACAAAAATGATATATTAGATACAGTTATTTATTTTTAATAGACCTTATAAGCTCAACGAAAAGTATGCTGAGTTCACTCACGTGTTTTCTAAGGGGATTTAAGGTATTGGTGTTCACTGTATAATATGGAAAATAAATCTGAGGGGGATAATAAGTGCATCTTACACAGTGCATCAGGAGGGCATTATTTCCCAAGGGTACAAGTAATTCCCTGATTATGATCTGAGTATCAGGGAGTCATATTAATATGCCTCCCTAAGTGCTTGAGCACTAAAGAGAATTATGTCTCATGGTGTTGTAGCGGGTAAACTTTCATGTGGGCAGGAATCTTACCTTTTATAATGTCTACATTATCCGTCCTCCCGTGGATGTGTTTTTACTGCTAATTCTAATACAGCTTTTAATTATTCAGGAGTGACCCTTACTTTCTTACGAATAGAAGCCTGCAATCAAATTAACATTACATCTCTAATTCAAATATTTTTCCAGGTTGCCTGGCAAAATCATTGCCACTGTCTTGGAAAGAATACTGGACTCCTGAAGTATTAGTTGTTGCAAAATAAAAGGTTGCCTTTTCACTGATATCGTATAGTCTGATAATCTGTGAGCCACTTAGTGTTTACTGAGTTGTCGCTGAATGTAACATTACATTAAATGCTTTGGAGGATACAAAGCTAATATATAACTGTCTTGCTCAGTCATTTATTCAATAGATAACTTACTGAGAGAGTTGTGTGCTGTGTACTCAAAGAGTACAAAGATGAATAAAAAATGTCAAAGAACTTGAAGTCTGTTTGGGGAGCTGATTAATGACATCATAGTAGAGTACCATAGCATCTATAAAAGCATGATCACAAGAATATGTCCGGCTACTTCAGATCAGAGAGAGGGAGACCTAACCCAACTTGGAAGAAGTCATGGGGATTTACCTCCAGGAGATAAAGTTGAGATAAAGTTGAGATGAATCTTACAGGATAAACAGGAGTCATCTAAGAAAACAGGCATGCATTTCTACCAGAGAGGCCAATATAAAGGCACAAAGTTGAGAAACAGGATGAGGCATGGAAGGTGGGTGCTGTAATAGTTTCTTGTCATTGATCTCGTATGTAAAGCAGAAAGCACGGCTGAGTAAATAGGAGCCATCAAATCAGGGATATGCCACGGTTTAAATTTGCTGAGTTTTTAAGCCTAATTAGAAAAAGGAAAGTAATGTGTGTTCATAATGGAGACAGTAAACACTTGGTCACTGGAGTTCATTATTTTATATATTCTTCCACAAAACCCATGAACGAGGTAGTATTATTTCCCACATTTTATAGATGAAAAGCCTGTTGTTTAGAAATATTAAGTAAATTACCCAAGGATGCAGAGAAAATAAACAATGGAGATAGAATTCAAATCTACAGAATTCCAGAACACAAACTTGCAGAGAGATTAAACCACTTGCCCGGGATTATATCGTAAGTGGCTGAGCAGGTATTCAGTTCAATTCATGGAAATCTTATTTCCATGTATGAGGACAGTATTGAAAATAGGTTGAATTTAAGTGGAAGGCAGAGAGGGAACAGTAAAAGCTCAGAGTAAACCTGGGCGGTTGGGGACGGACAGTGTGCACCTCGAGGACAGAGAAAGTAAGGGACACACGCATGCCCAGTGACACCATGTGACATCAGCAGAATTACTAATAACACCATCTTTCCCTCTCAAAAGGTGTCCAGTTTGGACAATAAATTATATGGTCCCCCTAGCTATAGAGCATTATACAAAGTACTGGGTGCAACAGGGACACAACTGGGGAAGTACTTAGACATGTTGATTTGAAAAGTGAGACTGTCCTATGTTTACTAATTGTAATTGATTTAATGAAAACCGAAAATGAGGACAATCACTGACTTCACAATGGTTCATTCTTACAGATGTGCCAGATCACAAAATGGATCATTTTTCCTCATATACTGTGTAGCCTCTGGGATAACCATGTTATTCACTTATCAAAACAAGGTGAAATTTGGTGGACGATTTTTGATTATAAAGCAAACTTTTCTGATACGTCAACAGAGTTAGGACTGCTCTGCAGTGGTAACTTACTCCCTCTTCCTCACATTAGCCCAGTGCAGAGATTTGGCCTTTTAATATATATATTTGGACAGGTAGCATGCAGTATAATAGGAAACAGCCACCAAGCTGTAAATTTTCTGTGGATTATTAGCTCTGCCTCAGGAAATCCTGTAGAGAGTTTCCAGTAGAAAAGCTTTCACCTTTCTTCTGGAAAATAAATTCTCAGTGAGACTAGGTACTTATTTTCAAACTCTGTCCCTCATATACGTATTTTGGTGAATTCTGATACATTTGTCCTGAAATTCTTGCTGGTATTTCTATTTAAAAAAAAAACTATTGTGATTATTGTATTCTTCTCATAGACTCTATAGCAAAGGCAGAATACTTCTTGGGCCAGGATTTGGGCCGAGAGTCTTATCTCGCTTCCGCAATATCCCAAGTGACTGTTATTTATTGTTGTTGCTGTTTTATTTTGTTATAGCAAATATTTCTTCATATATACAGGCCAAAGATTTATGCTTATACATCTTTCACATTTTTTCATAAAGAACTTTTATTGTAATGGCATTTAATTCATAATGAATTAGGATATACATTATTGTATGTTAATAGTACCTACCAGGCCGGGCGCGGTGGCTCACGCCTGTAATCCTAGCTCTCTGGGAGGCCGAGGCGGGTGGATCGCTTGAGCTCAGGAGTTCGAGACTAGCCTGAGCAAGAGCGAGACCCCGTCTCTACTAAAAAATAGAAAGAAATTATATGGACAACTAAAAAAAAAAATCTATATAGAAAAAATTAGCCGGGCATGGTGGCGCATGCCTGTAGTCTCAGCTACTCGGGAGGCTGAGGCAGTAGGATCGCTTAAGCCCAGGAGTCTGAGGTTGCTGTGAGCTAAGCTGACGCCATGGCACTCACTCTAGCCTGGGCAACAAAGTGAGACTCTGTCTCAACAAAAAAAAAAAAAAAAAAAAAAAAATAGTACCTACCTATCAGAATTAATGTGAGACTTAAATGAATAAAGAGATGTTAATACGTGTGAAACATTTAGAACAGTGCTTGGCACAATAACCACTGTAAAGTATTTGTTAGTATCTATTTTTCTAAAGTAGCATGTTGGCCTCCACAAGGAGGAATTCTGTCCAGATATGTAGGAACTCCCAGTGGGAGTTGAGATAAATGCCACAAATAAATATGGTGTATTTTAATTTATATTATATTTGCACAGGTTACTATATTGTTGTTTCTATTATTATTATTGCTGCTTTAATTTTGTATTTACAGCAAGTCTTTCTTCTGAGTAGAGCAAGTTTGTAACTTGTAATTATGTTAGGGCAACCAGTGTCAACTGGCACTGTCCGGGGAAAATCGGTTGAGGTTTGTAAGCCTTTCTTATAAAATTAACATCCAAATAGCTTCTCAAGTGTTTCTTCTATTGGTGTGGGCTTGTTCTAGCAGTAGGACTGCAAGACCATTGAATAGGAATGTCACAGCTAATGCCTCTTCTGGGCATCTGAGCGAAATAGCTGCCAATAGGCATGCCATGCTTTTTAGCTTCGGTGAAACTCCAGTTAGAAATCTTGTGAGGTTTCTTAGTGGCCGATGACAGCTCACAAGTGGGTCAGAACATCACATCCTGGCTGCCAGGAAAAGTACACACTTTTTCTTTGTCTTTCTTTCTGCCAAGAAAAAACACTGACTTGCTGAAAAAAATAAGCAGAAGTGACTGCTGCTCATCTTCAGGCCAGACTCCCATGTTTTCCTGCTTTGATGGCTCAGAAGAACCCTGGGCGCACATAAATATTGTATGTTGTTTTAGGCTTCGTTCCTCAGCATGGAGCCTGTTTCTGCTAGCTCATGGTGAAAATTTCTGTGAAGTCACCAGTTCCTATCTCATACCCATGAAAGTTTCATCTGTTGCCTCTCCTGGCATCAGAAAGCTTAGATTTAACTCATGTAACTATCAGATATTTCATTTGTTTTTCAGGTGGAATATCTTACTTTTTCCCTGTATGTCAGGGAGCCTGTTTTCCTCCTTATGTGTTTGCTTTTCTTGCATTCGGCGATTATTCATTAAAAGCCTGACAGTTGGCAAGGTATCAATATGCTAAGTACTTTGAAGGAGTATCCAGAAGAGTAAAAGACATAAATACAGTTAACTGTGTATTTCAGTTAGGAAGAAATAGGGATTATAAGGAAGTGTAGTGTGGATAAAGTGTTAGGAAGCTCTGATACTTATCTGCCATTTAACTCCAAGAACATCTCGTGTAGTTTCTAGACTTTCTTCTGTTTCATCCTTTTTGCGTTCTCTCAGCATCCTGTGAAACTCTTACATAAATCAAAGTGTGGTGGTTTCCTAAATCAGTTTTCAAAAAGACTAGTTCATGCATTTAGTTCGTCATGAACCAAAATCTGTAAATTGCAGGATATAAATTCTCACTGTATAAATATCCTTGGTTATCTTTCTCTTCTGTGTTAAGATCTCTTTCTTGTCTCCTTCGATCTTCTAATTAGGTACTTTGAGGTCTTTTACCAGTTGTTTGCACCAGCTTCTCTATCTTTCTGTTTCATGGTCCATTACTCCCTAAACCAAATTCTCAACTTCAGTCAAGTAAACTATTTATTTACCATTCCAGACTCAGGCAATTTGCTTTCTGTTTCTTGGCCTCTGCACTTGCAAACCCTTTCTACTGGCACGTAGAATGCCTTCCTTTCTTCTCACCATGAAAGCATTTTTTTTGCCTTTGTTCAAAATGTTTCTTCTCTATGATACTGTCTTCACATAATCTCATTGCTTCTAGTAATTACACATTTTCCATGTGTGTTTAATTATGTAGTCGTGACCGGTTACATCATTTTGTATTGGGTATCTATACTATGGGTATGTTTGTGTACCAGTCTCTGTATGTTGATTGCTGCAGCATCTTAAGTTTCCCAGTATTCAATGCAGTGTTCTGTGAATGTGCAGTGCAAACTGAAATATATTTATTTGTCTACTGAAGATAATTGATTCATCTTGCTGCTCACGGACTGCTAATTTTGGGATTGCATTGTTTGTAATCTTCCCAATGATTTAACTATTTTTTCATTAAGTGAAGCTTTTTAAGCACTTTCCATTGGCTTTGGGATGTTCATTTGGAACAATAGTAAAAATACTGGTAGCACCTGACAGTTAACTGCTTGAATATAGGAATTAATTTTGTCCAGTGTAAACTTTTAAATAGTATTTTTTAAAGTTCACTTTTCAGACAGGTAGAGGCATGTCTCTTATTTAGCAGATGAGAGCAACAGACTGCAATGGGCAGAAATATAGCTATTTTGCCAAAAGCGTATACAGGAAGAGTTGGATGAAACAATTTCATTAGCAATATTTATGGAGTGCCTAGAGGCACAAGGCATTTTGCTAAATGCTGAGAATACAAGAGTAAGCAAATCCAGATAAGGGTCCCATACCTTGGGGAGCTTATAATCTAACAAGACAAGTTAATGAAATGATCACACTAATAAATGTCAAGTCACCACTGAGATGGGGCTTACTCAAGGCATTGTTACCTAAGCAGAGATTTGAAGGGTGAGTGGGACATACCTGGGGACAGAGGAGGAGTGCAAAGAAGGGAATTATGGGTAAGTGGTGGAGTATATGCAGAAGTAGCAGGAGGGAATATGACATGTTTGAAGAATTGAGAGAAAATAATTGTTGCTGGAAAAGAGAGCTAAGGGGCCTAATGCAAAGGTAAGCTGTGTACAAGGATTGGAATCTTTAGCCAAAAAGCAATAAAGAATGCTGGAGGTTAGAAGGATGTGACCAGATTGGTATTTTGCGTTACTACTTTTATTATAATATATTAGAATATATTATAGAAAGAATATAATATATTACTTTGATTATAATATAATATATTAAATTGGAGGCTACAAGGAGGTGGTAGTGGAGTTGAAGATAAGTAGGTGAATGTTGGAAGATATTTATGAGAATTTATATTATATTCAATAATATACATTGAATATAAAAGTAAGGGAAAAGGAGGCTTCCAAGATGATACCACATTTCTGATTTGCATGAAAGGATGGATGACGGTGCCATTTTCTGAAATGGGGTGTACTAAAAAAGAACCAAGTTTGGGGGCTGAGAGATCATTAGTTCTGTTTTGAACATACTGAGTTTGAGGCATTTTGCAGGATCCAAGTGCAGATATCAGCTGAGCAGTTATATATATGGCTGAGTAGCTCAAGGGAAATGTCAGGGTTATGGACATAAATTTTAAAGTGATCATTATATAGGTGATAATTGAAGCTGTGGGTATAGATGAGATTGCTTAAGAAAAAAGCATAGAGTGAGAAGAGAAGAGAGCCCCGAGTGATTCTGTATTTTAATGGCTCAGTAAAGAGGCAAGAGCCCACAAAATGGACTTGAGAAGGTACAACCAGAAAGGCAAGGAGGAAGCACTGAGAGAGGAAGAATGTGGTGCCCCAGAAAGCAGGAGAAAAGAGTGTTTCAAGAAGGACATAATCAAGGGGCAGAAAGCTGTCAAGATGTCAAGAAAGATGAAAAATAAAAAAATATCTACTTCATTTATTTACTTGGAGACTACTGATGATCTCAGAAGCTATTAATGTTTTTCTAGAGGCTGGGAATGGAAGCCAGCGTAGAACGGATCAGGGAGTGCGTGGCAGGTGAGGAAATGGAGACAGTGAGAATGGATAACTCTTTCCAGAACTTTTGATTATGAATAGGGAAGAGAGGAATAATGTGGCAGCTGCATGTGAGGTCCAGGGAATATTTTAATTTTTTTTAAGATTATAGAGAATTGAGCATGCTTGGGTGCTACTCAGAAGTGGAGAGGAACACACTGGTTGTGTAAATCAAGTTTGTAATTATCGACGACAGTGAAGATCATTCAAATTATATTAAATTTTCATACAGTATTAAAATTTCTCCTGTAAGCACAACTATTAACTAAATTCATTCATGCATTAAACAAATATTGACAGAGTCCCTTTGATGTGTCATGTGCTCTTCTAGGTTCTGGGAATATAGTTATGAATATTTGCTGAGATAGAGAAGATTTGCTGTGGATGGGATTGGGTTTGGGGGAAAATCAGGAGGTTGGTTTGGCCATATTAAGTTTGAGTTGTCTTCCAGACACCCGTGGGTAGATGTCGGGGGGACTGGGGGAGAAGCCACTGTGGACTGTGGCATCCGTGAGGCAACGACATAGTCTCTTCACTGCTGTGTCCCCAGGATCTAGAACATGGTAGGTGCGCAGTCAATATTCGAAGAATGAATGAATGAATGAATAAGATTTTATCTAATAAGTATGCAACCTTTAATCATGAATTCATAAAACCAAAAATATATAAAAATGAGGAAAACATTAGTGAAGGACTTTCAAGAAATAATAGAGAATTTTAGTGCTAAAATTCTTATTAAAGGACATATACCTACAATTAGGCCAAGACTTCTTCTTAGACACTGTTTATTTTATTTAGTTTATTTTATGAAAATGTTATGAATTTATTTTAGGTATTATTTATTCCCTGTCATACTGTGCAAAAAGTCTCCCCTTAAAATTGAGAAAAGGATGTGTTGCTCCTTAGAGGCCCATGAGTAGAATCCCAAATGAGGATAATGTAAAAACACTTTCAACCATGTTCAAGAAATATTTTAGCAAAATCATACGTACAGATCATGGATCGATGCTGTGTTGATGAATTGAGGGCTAGTTTATTTAAATGAAATTTTAAAACAAATCAAATTATAAACATCTCAGGATAATCATTGCACAACATCTAGTACGCATCCTGATTCATTGTTGCATCTGGTAGTTTAGAAGATAGCAGTGGCTCTGTTTTTTTAACTTAAAATTTTTTCTCTTGCTTGTGGAAATCTTTTTGGACTATATACTGTAAAATGTTGCATGACTTGAGCACTGTTGATAGTACTCTTAGAGAAATCATCTTAATTGATACTCAGTTTTTTATGGCACAATACAGGATAAGAAAGAGTAAATTTAAGGTTGATGAGAAAGTCTGATACGAACCTAAACCTTTGTAACCTTAGTGCTACTTGTAGCTTTTGTTTGTTCTACCTTCTGACCTCTGGCTTTTCCTCCATAAGTTTTTAAGAAGCCATGGGGGGTTGGGGGAAAGAGGGACTAAAATCTGATATGTTGTATAGAACAACAGGAAAATGGTAACAGAGTATGTGTTTCCACCAAGAAAAATTTCACTTGAAAAAAATGTATCCAGTGATCCCAAATCTCTCACCAAGGCCTGAGAAAACAAGCTGATAGAACCACATCAGCAGGATTTATTGAGCAACTATCTTGTGCCAAGAACTGGACTAGGAGTTGGGATATCCTGTGAATAAGAGATATGTGTGTACACACATGTGGCTTCTGCTCCCAGAGAACTTAATAATTTTGCAAAAGGCCATGAAGAGGAGCTGTATATGCTAATAGAGCTCATGACAGAAGGAACTAACCTAGTTTGGTGGATCAGAGAGGATTTCCCTGAGGAGTCAGTGTTTTGCTCACATATGAAAGATACATAGATCAATTTCAGGCAGAGAGCATCATGGTAAGGTTAATATTTACTGAACACTTACTGTGTGCCTAGCACACATCTAAAGACTTTCATTGTATTAATGAGGTAGGTTCTATCACTAATCCATTTTACAAATGAGAACCAAGAGAGTTTACATAACTTGTTCGAGTTCAAACAGTTGGTAAATAGTTCCCAGGATTCTAACCGAGGAAGTCTGACTGCACAGCTTAAATTCTTAACCTCTGTTATGGTCTCCAAAAATCGTGGCTTTTTTTAAACTCTGAGGAGCATCTAACGTGACTTAACTGGTCAAGTGAAGGCTGGAGGACTCCACTGAGCAGCATCACGTGCTAGCTTGTGGGTTAGCAATTCTGGATTTTATCCTAAAAGCCATAGAAAGTAATTCAGAGTTTCAAATGGTGTGTGTGTGTGTGTATGTGTGCATAGAAAAAGAAATATTTTTAGACTTCCTTCATTTCCTTAGAACCTCAAAATAGAGAGCAGAATGTTAGGAAATCTGTCATTTGTGCATACAATTGTCTTTAAAAAACAAAATCATCCAACGATATACAGAATTAACTTTTTTTTCTTAATATGGGGAGGTATAAACATTTTCAATCATGCCGTTGGTCAAGGGGAAAAAAGTTAGACAAAAACTAACTTTTATTAAACGCATACTGTTTTCCAGGGATTTTCCCAGTGCCTTTACATACTTTATCTGGTGTAATACATGCTGCGAAGAGTAAACTGTATTTTCATACTGGAAAGGACATGACTAGCAATTCAGTGTCTAATGTGATGGAGAAGATTAGAAAACAGATTTCGATTGCTGAAAGCCCACAAGCTCAAATAGAGAAATCTGGTTTTAATAAAAATAGCAGCAGCATCCACAAATACTAACTCCCATTTATTGAGTACTTCCTTGGTTTGAGGGTATGATACTGAAACCACAACCAAACATTTTATAACAAAGTCTCCTCCTCTTTTTGTAAAAGTGAGTGTTTATTATGTGCCTCACATCCTGCTAAGATCTTTCTGTTCTGTTTTTGCTGTAAGATAATGTTGGTTGGAACTTTGTGGAAATTCTCTGAGGCCTGGCCGTAGGTAAATTCTCCAGCCGAGGATCTGCGTTAGTTTCTGCCTGCCACCTGAGGCACATCTCATCCAATACACCTTAATTCCTCAGCTGAAGGTTTTCAGACCCAGGTGATGTAAATTCAGTGGGCAAACCCATTTGAGGGCGTCCTCCTGATTATAAATTCTCAAAGGATGTGGTTTTTCTTTCTCCATCTAGAGCCAGGATCAAGACAGGCAAGTTTTTCTGTGTCACTTCATATAAGGTAGGTTTATGACAGTTTCCCCGACACTGGGAGTTAGTTCATTGGGAGCCCCACTTTAAGGAAGGGTTCCTTATTAATCTCTCTACTTTCAAAGGGACGGGCCCCAGGCTTCATCCTCACTCCAAGGGTTCCATGTACGCTTTTATGTTTAAGCTCAAGGTAGAGTTTTTGGTTCACCTAGTTTTGGACCTCTTAGAATTCCTTACTTTCTTACAAACTCAGTGATACAGGTTAAAAAAATGATTTTAAAATACTTTTTTTAATCCTCTAACCTCAGACAGGTTACCGAGGCCTCATCTAGCCTCTGTTCCCTCATCCCTGAAAACAAAAGATCCTTGTCTCATCTCTTTCCCCAAAAAACATAAAAGAACTGAGCTAGATAGAACTTGTACTGTGTAATATATAATACTGTTGATACATGCTTTTCTGGTGGTACTCCATCTATAGGAAGGATAATATTCCAGTTAAATATATTTTATTTTGGTATTTATCAGCTATTCTATTTTAAATGCTTTACATACTGTCAATAAGGATAATAAGATAGGAATCTTTCTTTCTTTTCTTTTTTTTTTTTTTTCCGCAGAGGTAGGATCTCACTCTGTTGCCTAGGCGGGAGTACAGTGGCGTCATCATAGCTGACTAAGCCATGAACTCCTGACTTTAAGCAATCCTACTGCTTTGGCCTCCCAAAGTGCTGGGATTACAGGTGTGAGCCACTGTGCCTGGCCAGGAAGCTTTATAAAAGTAGTTTTCTTTATGAGAGCTTATTTTATGCTTTGGAATACCAACTCAGATAATTTAATCAATTTAATCCTTCTGGCTGTGCATGGTGGCTCATGCCTGTAATCCAGCACTTCGGGAGGCCAAGGCAGGAGGAACAGTTGAGCCCAGGAGTTCAAGATCAGCCTGAGCAACGTAGCAATACCCCCATCTCTACAAGAAATAGAATAATTAGTGCCTGTAGTCCCAGCTACTCAAGAGGCAGAGGCAGGAGGATCACTTGAGCCCAGAAGTTAGAGGCTGCAGTGAGCTGTGATCACACCGTTGTACTCCAGCCTGGGCTGCAGAGTGAAACCGTGCCTCTAAAAAAAAAAAAAAAAATTAATTCTTCTAAATTAAATGCGGGAAGGAGGTAGCCTTTTATCTTTATATTTAAGAACCAAAATATCACGTAATGCCTTTTTCTTAAGGAAGTGAGAATATTTCAAAAAACTAAGATAAAGGGAAAAGTAATATACTGTCAATTTTACTCTGAATGTTTGCTGACACTTAAATAAATCAATGAGGTATCAGATTATTTAATAAGATTATTTAATCAGATTATTTAATAAGTAGGTTTACATACCTAATAACAAATACTGTATTCAGAAAGTTATGTACCTGTAAGTTCTTAGTAGCTTTTGCAACAAGGAGAGCAACACCTGTATCTCCATTTGGAATGCTGCCCCACCCTCTCCTGGTTTTCTTCTCCCTTTCAATTTCTACTCTCCTTTCAAGTTCCAGCTCAGCCTCTCCCTGCAAGGCATTGTCCCAGGTTTCTTCAGCACAGCACTATGGATTTTTAAATAGACAACTTCTCCTTTTCTTACGTCTCCTCCACTATATCCCTCTCCTCTTTCCCTTTCTTCTTGTCGCTCCACTAGCAAATACAAGTCACGTCAACTCACCTTCTCCATACCCCCTCACCTTTGCAAGAAATGCAGGGATTAATGGAGAGAAGGAGACATTCTTTTAAGGAGAGAAGCCATGTGTTAGCTGGACACACTATGAGTTTGTGAAAGTCAGGGACTTGGAGTCAAATATGTGCCGTATGCTGTTACGGACAGTGTCTTTCACTTAGTGTATGATTCGTCTTCATCTGAGTGAATTAGAGCAAATATCAAACACCTGTTGGCATCAGTTTTCTCACCTGAATAAGAGTCGGGGTTATCTAACCTGGGCTTGTGGTGAGGCTCAAATTAAGTACCAAATGATTACATAAAATGGTATATAAATAAAATTCATCATCCTATTCTTGTTCTTTACAGTTTTTTTTTTTTTTGGTTTTACATAAGGTATTTTTTAAATAAAAAATTGATCAAATGGGGGAAATAAAAAGAGCTGGGGTAGATCAGGAACTCTCAACCAGCACAGCAGAGCCATTAACAGTAGATGCAGAAAACTTCCATGCAAGATCTCTTTCAGCTAAGTTCCCCTCAGGGATTTACTTTTGCTCTGAGGAGATAAAAAGTAATAGAAAGTTGCTGCTTCTGATAAAAGAGTAGTGGTTTTTAGTCAAGATGATTTCTAAGATGCCATTCACTTCTACAATTACAGAGCCGTGATTCTATCATATGATTAAAATAAAATTGAGAGAAAAAAGTTAAGGCGACAACAAAAAAATCAATATATTTATTTGATGTGCCTATTCTTTGCATGAAAATACTTCTTTTTGGTTTGTAAGAATTCATTAGTAGGCCGGGTACGTGGTTCACGCCTGTAATCCTAGCACTTTGGGAAGCCAAGGTAGGAGGATTGTTTGAGTTCAGGAGTTTGAGACCAGCCTCAGCAAGAATGAGACCCCATCTCTGTTAAAAATAGAAAAATTAGCTGGGCCTCATGGGGCACGCCTGTAGTCCCAGCTACTCAGGAGGCTGAGGCAGGAGGATCCCTTGAGCCCAGGAGTTTGAGGTTGCTGTGAGCTATGATCGTGCCACTGCATTCCACCCTGGGTGACAGAGTAAGACTCTGTCTCAAAAAAAAAAAAAAAAAAAAAAGAATGTATTAGTGGGTGCATATTTTTGGATAGATATGTCAACAAACTGTTGTCAGCACCTCCATAATGTATTTCAAATCTATCCACTTGTCTTCAGCCCCCACTACAACCACCCCAGTCTAAACCACTCACCATCATCTCTTGCCTAGACCACTACAATTGCCTCCAGGCTTGGTTGCTAGCAGCCAGAATATTTTTTAAATCAAAAGCCAATTCTCAGTTCTATCCTGTTCAAAACCTCTCATGGCCTACAAGACCCTGCATAACCTGGCCTTTGCCTCCCTTTCCAGTCTTGCCTTGTTCTAATTTTACCCCTGCCCTCTGGCCTTCTCTTGGTTTTAAAATTTGCCAAGGTCTCCCTCCCTGATGGTGTTACACAATAGCTTCCTTCTTCCTGGGAGACTCTGCCCCTCTCTCTTGCTCCGGCAGTCTCTCTTGCTCCATCTTTATTTATTTATGTTTTGAATGTTACAGATTCTTTATTATTACTTATTGTTGCTAAGCACTAGCTTAATACTGCATAAAATTTCAATCACTGTTGACAACCTGCTCTCTCCCCTGCCCCCACCCAAATTCTTGGTCAAGAGCTTCTCAAGTACAGACATGCTTTTCTCTCTTCTACATAAAACTGTATGAAATAAAGGCAAAAGATTGCGTACATCTTGCTGGACACTGCTGCCCGGGGCTCTGGAGACAGTGACTGCCAAGTTCCCTTCACTGTCTAGGTCTTCAGAGACTCTTGTTTAGTGAACTATCTCTTCCCAAAGCAAGTCCACCACTTTCTGGGCTTATCATTTTGAGGGTCAAAAACTTTCTCGCAAAGTTTCAGTCCGGTCTCTTGCTATAGCTGTTTTAAGTTGGTTCTTATCACTTTATCTTCCTGTGTGTTTGCAGGTTTGGCATGAATTGCATTAAGTGGAAAATTGGGCTCTGCAAGAATGGGAAAATTAGTGATTCCCAGTGTATATATTTCTTTCTTGCCTTGGCTTTTGGAATTGCACTTTTGGAGTTTCTTTAGACACTCAGAAACATAGAAAGTTATATATGTCAAGGTCCTATCAGCTTCATTCTTAATTGCATAGTTTTTGAAGAAGACATTGGCCTTGAAGTAGTAGAGGGCTTCATCTACAATATCTGTATCTTTTGTCTCTCGAGGGCCAGGTCCTTTGAACTGATTTCTGATGGTGACAGTGCCGTATTTCCAGTTTCCAAGGAGTTTGGTGTCAGGGTCCATAAGGGAAGAGGGGTGAGCCAGTACCTTGGTGGTACCCGGGTTTTAACCCAGCTGAGCAGGATCAGGTTAGTTTCTCTGTCTTTAGATCTCAGCTTAGTATCAGCTCCACAGAGAAACCTTCACTCATTATCCCTAAGCAGGGCCCACCATTTTCACTCCATTTCTCTGTCCTGTTTGCTTCTTGTCATAGCAATTATATTCATTTGTTATTTGTTTATCTCCTTTTTATTATTTGTTTTTCTTTATAGCAAAATCGAAAGGTTGATAGCAGGGTCCATGTCTGTTGTATTTACTGCTGCACCATCCCAGGCACACAGAGTGCTTCACAAATCCTGATGGAGTCCTTGAATGAATTCAACATTGACCTTCTTATCTTGTGTTTTGCCTCAGTTAAATGAAAGGAGTTTTATTCTCTGAAAACCCACACTATCCAAGAAACTAAAATAGTCTGGCAATGTTGAAAGAAATAGGGAAGCCTACCAGAGATTTAATTTGTTCACAGATGATCCTGAAAATGGATGAGTTGCTGAGGGATACTTAAAGAATGTTCAAGAGTTATATGGGGTTCTGTTTTTGTTTGTTTTTTGAGAAAGAGTCTCACTCTGTCACCCAGGCTAGAGTGCAGTGGCCTGATCATAGCTCACAGGAGCCACAAACTCCTGTGCTCAAGAAATCCTCCATCCTCAGCCTCCCAAAGTGCTGGGATTACAGGCGTCAGCCACTGCACCCAGCTGACTAAAAGTCTTTGATGGTTTGCAACATGTTTGTGTTTGTAGACTCTAATCTGTATGATCCCTGCTGAATTAATCCTGTGTTAGTTTTCTAAATCTTGAATATGCATATTTTTCCACAATAAATACCTCCTCTTCCATTTCTTGATGTACCTCGTATGATTAATTCTCCTGAGCAGGCACGGATCTTGACCTGTGGCTACCTGCATCTGCCTGTTTGTTTAGTAGAACAGAGAATTATAGTAAAACAGAGGATGGTGCATGTGTTTGTGTTTGCTTTACAAACACTTCTCTCTTCTTGGTCCAGAACACACCGCAAGCTCTTAATTTTAGATTTTCTTGGGTTTGTTGATAACAGAATGTAGAGCGCAATGTTTTATGATTTATTTCCAAACTGTATCATAGTTACTTTTTCTCATTGTGCTTTTTAGCTATTTGATAAATTGTTTATATGCTATCAAGAACATGAATTCATTACTATTAAATGTTAATGAATAACATTCCTTCAAAATAAAATAGTTACCTGTACACTTTCCCTTGTATAATGTCCTAACATATTTTAATTTTTTAGTTTTTTTCCCCCTGGTTTCTTTCATCTCAATTTCTTCATCTGGTCCATCAGTTATTGAACATATACATTCCCTTCCACCCTGATCCAATATCCATGACAACCAGAGATGGTTCCTAAGTGATTTCATCCAGGCTGTTTTGATGCCAGATACTAAGGACACTACAAGCCCCTCTCTGGTGTGCGGTGGTACGGTTTGCATTTGAGTCCCTTTCCATGGAACGAAGATGACACCTTTCAGCTTTCACAGTTTAACTAAATTCTCCGTTTTTCACATCATATAAGGAACCAAAATCATATTTTAAACTTGATACCTGATCACTATTTAAAATTTCCTATTTTGTGTAATGATAGATATTAAGGCATGGAGAAGAAATAAAGGCTTTACCGTAGCCATGTAAATGGTTTTGTTTTTCTAACCCAATCATTTGCTGTCTCCCTCCAGAGATGGCAAATGTGTGGCCATGTGTTGACACTCCCACCACTAATATTTATAACAGACATCAATAATGGATCATGATAGTGTTTCCTTCTGAGTGCAAAGGCAGTCGTGGAATCTTTCTTAATGCTATAAGTTGCCAAACTTGTTTTAAAAAGGAATCATCACACTCCCTGAAATCCTTCTAAGTTATTTTTATTCTATTCATATGCTATCCATCTCCCCCTTCTTACCCTACCCCTGTCCCCTACCATGGCAACTAGACTCTTATTTTCATGTTGCTTTATGGTATTTTCTAAAGGACCTGTCATTTGCTTTTACAAAATGGAAAACAGAGATGATGTGGGTTTTCTTTTATACTCTTTTACTTCGCAATCCAACACTAACTTAACTAAATGAGCAGTAGCGTATGTAAGGTAAGATAGAATTTTAGTGTCTGTCCCAGATACAATTCTAATGTGTCCAGCGACATTGCAGAAAATTGTAATTTCCCTAGAATGATAATACCTATTATTCTAGGGGGTGTGTGTGCACGCACATGCCAGTGGATGTTACAGTCAAATAAAATGTCAATGCAGTAATTATAGACCAAAAAAGTTCACTTCAAAGAATTAATCCTGTTCAAAAGCAAATTCATGATTTGGAAACTCACATTTTAAAAATAAAGCATTTTCTTTTATTTCCTTTCCAATAAAAGACGGGTGGAGTAGTTACCATTCAAAGATGAGGTCTGTAATAACATCAAAATCCCTCCGGGTAAGAAGGGGTGTGTTGTTTGAGTTTTCCAGCCCATCTTCTGGGATTTCGAAACTCTTTAAGTTCTTAGTTTGCGGTGTTTTTCGGATTAGGTGAGTTCTCGAGGAGAATGGGAAGGCGAATGCTGGCCTGTGGCGTGTGCGGACGCAGAGGCCGTGCACCCATTGTCTGAGTCACGCTTCCCGGCTCAGCACTTTGCACTGAGGAGCCTGCTTTGGAAGGATTTCGTCTGCCTAATTTTCTTCACCTTTGAGATCCTTTCCAAAGTCTTTTTCTTTTAAGATATCATGCATTCTCCTTTAGAAGAATTAGTCTTTCATATAACACAAAGAAACATGGGATACTTGTAATCTGTCACGTATGGCTAAAACATGAGGGCATTAAGGACAGATAAAATGAGGGCTCTGGGAGAAGTTCTGCAGTCTAATTATGAAGCTGCTTTTATCCTCCTTTTAATTTTGTCTGACTATAGAGGAATATATCTGGGCAGAGAAAATAAGAGATTGTGACTTCATTTAGAAATTGCGATTTTTTTTATATGTACTGGGAAATCAAAATGGAAATCCTTCTTTGGCATTACAGTTAAGTATTGGCATCTTGTGTATGAAAGTAGTCAAAGGCCTTATAAAAAATTTTCCTCAAAACTACTGCCTGTTATTTTATGAAGAGTAACTTTAAAAAACTAACCAAGATGATCATCAAATTATTTGGAAATTTTAAGTTAAAAAAAGTCAGCATAAACTGTGAACATAGGATTCAGAAGAGAAAATAGAACTGCCTAAAATAGCTCGTGTAGTCATATGTATGTATGTGTGTATGTAAATGGTTTATAAATTTAAATACAGAATTTAAGAATTAAAGTATACTATGATTCATAAAATAAATGAATAGTAGTTATACTTATAGGCATATTTGTTGAGATCTAATCGACAGAATAATTTCATATATTGATACACTGCAGCTTCTATTTACTAAGACAAAAACCCGAGGGTCACAGTCCCTTACGTAACCGCTTTTCTCTTACTCTCTTTCCTGCTCTAATCTCTGTCTTTTTTCTCAAGTGATAACAAATCTCTTAGGTGGTAGCATCTTTCGCAGATGTTAATTTCAACATCTGGTGGACTCAATCTTGATATTCTGTGAAACCTCATTCTGACTTTCATCATTAGCTTCTGAAGCTTGCTTAAAATGTTTCTTTCAGATTTCTTGGGTTTTCATCACTAGAGACAAATTATTAATAGTTCCAGAGATAGCTCTTCTATTACTATAAATCTGTCCTCCCTTAACAGGAAATACTTGAGGTTAAAATGAAGGGTGTCTATTTTTGTAACCCCAACACTTAATATAGTACTTCACACAGAGCAGTTACTGAGTAGGTATTTGTTGAATGAAAACATGTCCTGAGGTGTCGGGACTGGGAAGGAAAGATGTTCATTTCAGCATCTGCTAGAGGGGCTAAGCGATGCTTCGGGGAGTAAGCCAGTCGGGAGACGGTTTAAGTAGTTTCTGTTAAAAGAATCTTTATATATATAATTATACTTCCCTTTCCCCATAATAAGACAAAGATGATAAAGCTGTTTCTTTTACATAGAGCTCTCAGCTTATCTTTTCTGACTCTTCCTTTTTAGGTCTACATATTTAATGTTCAGTCCATGCTAATAATCATTTTTATAAATATTTAACAGCAGAGATGGCAGGACAACTGTATAAACTGTAGAAAGAAATAAACCCATGCTAAACTAAGTGAATTAGCATGAAGAAATAACTTTTCAAACTGTGATGAATTAGAAATGATCCTAATAATCCTGATGAAGTACAATGAATAAAATGTATAAAAGGAGAGGGATAATAATATATGCATAAAATTAAAAATGTGATTGTAATTTAATAAGACCCAACCAAAACATCATTACTGTTTTACCTGACTTAGTGTGACCCCCTGTTCATCATGCAGACTAGTAAAATTTGATAACCATGCAATAGTATCCTAAGGTTGCATCTTTTACTGTATTTAAAGTTAAATGATAATGTGACATTTGGGAGTGACAAGAATGTTCATCAGCTTGGGGCTTGGCAGCAACTTTTCTAGTGTTAGCATTTTTCCTTTCTCCCACCATCATTTAAAAATAATAACCAGGCCAGTCACAGTGGCTCACGCGTGTAATCCCTGCACTCTAGGGAGGCTGAGGCAGGAGCATTTCTTGAGGCCTGGAGTTTGTGACTAGCCTGAGCGAGACCCCATCTCTACAAAAAATAAATAAATAGCCAGGCGTGGTGGCGCTTGCCTGTAGTCCCAGCTACTCGGGAGGCTGAGTGAGGCAGGAGGATCGCTTGAGCCCAGGAGTTGGAGGTTGCAGTGAGCTATGATTGTGCCACTGCACTCCAGCCTGGCAACAGACTGAGACTCTGTCTCTTAAAAAAATAAAAATAAAATAATAATTTTTAAAAGTGAATCTTGATTTGCATTCTAGTAGTGTGTGACATGTGGAGTTCCAGTGATGGCTGGCCCATTTATTCATCATTTATTGAACACCTGCTTATGTTTCAGATATGCAGAGACTTGGTTCCCTACTCTCCAGGATCTCTCGGTCTGGCTATGTGATATTTAAACTATTTTATTGTGCATTGGTTCAGCCTTTATCAGAATTCAGTTTTGCTGCACCATTCTGAAACTGAAAGAATATTCTGAGAGCCACCAAGCTAACTAAAATACGACTCATGAAAAAGAACTCAAGAAGAATTGAATTATTTAGTAGAGAGTGGAGAAAGCTAAAGGGAGATGTATTAATCATTTTTAAAGACATAATGGATGGTGGCCATCTGGTCCTGGTGTTGGCCAAAGATGGGAAAGGAAAAAGTGGATTAAAGTATAGAATGAGATACTAAGGTTAGACTTGAAAGTTTAAGACCATGTGAATTATTGCAATATGGGTCCTTTTAATGAATGCAGCCCTGACATTTTTAAAAGGTATTTAAAAAATTACATGAAATATTTTGTTCCCCCAAGTTAAATCTTCACTGAATTTAGGTATCCACAGAAGAATGTTCAAAGTTCTGAATTAGTAAAGAGCAAGTGGTCATAGCAAGGTACCTTCTAATTTGTTTTTATAATCTATTTATTTATTTACTTAATTTTTTTTTTTTTAGAGATGGGGATCTCACTATGTTGCCCAGGCTGGAGTGTAGTAGCTAGTCATAGATGTGATCATAGTGTACTGCAAGCCCTCAAGTGATCCTTCTGCCTCAGCCTCCCGAGTAGCTGGGACTACAGGTGCATGCTACGGTGCCTGGCTCTGCTTTTAAAATTTTGATAAATCATTTAGAAAATAGACATTCATTTACTATAGATAAACTTAAGAGCAAGACTATGATCTTTTGAATGATTGAAGTTTACTTTTAAACAGTTTCTTATTCCTTTGCTCAGTTGCTTATTGCTGGGGAAGATGTCTACCAAGAGTTAATGCCTCCTCTCATTTAGATTTGAAAGACGTTCTTGCTGTTAGCTTTCACAACACTTTTCCAAACCACAACAGCTTGATAACTTGGGTTAGGATCTAAACCTTCAAGGGAAGAGAGTTAGAGTCCATCTGCTTTGTGATTTAAGTTTTTCACAGCCTCTGATTTTTAAGCCCTTTCACTTCGGGTGCCAAATTTCCTCAAAGCATAAGACCCTTTAACTCAATCTTTCCTCTTTGTCAAATGACCAATTTTATGTCTATTCCCTTACCGTACAGCCACTGAAATCTAATATGCTTAGGAAGGTGTCTTAATTTTTTCCCTCTTAAAACCATTCTGTATCATATTACTTACGGCCAATCTTAGACATGAATGTATGTACATATGTGGTACCTGACAAAAATATTAGCCTGAGAAGGTAAATTCCCTTAGGTAAAAAGCTGTTCACTTTTCCTCTCCTCATGCTTTGGGAGAGTATAGAAAAATTTTAAATATAACAAGGATTTTCTGATGACCAGCCGAATTTTATCTCTTCTTCATCTCTATCTGATTGATCTTTTTTGTGTTTGTTTTTATTCCTTAGTTGCAATGCCAAAGCTTTGTTTGTACTATTCTTCTAGTAAATGAAAAATATACGCTTGCTCAGTTTAAGTATGCAAACTTTTGCCAAGAGATAATTAACTGCCCGCATCCCATCTGACCATTGACTTGCCAAAATGAAGTTTATAGTGTGGTTGAACAATTAGTTAAACTACATTATCCTGGTAATTCATATTCTTCCAAGAATTAGAGTTTTCTACCTTTTTTTCCCTCTTAATGTTAAAGACAGAACAAATTATATCCAGTCTGAATATGGGCATCTCAGCTTTCAGAGAAAAATGTCCTCTACACCACTATCATTAACTGCATACCTTTCTTTAATAATGATTTCAAACTATTCACAAATTCAGAGGTTTGAAATGACAAATGATTCATTCCACAGGAAGACTGTTTCCAAGATGGGTTGACCTGTCAGAAGTATAGCATACTATGCATATATGATACCAAAGATATAGTTCCAGGAACACATAATGAGAAAATGCGAGATCTAAAGTATCTGGAAAGGGCATAAGTGGATCTATAGCAGAAGAGATGTCCGCTCAAAATTTTAAAAAGCAATGCTTAAACTAAAGGACAAAATTGTCTTCAAATATGAACTGGGTTGGCAGAAACTTGGTCCCAAATAGCTCTACACAGTGGATAGTTGAAGCTAAATGTGTATCTGTGCTACCCTTCCTACCCAATTATGTTTTATTTGAACTACTCTGAAATGTGTAGTAAAAAAAAAAAAAGTATCACATGTAGTAAAAAAAAAAAAAAAAAACTCAGAAACGTCAGTAATTAGAGTGGTTAAACAAGGAAGGCCAGCTTAATTCTTAACTAACATTTAAACATTCAAAATGATGATTAATTTTAATGTTTCTTTACTCTTTCAGTTGAGTTATTTAACAACATTATTGTTTTGAGAAATCTAAGACTTGCTATTTTGTGTGTTTATATCCGTTAATATTTAGCTTTGCTGACTTTCCTTACATGTTGATATGTATATGCATCAGGAAAAGAGGGCAGTGAAACTAACATTTATTGAGTGGCCACCGTGAGCAAGCCAATGTGCCAGGCTACATATATATGTATATATACATATATATATGAGATATTTAACGTTCATAGCCCTGAGGCTTTGGTATCATTAACCCTGTTTCACAGATGAAGAATTATCTGGCACGGAGAGGTTAAGTAATTTACCCAAGGTCACAGGATTATTAAATGGCAGTTCAAATGCAGATTTATTTAAAAGCCATAGAAAAAAATAATCAAAAGAATTCTGCAACAAAGCCCACTTCATCATATCATGAGTGCTTAGGAGAGGGGACAGGGTCTAATTTGTCTTTTTGCAGCCTTAATATTCTACTTCCACTTCTTTCCTTTTCTTTTTAAGCTTCTTTTTTCCTTTTGCATGATGTACATTCCTCTTTTT